>NW_004797358.1:1595365-1597752 GCF_000002075.1 Aplysia californica | reverse complement strand
GTAGTAGTAGTAGTAGTAGTAGTAGTAGTAGTAGTAGTAGTAGTAGTAGTAGTGGAAAGATGAATGCATCGATGTTTAGTCTGCTTTTCTTAATAGTGTGCAATAAACCTTTGCTTCTTCTTTAATTTGGCATATAATTACTATTACAATGTGCATCTATCGATGACAGGTCCTTTTTTTTATGACATTCTGAAGTTGAAATTTTGTCGTTATTTTTTAAATATCTTTGGCGAAACATGTGACAATTGATTCTCGGCCATTTCTGAGACCATATTTAGCTGTCCCCATGGTTTTATGCACCCCGCATAATTTAGCAAAATTTGACCCTTTTTTTGCATTATTTCGGATTGTTTTCCTTTATCATTCTTTGTTAAAATTAACAGAATCGCATAATTTCATATTTTTGGGCTCAGTTTGCATTAATTCCAGAATTTTTGGTGCACAAAACGACGGGGACAGATTTAGATCATTTTGAATTGTCAGACTTAATATGTCTATGACTATGAGCAAAGTTGGTTTACGTGTGAGCTGTCTCTGAAAATCGTGTTTTTCATTCGCGATGTAGCCTACACAAAAATATAACATTTTAAACATTCATAATTTATTTCCGCAAATACCATCTATTGCAATATATTTGGTACAAAAATGCTCAGAATTAAAAGTTCTTATGATATTTGGATTATTTTTTCACTTAAATCCACTATGAAAACTCAGTGTTATAGGCCTACTTGTGTCCTGCATGCTCATAAGAATGGCTTTATGCTGTTGCGAGCACCATAAAACCCATACCAAAACGAAGACGGAGGAAATGAGGGATGAGAACAGAAAATAAAGGAAAAGATGAGATAAGATAATACGTTATTTCTTTCTCCCAGACGTTCGGGTTTTAATCAGATCCTGGCCTGGTTTGTCCTCTAGTTTTCTGGTTTATTTCTCGTTTGCATTCATTCAGTGTCCTGACAGGATACCACGAGCCCCGCATTCATACTGACTGACGTAGGTCTCTATCTGTGTCCAGTTGAACTAAACATAACAAAAATATATATTATAAGATAAAGTGATAACCCTTGCAGATATAATGAGTTGATCAATGTTCTTTTACTTTTATTATGATAAAACTGTGCAACGAGGAACAGAAAATCAAAGACAGACACAAAATCAATCACAGGAAAAGATCATGATTAAACACTGCATTTTATTGATTGATTCTTTGAGAGAAATTACCTGTGTGGTGTCACTAATACGAATGGTGTAACCTGAAGAAAGACGAAATCGCCTCTTTCAGCCGTGTGACGAGTATTAACACGTTGTACTTGATGAAAGGTCAATTTCTGTTAAAGTCTCTTAAAATAACACACGTGAACTCAAAACAGTGATACAATATGCATGCTTGCCATGGTTGCAATACAACAGAAACGAGACATCAAAGGAACAGTAGGTCTTTCTCCACCTCGAACAAGGTGCAACAGCGTATACTTTTGATAGTGAGGCAGCATGGTGGAATCAGGCTCTCGTCAAAATAATCAAAGTGAAGAAACTTGCTTTTTTCTGTTGATTTGTGAATTGTTATCTAATTTTTGTTTTTTGGGTCAACACCTTTCTTGCCCATTAAAGAACTCATTTCTGTTTGGATTTTTCTGAAAAATGTTTGTTAAAGGCACAAAGGATGTAAATTTTCAGTTACCACGGACTCTTAATCTTAGTAAATAACTAATCTTTGGCGGCCATTTTCTCACTATTTTACATATGAAAACAGGTGACCCCCACCTCCTTCATTCGCAAATATCATGACTTGTATTCAAGATCAACGGATATTTTTTTCATCCAAATAAACACAAATGAACAAGCTTTACGATGATACCAATAACTCTACATGCCCAAAAATTGACCAGAGCCTGATTCCACCACCTCTCTCTCTCTCTCTCTCTCTCTCTCTCTCTCTCTCTCTCTCTCTCTCTCTCTCTCTCTTATGCAATGTCAAACAAACAGATGCAAATGTTTCAAAGCAAAGCTCAAATGTAATAGTCGATGCCACCAAAGTCTCAACTGCTAAAACAAATGAGCTCATGTAAATGAACATTCTATATTTAATTATCACTTTTTATTATTAAATTTGTTTTTATTAAACGGGATGAATTAATTACCGCATACATCCACTGTCATTTACTATACATCAGTCATTCCGCCATTTTGGTTTTTTTCCGATGGTAGTCATTCCTAGGAAATGCCTGACTGCCTATTTCAGTCATTCTCTGAAAATGACAAAAATTTTAAGGCATTCCTCGAAATGCCCGATCAAAACAGGAATGCCTTGGGAATGGCTGATTTTTCAGGCATTTCCTGAGAATGACTAGTTTCTGGGTTTGACTGTAACACATATAATATAT
>NW_004797358.1:1593447-1595265 GCF_000002075.1 Aplysia californica | reverse complement strand
TCTCTCTCTCTCTCTCTCTCTCTCCAAATCTATAACAGACTATCATACAGAGTAAAACCACACTCATCAAGACTTTTGTAATGCATGAACGTCCGGAAAAAGTATAAGCTACTGCATTTTGAACACATTTAAGATAAGATCAGATAATATAAGATAAGCTTTATTGGTCCACGAGGGATATCTGTGTGGATATGTTATACACGTACCACAACATTAACGTAATACAAAGATTCAGCTTTAACACGAAAATGCTGGTAATCCCTAAATTTGTTTTATACGTTCGTATTATAGACACAAATAAAATGGAAGTAGAAAGGAATCGTATCCTTTTTTTTTTTTTTTTGGTGCTCATAATGCTCTCGTGTTTTATTCTTCGCCATCAACGTGGAAGAATCACTAAAAAAAACAAACAAACAAAAATGCCGAAGAAAACAACTACCGAGTGTTAACAGCACCCACGACATTATTCTATTTATATTACCCGTAAAATGATCATCGTAGCGACAACAGTGTCGGGACCACAAGATCAGAACATCTCAATGACACAAACTTTGATATATTTATAATATTAATCATCATCATAAACAAATTTTGAAACACATTCAACATACTTTTTTCTAATCATTTAAAACAATAATCGCCAAACTGTTTTGTTTATTTTTCAAAGTGGACCGGATAACTGAGAGAATAATATCAAAAGCGGGTCAAGCAATGTTATATTATTGTTCACAATACAGTACCGGCACACAGAACAGAATAAAGACAATAAAGACAACCAATCTATAAATTTATTGATACACAAAATACAAACGACATTTTAAAATAAAGACAACAAAAATACTTATTATTTTATGGTAGAATCCCCATGTGCGAGCGACAGGTGACGAATTGCTCCGGAAATGAGTTAATTAAATGAAAGATTTATCCAGCAAGAGTGTGATATCTTTGTTGGAAGTTATGATGAAGTGTAAATCGGTCGAAGTACGTTTAATTCGACTTGTAGGCTTTCATGAACTTATTAGATAAGAATCATATTATTTTGATGGTCAATTTCTGAGCACGCAACTAACACATCAACCATTTACTTACGGTAGTTGTTTTAGTTGTTGCTGTTGTCGCTGTTGTTGGTGGTGGCGTTGTTGTTTGTTGTGGTGGTGGGTTTGTTTTGTCTCCCCCTTCTCCTTCGTTGGTTTGTTTGTTTGTTTGTTTGTTGTTGGGTTTTTGTTGCAGGACGGTGGGCCAGATGATCTGACCTCTGACGCTAAATCTTGGCTCTGTGTCCTTCGGTTTCGGCGAACTTACTGCTTGTTAAATTGGTCTCGGTCGCTCGGCGGCCTCGTCTGCGTCTTCAGAATCTGAGTGTGAGCTGTCCGAGTCCATGGATTCCATGCCTGAGTCAGACTCTTCTGTAGAATGTATCGCACGAGCACTTCCCTCACGAAGTACGCATAGTTGCTCTCCGATCAGCCTGATACTATCAAATGTAGCATTCCTTAGTACGTCAAGGGCTGAAAGCTGGTTTAGGAAATCGGCCTTCCTCTCCTCAACGAGCGACCACTCGATCTGTACTTCACCATTTAGAATAGCATGAACTTCCTGTTATTGAGAGAAAACGTTCTTTTCGTCTTAGGAGTGTGTACATTAAAATAATTATTAATCAATGGTTATTTGTGGGAACCCATGACAGGAACGGGGAAAAACCCCAGATGACACATACTCTATCGATCCTTGCATAAATAAGTTAAAGAAAATGGCAGTGTGCTTTCACAAACTTTTTCGACACAAAATACACATATATACATTGTACATACATACCAT
>NW_004797358.1:1580608-1593347 GCF_000002075.1 Aplysia californica | reverse complement strand
CAGAAGAAGAAGAAGAAGAAGAAGAAGAAGAAGAAGAAGAAGAAGAAGAAGAAGTAGAACAAGAAGAAGAACAAGAAGAAGAACAAGAAGAAGAACAAGAAGAAACACGGTCATAACATCAATACAAAAAACAATAATACTAACAATAGAATTGGTTTGAGTAAAATAATGAAATAATATTAAAATAATAAATGGAGCAATATTATTATAAATCAAAATTTCTAAAAGGACACTACTTGGAATCCGCCGATTGTATGGGATCAGATACCTTGTGTGAATGCGTTAAATTAGATTTATAATTCAATCCATTCAATTTGAGGTTATATGTTCAGATCACCATTCTTTTTTTTTTCAAGAGGAATGACCAACAGAATCTAAAAGCGTCTTCATAAAGGTCACTGAAACTTAAGTTCCGATGTTTGTCTGAAGCGGGCAAAGAGGGCGGGTCAAAAAAATAGTAGGGGATTTAATTTACAGCACACGGCTAAAGGCCCGGATACACGTAAAGATAAATTGTACAAAAACTGGACTATCTAGCGATCACGGGATAAATCGTTAGGCGTAACCACAAAATTTAACAGAATTTGGACGATTGGACGACGGTTTGAAGACTCAGTCGAGAAATTAAGCGTTGCTTGACATTTTTCGTGCGATCACGTTCAGATTTGGGGGGAGACGCGCAGTGACGTAAAATCACTTTGAAATATGCCGCCACGCAGGGTTAAGCTAAGCGCAAAATTTAAAAATATTTTATCGCATCTTGAAACTGATTTCATATTCGGAACCAGCGTCTCAAAAGAAGCATTTTTGTACGCCGTGAACCTGATTTGATGCGAAATTATGTAAATTCTAGTAATTTTATTATTTAATTGATCGTCCATGATGAAGGGCATCAAGGTCACTCGGTGCGTTGCACATCTACTGCAGTCAAGTAAAGATTCTCTTTCTACACACAACACGGTACATGTAGGGCCTACAGTATGGCCAACCTTTTCTAAATCTAAAGACACTTTTCTGCTAGGCCCTATGTCAAAATGTACAGGGGAGGGGAGGGTGCTCTCGTGATCTAGAGTTACAGTGTTCGCTTTTCATTCATTAGGTCCCGAGCTCTTAACCTTCACCTAGAGTGCAGGCAAATCGCTGTCGTCGCAAAGAGACATGGAGGCTTTATGACGAGGAATCTCCTCGATCGAAAGAAAACAGGACGAGATCTATAGATTGGAACGTGTAAACAGACAACAAAGTTCGATAAAACGGACAGTTCTCGCACACGACGAATATGATACATTGTATCGTTGCGTGTAACCGGGGCTTTAGTCATTTAAAAAGTTGACATAATTTCTTTCAACACCACACTTTAACTTTAACAGAGACGAGGTGCATGTGGAGACGTCTTTGCAGTCGGCGAGTGAAATCTACAAACTTACACTAAATAAACTTACACTAAAATAATATTATAGGGACAGTGTGGTGTCGCTGTCTCAAAATGGGCAATTTGTAGGCTAGATAACTGTAAGTGTAAGTCATTTTATTTATTTTAGTGATCCTGTGAATGCTCCCAAAGAGCGCAATTTAATCACTGGATCAAGATTTTTGTAACTCTAACCGTATGCCCTGGGGTTATTTTGTACCCCCTGGAGTGTATTCTTCACATTTTAGAATACTTCTAGTGCAAAAACCTGTTTGAAACGTTCAGTATTTCTCAAAAAATTATTTTGGCAGACTGCTATACAAAGCGAAGGGATCGGATTAACGAGTAAATTTCCTCTGTGGAAAGTGGTGGCGCAGAGTTCGTTCTTCAAGTCGTATGGAAACGATAGTAAAACACGACGTACGGATAGGGTTAAATATAGTTTGTATTATTTGGCCGTCCTCCAGAAGTGTTGCGCAAAGTTTCGCGGCCATAGATAAATTAATAAATGAGCTAGAATTAAACTTTTTAACGCGGACAAACGAAAGTGAACAGCTACAACACTGCAACTCCATGGAGAAACACAGTGCATGAGCATGAAATGAAATGTGAGATTGATCATAGCTTTTGCTAGGAATTGGGGGGGTACAAAGCTATAGATCAGATATAATGGATTTCTTTTCACTATCTCAGCTTGTAACGCTCTGAAAATGGAGTACTCTGTAATGGAACGAGCGTAGCGTCTTTTACTTTTGGTATTTAATGGTTTTTCCATCTCGTAAAATTTGTACTTCTTCCAAATTGCACTTTTATTTCTCTGCGGAGGGTTCTCGTGGTCCAGATGCACGGTGTGCGCCTTTCATTCGACGGGTCCCGGTTCGAAACCTGACAGCGACGGAAATGTTTTTCTTTAAAATGTTCTCCTTTCGCCGCCTTTCCTGCTCTCTAATCATCTTCTATCAACTAATTTCATCTCCACTTTCTGCCCCCCCCCCCTTTCTCTTTCTCTCTCTCTCTCTCTCTCTCTCTCTCTCTCTCTTGGGCTCCTGACTCTTTCTACTGCTACTTCTGGCTCCTTCTTACTGCTGCCTTTTTTAGCCACATCCCTGATCGTAGGGTATGTAAGATCGAACACGCACCTAGATCTAGTCTTCACGTGTATAGGCGGGGGGAAATATTGGAGGTCTCGTTTGGAAGTTGCGCACGTTAAAGATACCTTGAAGGTCCTAAATTCGATAAGAGTAGAGTTCGGCCGCCATCCGGGCAAAATTCAAAATCAAATCCTACCAAAATAAAAAATATGAGTCTCTCGCGCTCAAATGACCTTATGCAGTTGCGAACACTGCAAAACCCTTCCCAGAACACCAGCAGCAACAACATTCTGACATTTTCACCCCAAGTAATTACGCCAAACGAGAGCTCTCTGTTACATGTAGAATTTCAACTACCTCTTGTAGATGGTTGAACACTTGTTTGTGAGCCATAGCCTCTATTTGGTGCACCTCAAGCCGCCTCTTGAGTTCGGCTAATATCTCGTCCATATTTTGGGAACTTTCATCATCCTGCTCTCCTGCCACCTGTTATTGGAAGAGAAAAGTTCGTGTTTTCAGTTCGTTGAGGCTAAGTCTCTTTTCATAAGAACATTAAATTAATTGGCAACTTTTTTTTTCTCTTTAGTGTTAGTATGAGTTCTACGGTAAACATGTGATATAAGTGCCGAAGATTACAAGGGAGTAGCACGCAAAAGAAAAGAAAGAGGAGAGATCAGCGTGATAGCAGTTTGATAGGAAAGAAGCAAACTACACAAGAGCACCCGCCAATCAATCACAACTATTCCTCGAAATCTATTACAAAGTGACGTTCAAGAAACTTGAAAATGTAATCACCCTATCACCATGTTAAAGGGATACGGAAGACTGAGCCAAAAAGTTCAGTTTCGTTAACATTACGTAATAAGCCGCGGACCTCTGTTGGAAAACTGAGTGAAATTGAATTGCTGGTATCGATTATAACGTTTTAATTCAAAGGATCAATCCTGGACCCAAAATTGCCTCTATTTGAATACAAAACAAACATTACACTGAGCTGCATAGGTAGGTACTCGTAAAATTTGAAAGACAGCCGTACACATATGCGTTGTCTAAATTTGTTTTGAATCGCAAGGACTTTTTTCTATTTAAAAAAAAAGACGCACCATGTAGCCAACTGTGTTATCTGTGTTCACTGTAAAGTGGTTTCGCGAAAAATTAATGTGTAATCTGACAACTGGATCTTGCAACTTATTTTGACTTTCATTCTACATCATTCGACAAGGAGACTTTTACAACAGAGTGGGGACGAAAAGGTCTCATCGACAATGGATTTTATTTTATCAAGACAGTTTATTATTCTGAGATATAACGGCTAAGAAACAGTCTCTATAAGTGGCGAACGGAAGAGGTACGATGGATTACCAAAAAATATAAAACGGATACCTAAATTTGGCTTTGAAGTCTACACCAATAGGAGTAAATGTTTGGCTCAGTCTTCGAAGTACCCATGCAGGAAACCGATTTAAAGTTAAATAAAAAATCTGCATTGTCTGACACATTCATTTTCATCTATGTCAAGAGCCACCCGAGATGTGGTCTCTCAAAATTAACCTTTAAAGTTTAAAAGAATCGGACAGCAAAGTTGTGTGAAATCAAAGAAACTTAAAATTGTGTTCGTGCGTATATTGAGGTGAATCAACAATGATAAATAAATAGACATAGCCTAATATTGCATATTGAATGAATGAAGGATTTTGTCTCTGCAATAAATTTTATATTATCATTACGATAGTTTAAACAGATCAGAAAACGGAGCAGGCACAAATGCCACACACACAAAAATTGGACTTAAACATTAAATGTGCCTATTATTATTTTGTCTATTATGAGCCATTGGTTTCGTGTAGAGCACGAACCTTCTGAAATGGACTGTTAAATATTTGACGCATTTTTGTCAGTCATTTTTTTCTAAATGTCACAGAGAGTAACAAACAAAGCGGCTGAATTGGGAACAAATTGGCGTTTCTTCAGCTGTTGTTTCATTGGGCTCCACGTACTGCCTGTAAGATTCGTAACGGGCTATACTGGTAACCACGCCATTGTTGGTATGATTTGGTTTTCAAAGATTTATCGAGGGGTGTTGACCTTGTGAGAAGGTGCAATTAGAATGCCGATTCCACCCAACAGTTACAGCCCCCTTGACAAAATTACTCTGTATAGACCCCATCCAAATACTTGTCTTCTAAAGACGTTAAGCGACTTCAAGGCCGTTTCTAAGCTGTAATTAAAAACACAGACCGAACAGACTGACACTACCGCAAGAAAGAAGGGAGAATGTATTACAAGCAAATGTACGCAGATGGACACGTCTCACAACTTCAAACTGTATCCTAAATGAGCAAAAGAAAATGCTGCCCCTACACTTTAAAGATCCTCCATGTCCTGCAGATATGTTTTTGTACCCGAAAGGCCTATTCATTCAATACAAAATCAAACTGATATCTGGTCCCAAGCCCAGTCCAATGCTGATGGTACTTAATAGAATAATATATATATTATATTTTTATTTTTTTTATCCGGTACTTAAATTGGTGAATGGTACCGAAGATCGTACACAAGATACTTCACTCAGTTCAAAAAGTGTCCGCGGAAGTCTGCGCATTGGTTCAGAAGATGGCGGCGCTGCAGTCTTTGTTTTGAAGAGCCCCTCTCTTTCGTTTCTCCAGATGAAGAATATGAATAGCATAGTTTGTTAGTTTCGTTTTTATTGTATTTCCACACAAGTAGGATAACTGTTCGCAAAGCAAAGTCCGCACTTTTTCGAAGAGGGCCCTGCCGGATTCTGAGGACACTTTTTAATTGACTCAAAGAGAGGATTGAACTATCTTATTATTATGTACGATCTTTGATGGTACTGTTAGTTAATCAGATGCTTTGATGGTTGCTTTTTTTTCTCAAAAGTACGCGACTCTGTTCTCCCACGAAAATAAGGGTAAGGCGTGACGCTCCAGCATTTGCGCGATATAGTCCACAAAAAGAAGCCATCTGTTGCTTCTCACGGGTGCAGCTTTGTTCATTCCTGCCAGACCACCGCAAATCTTAGCAGTTTTGTCGCCTCTATTCCTTACCGATAGATAAGTTTGTCCTAAATCTTACTAACGCAGCCTAAGCGCAAGAACAAAAATTGTTAGAGCTCTGCACGAAAGAAATGGCTAATAAACAAAATAGGCCTTCTAATTAGCATATTTCTGCCGTCGTAAGGGTAAGCGACGAATGGTCAAAACTTTTCAATTTTTTAAATAATATTTTAAAACATATGTCATATAGAATAAACAATTCTGCACCCGACGGTATAAAAATGGTGGTCATATCCAAATCCGCACAGTGTAAGCAAAGATTCTCTGCGACCAAGATACTGCAATCCTTCTTTTTTGGGATTATATATGTACATGTATATATATATATATATATATTTTAATATATGTGTCTCGCCCCTCAAGTGTGTGTGTGTTTGTGTGTGTGTGTGTGTGTGTGTGTGTGCGCGCGCGCGTCTGTTCAAGTTTGGAGAGGAGAAGAGGAGGTATAGAAAAATAATATGGTACAGGCTAAATTTATGGAACACGAATTGCTGAGTGTGTACAAAAGATAACACAAATTATTTTTTTTTTTAAACAAAAATAAACAAGAACAACGAAACAAGCAAACAAAAAGAACAAAAGGGAAACAAAGGAAAAGGGTTGGGGGTGTTGCTGTGGGTGAAAAGGGAGGAAAGAATACTGAAAATCAGCAAACAAAAAACGAGAAAAATTATTTAACGATTTAAGCGGCAAGATATTCACCGATCGATGTTGTTGGCTGTCCAGTCATTTGATCTCGCAACGATGGTTATAGTGTCGTAGTTACGTTGTCAGTGGACAGCCAACTACATCATAGTCATTATAGAATTACCAGACAAATAATGACATTGTGCTATGAAAGTAAATTTCTTTGTCAAACTTATGAGTGAAGTGAACGTACGGTATTGTGGCGACACAGTCTTGCTTTACAATTTCTTTATGACTTGATGTTACGATCTTTTATAAGTCTGGCAGATTCAAGCGGCCTTTGTCTCTTCTTAGTGATGTCAAACAACAACTGCATGTAGTTGTTTCTCCATCATCTGGGTCCTTCAAATAAGGCAAGAGATGTAGTGTCAAGAGAGGCACATTACCGCTCTCGAGAGACAGTTTCCGATAAATAATAATAGACTTGTCAGTCTGTTACATTTCTTACGTGAAAGTTTGATTCTGACTGCAATGATCTGACCAAATTGACATCATAATATTATGGATCCTTGTTGTTGTGCTGAACAAATTGTACAATTTGAGAAAGTGAAAATAATCTCTCTCTCTCTCTCTCTCTCTCTCTCTCTCTCTCTCTCTCTCTCTCTCTCGCGCGCGCGCTATTACTGACCGCAGACGCAGAAAAAATTGCGTGCAATTTTGTCTGCGCATGTTCGTTATTGAAGGTCGTCGTCGGTTTTGCTTCTCCCGTGGAGGACAATCCAGCTATCCCTAGACGGTCAGAGACGGTTAGTATAAGAACGTATAGAGCTAGCCCCAAACCGACAAAGCCGCACCGAACCACAGTGCTACCGATTGAACTGTACGTTTCTTTGACTGTGAGTGAGAACGCTGCTCACTTGTGGGCCTACCAATTGCGTGCACCGAAATTCAGATTTTGCTATACGCATGCAATTGTGAAGACACGTGGAGTCTTTATTCAGTGTAAGTATAAGGTTCGAAATGTCCTACCGAACTGGCAGAAGGGACATTGAATCTACAAGAATGGCTACTATTGAGTGATTTGAAGGAAAGCCACCCAAAGTAACATTCCATTATGTTGCTATGAAACCTCGCGTTTTCCGTTTCTCTGAGGTAGATCTAGTTTTCAGCTGAATATCTGAGGAATCCCAAAAGTCTGAAAATTAAAAGAACAGTTGTACAGGCTGCATTGGGATTTCTTAACTTCTTATCTCAAGAATAAGGTACAAGACTGACGACTCAGGATATTTATCAATTCCTATCCTCTCGCCCTAGCACGTTTAGGCGCGCGACAGAAATGGGGAAACTTAATTCTGAGGGACAAACTTAAAGAAGAGGGAAATTAACGGAATTGCGTGCACAGCAAAGTATGATACCTTGCACACAATTGCATGCGTTTAATCACTCCCGGCTTATTTGGTCTTTCTTCTACTAATGGGAACAGTTTGTCGACGTTGTTCCTCCTTCCAACAGTCTACAGAAGAAGAAGGAAGAAGAAGAAGAAGGAAGAAGAAGAAGAAGAAGAAGAAGAAGAAGAAGAAGAAGAAGAAGAAGAAGATCATAATTACAATATCAAGTATAATAACACTAAGAATAAAACTCATTTTAGTTAGAATAATGTTAATATAATAAATACAATTCTGGAATTCACTAGAGTAGTTGATCCAGGTTGAGAAAGGCAGTGGTGATGGCGTTTTATTAAATAACTACACTGCTACAGTAGCTTTTAAAATTTTACTCTTAGTAAGAGTTTTGCGGCACTTGCAACACAATTGGGACACACAAGTGCCAAGTTTCTAAACGAAGATATTGATATCAATTATAATACGTGTATAAAATGCAACAAAAAAGAAAAAAAATGGGGAAAAAACGAAAATCTCCTCAGCAGAAGAGCGTAATAATAATTTAATACTACTAATAATTATTACACATGTACTTGTATAAATATCTAGCGCTTATCCACGCCCTACAGCATACTCAAGGGGCTTCACGACCATTATTACCTAAGCAGGACCTAGAACAACAGACCACTCAGAAGTATTCTCGGCTTCCTGGGAAGCATACGGTGCAAGCTTTACTTTTACTTTTATCCGCCGCTTACCCTTTTGGGTGCAAGCAGCCGACTAAAGCGCTCTCACGCTTTCTTTCGCTGTCAAAAGCTGGGCAAAATTCACATAAAGTACTTTTTCCAAGGACACAACGTCGGCCCTTAGAGGGAATCGAACCCACGATCATACAGTTGAGATTGAGAGCTCGATAGCCTTGGGAAAACGACGAATGGTCGGTCGGTCAAGGATCACTGCTCTTTCGGCTTTGTCGTTGTCCCCTGATCTGTGCCGTCGGGCAAATTCAGCATGGGCGACTTAATTTTTGTTAAAGGTAGAGTTAATTGCGACAGAGTGATGCTGTGACAACTAACATGGCGTTAATTGCGACAGAGTGATGCTGTGACAACTAACATGGCGTTAATTGCGACAGAGTGAACACGGTGCTCTTTTACTTTGATGATTATAATCTAACATCATCTAGAAGAATCTAGATGAACCATTTCCGCTTTGTTTCCCAGCGTGGTGGTCCTAGTTATCTAATCTCCGCCTGACAAGGAAGGCCTTCTCAACTTAAAGTGTGTGGCAAAAATCCACACAGACTTTTAGTACAGTAGTGTTGACTTTATCTGTACACATTATAGATCTAGACAGCCCGAATATTGAGGTAGCAAAATTATTACAACAAAACATCAGCAGCTACAACAGCAACAAAAAACACTAGGGGCAACAACAACAAGAAAAGAGCTGCGACTGTCTTTGTTTGTTAGTTTGGTGTGTGTGTGTGTGTGTGTGTGTGCGTGTGTGTGTGTGTATGTGTGTGAGTGTGTGTGTGTATGTGTATGAGTGGGTGCGTATGTGTATTAAAATGTGTACGTACGTGTGTGTGTGAGTGTGTGTGTGTGTGTGAGAGAGAGAGAGAGAGAGAGAGAGAGAGAGAGAGAGAGAGAGAGAGAAAGAGAGAGAGAAAGAGAGAGAGAGGGGGGGGAGAGTGTGTGTGTGTGTGCATGTGTGTGTGTTTGTTTTCCTTTTAACTTCGTTTTTTTGTTGTTGTTGGGTTGTTGTTGTTGGGTTTGTTTTGTTTTGTTGTTTTTTGGGGGGGTCACAGAGTAACTCTGTCGCAATTAACGCTACCCTACCTCTTTTAAAATGGCAGTTGGTCACTGTAGCGTTAATACAAACCTACCCGGCCTTTTTCGCAAACAAACAATCTCCTCCCACCCCCACCGAGCACAATCCACCTGGATTATAAAATCACGAGGTTTGCATTTTTGTATGTCGTCACTCCTTTTCTCACCGTCCATACAGACAAGAGTAAAGAAGCTGATGTGTAAGAGTAAGAGCAGGCGGGTATAAGGGGTAGTTAAAAAATAATGTTGAGTGAAAATTGTAGTAGCCCTGCACTGGTGTCCGCCGAATGTTCATTGATCGATGTTATAAACATCCTAACGACGACTATGTATCAGTTTGTCCGGCACGTTGTCACTGGCCCATATTATCATTTTTAAAACTTTTTTTGTTTACTTTTATCCGCTGCTTATACCCTTTTGGGTGTCGCGGGAAGAAAGAGACGTTTCTCTGTCGCCAGCCGGAGAGTTTGGGTCAGAAGGATGCCGTGGGTGGTTAATGTTTCCCTGACTCCATCCATCCAGGTCTTTCTCGACTGCCCTCTAGCCTTGTTGCCATCGAATTTTTGGAGGTAGGCACGTTGTGCTGGATGGTGTGTTGGTAATCGTAGTAGTTGGTAATCATATCATTATAGTAGAAATACCTGACAAATAATGATTTGCGTCATATGAGTTATTAATCTTTTTTTCCAGCTCAGAAAGTTGCCGTCTTGTGGCAACACTTAGTCTTGCTTTACACTTTCTTATGACTTGATGCTATAATGATCGAGTATAATAATGTCAAGCAGATTCAACAGTCTTTGTAGATGTCTACTGGTGATATGAAACAGCCAACAACTGAATCTCTTGTCTCCCCAACAATTGAATCCCTTATTAATTAATTCTAAAATAGGACTGTTTTTGTTTTGTTTTTTGGGGGGGGGGGGTTACAAAGCGTGGCACTACCTCTCCCGAGAGCATTTCAAATATAGTCTTGTTGCTACATTTCTTGCATGAAAATTTGAATGCAATGGTCTGATCACTTTATTATAGACATTATAACATTATGGATCCCTTTCAAGTTAACTTTACAATTAGCGAAAGTAAGGATAAAAGTCGCTTCTGAGGAGAATAGACCTGCAACAAGAAATATCATGGAGACCAAACCTTAATTCCGATTGAAATCATCTTATATTCCGAATGAAATCATCTTATATCAAGCTGTTGAAAACCGTGTTCTTGGATAACCCATATGATTTGGAACACTGACCGTGTAGTATTAAACTATTGACCAAGAGAAGAGGGGAACGAAGCACGCTTTCAGAGTTGAGATATGGGTTATGGAAGACCTTCAACAAGACCAGGTATCGTGGTAGATCTCCAACTAAGCCGGTACCTTTTTATTAGACATCAAAGCTCAATCTGATGATATCAAATACAACGTGTGAGTTCCTAACTCTATACGGTTCTACAGAATTTGATTTTAATTTTCAAAACTGGGAGGATCAGTAGTTACGGTTGTGGTCATTGAAGTGTTTTCGTCCTGGGTCACCACCCATGTGGACGCCAAAGATGTTGAAAGTGTAGCATCTTCAGATTCTTCGACACAATCACTGTCAACATGCAAAGAGCAACGAGTTTTATTATCCTAAAAATGCTGGTCGTTGGAGTACAAATCAGAATCAAGCACTTAAGAAATGCCAACCATTTTCTGTAAGTCTTGTCTGAAGCTCATACATTAGAAGACGCATGCGTGAAGTTCACTAAAAACAAAATAAGTCAGTAGATAGATAAATGGAATAAAAGTGTATTTACAAACAAAAACACAGTACTCTTTTCTTAAAATACTTTTTGTACTTATCAAAATAAGTCACCGTGCTTATCGTTGTCTGAAGAACCATACTCACCCATGAAAATATGGAACCGCAAAATTGCCTAATTTATTAATGAAAAGGCACTGGATGAATAGGATACATTGTTCTTTCGAACCAGCAAAGAAATTACTAACCAATCCACTTGGACATATTAGATCACGGTATTTAAAAAGATTTTTGTTCCTTCCAAGATGTAATGTGTTTCTCTACATTCAGAATAAAGAAAACTTACTTCATACACGACACAATCGTGTAAGTACATTAGCCCTACAAAACAAAGCAAGGTACACGTATTAATTAGATTATATTTTGCAAATAGCATGCTTTTCTACTCACAGGACAAAAATGAAATCTACGAAACCAAGATTTATTTTTACTAAAATAAAATTAACGCTAGAACTTTATAATTCATTTCGACCTGAAAACAAGGAGCAGTGACTTTCACACGATGTTAAAAACATCAGTTTATATAGTATTACTCTGGCAAAACGACCTCGACAATGTCATCGTTCTGTGTAAATCTCTATTAGACTACGACTAAATCTGGTCTATTAAACATGGTACACGTAAAGTCTACTTGCATCAAATGAAATACTCGTGGCTATGGTTTCGAGTTAGTGTATAATTTCGTTTCTTGTGACTTGTGTTTTGGATCAACTATCACTATTGTATTGTCGCATTAAGTTTCTTTGTAAACAAAAGTCTTTGATCTTTACTCTCTGCTGCTGTTCAAAATGCTCAAAACTATGTCATCGTCTGAAAGTGAAAGGATTCTTATATGTTTTGGACAACTTCAAATGAGCATGGATGGTACGGCATGAGGCAGAAGTACTTCTTAATTCTTTTAGTATTTTTCATGTACGTCAACAAGGAAATTTTTACCCTATTCAAAGTAGCCACAGGTACATCATGTATTCTTTAAAGTCACAAAGTATACTCACTCTTCGTGGAGCTGCTTCAGCCATTCTTAATGACAATCAAACGATAAAGGTTACAATCAAAAACAAAAAGTAGGATCCAACAGGCAGGCACACATATGCAGGGTTTTTTTTAGTAGCCTGTGTTAGGCAGACACCAGTAGAACGCACTGCTTGGGAAGAACAGTGAATTCAATGACTTTCCTCAACTTTTCTTTTTCGTTTTTATAGTACTTCGACCACGTGTCTTTAGGGACTAATAAAGAACCCTGTGCTGCGATTGGATAATTGTATTTTCGGCAGGGGCGGGACGAAAATATCACCCGGCATACTGGGCGACAGGGGTATTGGCGTTCCCTTTGTCTTTTGACATCATGTGTTTGTCCATGGGGGTGGGGTGGGGGTGGGGGGGAACAAAGGATTAACCAGTGTCGATAGACTTGTTGACTCTTAATTCCTTGAGGCCGTCATTCGACAATGCTGAATGACTTACCCACACTTCCGGGAGAAAAAGCAAGACATTATTTTTTTCTTTGTGTAAAAAAAAGAGGG
>NW_004797358.1:1566605-1577969 GCF_000002075.1 Aplysia californica | reverse complement strand
GGATAGACGCCTGATGTCAAAAGACAAAGGGAACGCCAATATCCCTGTCGCCCAATATGTCAGGTGATATTTTCGTCCAGCCCATGCCGAAAATACAATTGTCCAATCGTAGCACAGGATTTCTACCTTTTCTAGTCCCTAAAGACACATGGTCGACTGGTCGAAGTACTATAAAAACGAGTAAGAAAAGTTGAGGAAAGTCGTTCAATTCATTGTCCTTTCAAAGCAGTCTCTTAATTTCCTGTGTTCGGCTGGTTTCTGTCTAACAAACTAACAAACCTACATATTTATTTGTGCGTGCCTGTTGGATCCTATTTTTGCTCTTGTGAATTTTATTGTTTTTTCATTAAGAATGGCTGAAGCAGCTCCGACATCAGTGAGTACACTTTGTGATTTTAAAGGATACATGATTTACGTGTGGCTTCTTGAATAGGGTAAACATTCCCTTGTTGACGTACATGAAAAAATGCTAAAAGTACTCCTGCCCATTGCCTGTGCCGTCCATTAGTCTTACTCATTTGAAGTTGTCTAAAACATACCAGAATCCTTTCACTTTCTGATGATGACATTGATTTGTTCATTTTGAACAGCAGCAGAAAGTAAAGATCAAAGACGTTTGTTTACAAAGAAACATAATGCTACAATACAATAGTGATAGTTGATCCAAAACACAACAGTCAGTCACAGGAAACAAAACTATACACTAGCTTGAAACCATGGCCACGAGTATTTTATTTGATACAAGTAGACTTTCAATGTACCATGTTTAATAGACCAGACTTAGTCGTAGTCTAATAGAGATTTACACAGAGCGATGACATAGTCGAGGTCGTTTTGCCAGAGTCATACTATATAAACTATCTTAGTAAAAGTAGATCTTGATTCAGTAGATTTTTTCCCCATCTGAGTTGAGAGGCATGCTGGATGTAACCCATCCAATAAATCCATGTACCGTACATGATTTTGTAATGCTATAGTGTACTTACATGATTGTATCGTGTATGAAGGAAGTTTTCTGCATGTAGAAAAACACATTACATCTTGGAATGTTTTTTTTAATCTTGTAAAATACTGTGATTTAATGTGTCCAAGTGGGTTGATTAATAGTTCCTTTGTTAGTTCTAAAAACAATGTCTGTTCATTTTCATTCAGTGCCTTTCATTTGTAAATGCATTTTTGCAGTTCTCGAACGAGAATTCCATATTTGATTATGGTTCTTAAGACAACAAGCACGACGATCTACTTTGAAAAGTACAAAATGTATTTTAAGAAGAGAGTTGTGTATTTTTTGTTTGTAGGCTATCTATTTAGATCTATCTATCCACTGACTTATTTGGGTTTGTTTGTTGTTGGGTTTTTTTGCGAACTTCACGCATGCGTTTTCTAATGTGTGAACTACAGACAAGACTTACGGAAAATGGTTGGTGGAATTTTTAAAATGCTTAATAATTCTAATTTGGACACCCAACGACCTGCATTTTTAGAATAATAAAACTCGTTCCACTATGCATGTTGACAGTGACTGTGTCGAAGAATCTGAAGATGCTACACTTTCAACATCTTTGGCGCCCACATGGGTGGTGGCACAGGACGAAAACACTTCAATAACCACAACAGTAACTACTGAGCCTCCCAGTTCTGAAATTTTAAAAAATAAATTCTGCAGAACCGCAAAGGGTCAGGTGCTCACACGTTGTATTTGATATCATCAGATTGAGCTTGGGCGACTAAGAAAAGGTACCGGTTTAGTTGGAGATCTACCACGATGTCTCTGGTTTTGTTGACGGTCTTCCATAACACATAACCCAACTGTAACTCTGTAAGCGTGCTTCGTTTCGTCGTTCCTTCCTCTCTTGGTCAACAATGTTATCATTTGATATTGCACGGACAGTGTTCCAAATCAGATGTGTTATCCAGGAACATATTTTCAACAGCTTGATTAAAAATTGCTTCATTTGGAGTTAAGGTTTGGTCTCCATGAGATTTCTTTGTTGTATTCTATTCAGAAGCGAGCTTTACTCTTAATTTCGCTAATTGCAAAATTAAATGCAAAGAGATTTATAATGTTACAATGCCAATAATATGATCAGATCAATGTAGTCAAAGTCAAATTTCCATGAAAGAAATGTAGCAATCGGACAAGACTATTGCAAATGCTGTCGGGAGAGGAAGTGCGACACTTTAATGTACATAGCACCAGTCGTATTAATTAATATAGGATTCAGTTGTTGGGGAGACAACGAGTTGTTGTTTCATACCACCAAGTGGACATGGGCAAGGACTGTTTGAATCTGCTTAACATTATAATACTTGATTGTAGCATCAACTCATAAAGAAATTGTAAAGCAAGACTAAATGTCACCACAATACAACCACTTTTTAAATTGGACAAAGATGCCAACTCTCATAACGCAATGTCATTATTTGTCTGGTATTTCTATTATAATGATGTGGACCGGTGACAATACCCCACTCCCCCGATTCCCTTCCGTTTTCCTTTCTCTCCCGCCAACTCTTGCTTTTACACTTTAGACTACATCAGCTTCTTTACTCTTTTGTCAATACGCACCTTGAGAATAGACCTGAAGACAGACAGAAATACACACCAAGTGTATTTTTAAATTCTGGTGGATTGTGCTCGGCGGATGTGGGAAGAGGTTGTTTGTTTGCGATACTGGCCTTGTAGGTTTGTATTGACGCTACAGTAACCAACTGCTATGTTGTCGGTCATTCTGAATTTGCCCGACGGCAGAGACCAGGGGACAACGACAACGTCGAAACAGCACTGATCCTTGACCGATTGACCATTTGTCGTTTTCCCAAGGCTCTCAAACGAACATAGGAAAATTGCGCATGTTTTTAATCCTATTGTCAAAAAGTTCAAAAAAGTTTTCCAAAACCTGTTGGAAAATTGTGCAGGTATTTTCGATATCGAGTATTTCTTAGGTTGCGCAGGTATTCGACATGGTAGCCTACCTACTTGAAATTCTGTAAGTATAGGTTTAAGCAATAGCCCTCTTCAGTTAGCCATTTATCGAGACTGTTATTTCATTTCATTGTATATATTTTTCCCGTTTTTTCTATGTCATGAAAATCTCCATTTTAAGTTTCTTTTTTAGCACGAAAAATTGCATCGCGCATGCACATTATATAAGGGCGCTAATATTATATTTACTTATTTTCTGGTTCTTCTGAGACAAACTCACCGGACGATTTTCAGCTAAACAATGTACCCCCTCCGATACCCAACCTGGTAGAGAGGTTTTGAACAGGTCTTTGAGGATGGGATTCTGATTCGACTACAGATCACATAATTGATACCACACTCATAAACCTGTACAATTTACCGTATATAGGAAGGGCGGCTTATTGAGACCCTTGTATAACAGCGTAAATCCTGCTCAATTTTCCGCCCCCCTCTCGAACTCATGAGTTCAACGGTAAGATCGTGGGTTCGATTACCGCCAGGGGCCCGACGTTGTGTCCTTGAAACATGTACTTTAAGTGAATTTTGCCCTGCTTTTGACAGGGAAAGAAAGTGTCTGGGCGCTTTAGTTGGCTGCTTGCACTGTATGCTTCCCAGGAAGCCGAAAATACATCTGAGTGCTCTGTTGTTCTATGTCCTGCTTAGGTAATAATGGCTATAAAGTGCACTGAGTATGCCGTAGAGCGTGGAGAGCTATACAATTATTATTATTATTATTATTATTATTATTATTATTATTATTATTGTTATTGTTATTATTATTATTATTATTATTATTGTTGTTGTTGTTGTTGTTGTTGTACTCTACTGCAGAGGAGTTTTTCCGGGGTTTTCGTTTGTTTGTTGTTGTTGTTTTGTATTCTTACAAATATTATAATTGATATCATAATCGTTATTTAGAAACTTGGCGCTTGTGTGATCTAATTGTGTTGCGAGTGTCATAAAATTGTTACTAAAAGTACAAATTTTAAGGCTACTGTGTATAGAGGTGTAGTCCTCATAGAGTTATTAAATAAAACTCCATCGCAACTGTCTTTTCCACCCTGGATCCACTAGTTTAGTGAATTCCGAATGGACAACTCAACTGGACTTTCACTGTGTTTTCTTTTTCTCTTCTTTTCATTTTCACGGAATGTATCTGACCCCATGCAATCAGCTGCGATGCAGGAAACGCATTTAGAACTGAATAATTTCTGCATCGTCTGACACGACATTAATTTTCATCTACTTTAAGAGCCGCCAGAGATGTGGTTTTTTAGCATTAACCTTTTAGAAAATCAGACTTCGCAAAATTGTGTGACTAAATTTTTTTAAAACTAAAAATGTGTTCGCTCGTATATTGAGGTGCATCAACTATGATGAAATTATATTGCATATTAAATGAAACACAACTAGATAATTCTTGGAAAACCAAATCATACCAACGATTGTGTATTCACCAGTAAATAGCCCAAAACGAATCAAGCATTACGTGCAGCCTTATGGAACAACAGCTAAAGAAACGCTACTTTGTTCCCTATTCAGACATGTTGTTTGCATCTCTCTGTGACACTTAGGATAAAGAGGTTCGTGCTCTACACGAAACCAATGGCTCATAAACAAAATAATAATGGCTACATTTTAATGTTATGTCCAAGTTTTTTGTTGTTTTATGTTTGGTGGTATTTGTGACTGCGCTGCTTTCCGATCTGTTTGTAACTATCCTAATTATAAGATAATAATATCATTTATCGCAGACACATCATCCATTCATAATTTCATTAATATGCAATATACAGTATAACAACTCGGATAGGTCGTGCACAAAAGACTCGAAATCACGCATCCGTCTAACTGTGTCTGCGGCAAAGAGTCTACATAACAAGAGGGGCCACTTCTCTCTTTGAGCCAATTAAAAAAGTGTCCTCAAAATTCGGTGACGCCCTCTTCGCAAAAGCGCACCCTTTGCCAACAGTTACCCTACTTGAGTTTAAAAAATCAAAGTGAAACTAACAAGTTTTTGAATAAATTTCGGAAGAACGCTTTTTTAAAATGGTTACGCTGACAAAAAACCTCTTCCGAAGGAAAGGGTGATTGTTTTCTTCGTTTAATTTGACTTTAGAATGGAAGGCGAGAGGTCATTAAAATTTTTAAAACCTAAAACTCCACACTGAACGAACCCGAACTGCTGATGAACAGCAGTCGATCTGCGCTCGCAAGGAGGTGCTATTCCTATTCTTCTTATGGAAAAACGAAAGAGAGCTTCAAAACAGACTGCAGCGCCATCTGAAGCAAAGAGCGAACTTCCTGCGGACACTTTTTTGGCTGAGTGGTCCATCTTGTTATGTACTATCTTTGGTCTGCGGTCCCGTTTGTTTTTCCCCTTTATCTTTGTAAGATATCCCTCGAACTACGGATCCCTCGAACTACCGAGGTCGGTCTCAATGAATTCGATCTATCTGTAATCTGTGGTATAATGTATGTATATTTCATCATTGTAAGTTTCTTTCATTTCACACAATTTTGTCTCGTAAAGTTCGATTTTTAAATAGTCAGTTTTGAGAGACCACATCTCAGGTAGCTCTTATCATAGCAGATGCAGAATTTATTTAGCTTTTAAATTGGTTTCCTGTACGAGTGGGTAGTGCAGGGCTTTAACGTGATGACAGGATTTTTATACTTTCAAGTTTCTTTTGAACGTCACTTTGTAATCGATTTGGTGGAATAGTTGTGGTTGATTAGCGGGTGTTCTTATGTTGTTCGCTTCGTCTTTCCTGTCAAACTTCTATCAGCCTCGTCTCTGCTCTTTTTTTCTCTTATGCTACTCTCTTGTTAAGCTGCAAACGCAATGGCTTCACGTTCCTCGCGTTTTCAACTCTCTGTTTTGGGGAGGGAAAGTTTGAGCTGATTACACAAACGTACTGACTTAACATTCATTTCTCCCTCGTGATTAAAAAAAACCCAACAACAATGAAACTTTAATTTCTACTTTCCACTCCAACTTCTTTAGCAATGTCTACCCACTGCTTGTTGCTTGTGGTTTATCAAAAAGTGCAGGTCTCTTCTACACCGCTGCAATTAATGCTTCATCCATCTTGTCTGCTCAAGTTCTGAATCAAGTGTCTCAATATACATGTACTAGATCTACATAGGGCCTACCAAAAGAAAGAAGGGAACAACCCAAAGAGTCAAAACATGTAGGTCAAGGTCAGCGTGTATACAATTATTTTTTAATTGTCTGTATTGCGAAAATGGGCCTAAAAGTTGAAATCAATCACTCGCATTGTTAGGTAATTTTAAACGCAGAATCCAAATCTGAAGTCAAAAATACAATTTAATGCAATTTTGAATAAAATGATTTTCAGCTTTCTACATTCTGAGTGTGGTATTTTTAGAATTTCGGCCCCTAGACGGCAGAATGACGTTTTGCAGATACCAATTTTACAGCAGCGGTAAAATCAAAATCGTGAAGGGCGGGCCGTGAAAGTGTGGGGATTGTGATGTGAAGTGATTGTGATGTGAAGATGTGCGACGCCGGATATAGGTTAACCAAGGCTTCCGTCACATCTGCAAGTTGAGTGACGGTAACAACGTGAAAACGTGGGGAATATGAAGCCAGTGCGTTTGCAGCCTTACACTTCTAATCTTCTGCACTTATATAGCCTCTTTGTGTTGCAGGTGCTGTTGAACGTATACTAAAAACTAAAAATGAAAAGTAGATGCCAATTCAGTTTAATGTTCTTATGAAAAGAGACGTATTAGTATTAACAGCGCACAGCGAGCTGAAACCCCGAACTTTTCTCTTCCAATAACAGGAGACCGGAGAACAGGATTTGTCTGGTCAAGACGTAGAGCTGCCTCAGAATGAGAAGGCCGACGTTCTCAAGAAGTTGGGGGAACTTGAGAGGCGGTATGCGGCCAACGTGGCAGAGATCGTGGAGCTCAGTAGGGAGCTTAAACGATTACGAGAGGTAGAATCTACATGAGTTCTTGAAATCCTATGTGTAACAGAATTCTTTCGTTTGACGTAATCATCACTTGGGGTGAAAATTCTTTTTTTTTTGTGGTTGTTCTGAGCAATGTTTTACAGCGCTCACAATTGCATAAGGTCATATGAGCGCGAGAGACACATTTCATTAAGCATTCTCAGTTTGGTAGGAATTGGTTTTGAGTTTTGCCCAGGTGGCTGCTGAAGACTACGCGTAACGATATTAGAACCACCAATGTATCTTTAACTTGCACTCGGGACCTCCGACATTTTTTTGCCCATATCCGAGAAGCCTTGGTGTTCGATTTTACCTACCCTAAGACCATGGGTGTAGCAGAAGAAAGACAGCGTAAGAAGGAGACAGAAGTTGCAGTAGAAAGAGCAAGGAGCCCAGAAGAGGGGGAGTGGTGGAAATAAGATGACAGAACACGATTAGACAGAAGGAAAGGAGGTGTAAGGAGAAACTTTTTTTTCTCTTTTTTTTTGTAAGCTTATCACAACGTTCGCAACTACGTAAGGTCATATGAGCGCGCGGGATACATTAAACTTTTTCTGATGGTAGGAAATTTTGAATTTTACCCGGGTGGCGGCCGAAGCCTACTCTTATCGATTTTAGACCACCAAGGGATCTTTAACGTGCGCAACTTGCACACGGGCCCTCCGAAATTTTTCGCCCTTGTCCGAGAAGGCTAGGTGTAGATCTTTCCCACCAGAAGATCAGGGGTGTGGCTGAAAGACAGAAGTAAGAAAAAGCCAAGGAGTAGCAGTAGAAAGGCTGTAGAAAGAGTCAGAGGAGGGAGCAGAAAGTTGAGAAAGAGGACACGAAAGCAGACGACAGAACATTGCAAGAGGAGGTGAAACGAGATAATTTTAGAGAAGAAAATTTTTCGGTCGCTACCCGGATTCGAACCCGGGACCTTTGAATGAGAGGCCAACACCTTAACCTCTAGGCCACGAGAGCCCCCGAAGCTTTTCAGTCGCAGTCAGATTTCAAACCTGAGACCTATTGAATGAGAGGCAAACACCGTACCTCTAGACCACGTGAGCCCCCAAACAAGAAAACTCTGCCCCCCCCCCCCCCTATTTCAGTATAAGTTTGTAGATTTCTTCCCCGACTGCCATGACGTCTCCGCATGAGTCTCGTTCAATCGTGTCTTGTAGGCGTGCGTTAAAATGTGGTGTTGAGAGAAATATGTCTACTGTTTTAATGGTTTAGGTGTATGCTGCAAATCCCTTATCATTTTTTAAACCGCTCTTTTTGCCCGATTCAGACAACCATCGTAACCGTAGTTTGCAGTGAATGTTATGAATGCGCTTTTAGATTCTGTTGATCATTCATATTTTAGACTCCTATGCAAATATCAGAGAAGATTAAACGGAACGATTTCATCTTACCTTGTTCAACCGTCAGACAAAAGTGAACAAGCTAGAGTCGTGAAGTCGGAGTGAATGGATTGAGAGAGAGAGGGGGGGGAGGCGAAAGGGGAGGGGGTGGCTGAAGTGTTGATGTTATGGTATGTTTGTATACGTATATTTTGTGTCGCAAAGGTTTGGGAAAACACACTACCACTTTCTTTAACTTATTCAAGTAACGATCGGTAAAGTATGTGCCATTTGGGTTTTTTCCCCTTCCTCTTATGGGTTTCCACAAATAACCATTAAAATGTTTTTGTTTATATACTCCTAAGACCAAACAAAAACAAACAACAACAGCAACACGTTTTTCTCTCAATTACAGGAATCACAAGCTTATCTACTGAATGAAAGACAGCCTGAGAGGTTGCTAGCACAAGATGAAGTGTTGCTCGCTGAGGAGAAGAGGGACGAAATTCTCAACCACATTTCAGCCCTTGAAAGGCAGTATGATGCTAACAATGATCAGATCAGGATGCTCGGAGAGCAACTAAACGTACTTCGTGAGCAGAGTGCTCGTCTGGAAGAAGAGTCTGAATCAGACGTGGAATCCATGGACTCGGACAGCTCACACTCAGACTCTGAAGACTCAGATGAGGCCGCCGCTCTACCGAGAACAGTTGGTCGCTTTTGAGAAAGCGCAGGCTTTTGAAAGTTTTCCAAT
Source organism: Aplysia californica (assembly GCF_000002075.1). NCBI lineage: Eukaryota > Metazoa > Mollusca > Gastropoda > Aplysiida > Aplysiidae > Aplysia > Aplysia californica. The sequence goes on along the minus strand of NW_004797358.1, from coordinate 1,568,939 downwards.
GGGATAACCCCAAAATTTACCGCCACCCCAAGTGAGGAGTTCACTGCATGTTGCAGTGAAAATGACCCCAAATTAAGCGATATTCTCATTTTCTGTAGTGTATCAGTTTTCACTTGGGCACTGTTCCAAAAATTAGTATCAATTTCTTTGGTAGAAAATGCTTAAAATATATTACCAACGTGGATAAGCTAGACAACTTAAACCCAATGAAAAAGAGTTAACAAGCTTGGTGGGTTAGCCCATTGTACATGGGATAGACCATGTGTATACTTCAATGCAGGAATAGTCCACATAGAAGAAAGGTATACCTTATTTCGGATGGGATGGCCCATTTCACCCCCAGATTTGCTTCAAAGCGTTTTCTGCACATCTGCACAACTGAGCCAACCCAACTCTTTCACCTATTTTTTTTTAATCAAGTAAATAATTGCCAGTAATTTATACGTATACGGCAGACAAGATCATAACTGACCATGTGAAAAAGCACAGAAGAATTCATTTGAAAACAAACGCTCAGAGATGGATTTTATGGGTCCAAAAACCTTTACCTTGGATTTTTTTCTCAAAACAGCATTTTTTCGGGATAGCCCCCTTGTGCTTAAAAGCGACCAATTTCCTTCCCCGTTGATGGTGAAGAATAAAACACAACAGCCTTATGAGTACAAAGAAGGATACGATTCTTTTCTACTTTCATTTTATTTGTGTCTATAATAAGAAAATATAAATCAGATTTAGGGCTTACCAGCATTTTTGTGTTGAAGCTGAATCTTTGTATTATGTTGATGTTGTGGTAGGACATGTGTAATATATTCACCCTAATATCCCTCGTGGATCAACAAAGCTTATCTCATTTTATCTACGTGTAGATCTTTCCTTTTTTTTTCAAAATGCAGTAGCTTATAAATTTTCCTGATATAAAGATATACAAAGTCTTGATTAGTGTGATTTTATTCTGTGTAAAAGTCTGATATAGATTTGGAGAGAGAGGAGAGAGAGAGAGAGAGAGAGAGAGGGGGGGGGTGTATTGTAATATTTTGTGAACGACGCTATAAGTAGGAAATTCTAGATCTAATGCTCTTTCAGAAGCAGTGAAAGGCCAACGTTATTTTCATTAGATAAGTTTCTTTTCTTTCGATTAGTTTCTACTCACCCCTACAACAAATATCAAAGGTGTACGCTGTTGCACCTTGTTGGAGGTGGAGAAAGACCTACTGTTCCTTTGATGTTTCGTTTCTGTTGTATTGCAACCATGGCAAACATGGTCACATGTATTGTATCACTGTCTCAGTTCACTTGTATTATTTTGAGACTTACAGAAATTGACATTTTCATCAAGTACAATTCCTAAAGCACTACTTGCAACTCGTCACACGGCTGCATGTGGCGATTTCATCCAGTCATCTTTCTTCAGGTGACACCATTAGTGACTCCACACATTCAATTTCTCGCAAAGAATCAATTAATAAAATGCAATGTTTAATCATGATCTCTTCCTATGATTGATTTTGTATCTATTCGTGATTTCCTGTTCCTCGTTGCATTGTTTTATCACAGTTAATTTAAAGTTAAAGTTTTAAAAAAACATTGATCAGCTCATCATGCCTGCATGGCACTTATCTTAGAATATTTTGTTACGCTTAGTTCAACTGGACACAGAGACCTACGTCAGTTTGAATGTGGGGCTCTTGATATCCTGTCAGCTGCCAGGACACTGAATGAACGCAGGTGAGAAATAAAACATAAAACTAGAGGACAAACCAGGCCAGAATCTATTAGAACCCGAACGTCAAGTAGAAAGAAAAGCTCTCGACAATCTGCCCGTGATGGCCGACAGAATCAGATGGTTCATGTTACTTATTATGGCACTACATGTATATACTGCATAAATTTTTAAGACGGAGTAAGTCCTTCTCTGAGTCAGAAACTTGTAATGTATGTTCTACGTCAAAAAATTTGTCTCTGTACATGTGTGTCCTAGGTTGTGAAATGCATCTGTGCAAATGTGCATTTCCTTTCCTTTATTTTCTTTTCTCATCTCCTATTTGAATTTGATAAGGGAGCAGGGAAGGAGGGGAAAGGGAGGAAACTTTAAATTAGAGAAGATTTTCCGTTGCTGACTGTCAGTGTCATGTTTCGAATCCGGGGCCTGTTGATGAGGCGAACACCGTACCTTTAGACCACGAGAGCACCCCCCCTCCCTCCCCACTTGTTCTCCTTCGTTGTTTTCTTGTTCATCTTGTTGTTGTTGTTGTTGTTGTTGTTGTTGTTGTTGTTGTTGTTGTTCTTCTTCTTCTTCTTCTTCTTCTTCTTCTTCTTCTTCTTCTTCTTCTTCTT
>NW_004797358.1:1559008-1566505 GCF_000002075.1 Aplysia californica | reverse complement strand
AGACAGACAGACAGACAGACAGACAGACAGACAGACAGACAGACAGACAGACAGATTGACAGAGAGACAGAGACAGAGAGAGAGACAGAGAGACAAAGAGACAGAGACAGAGAGAGAAGGGGGGTTTCTTACAAGGGCTGATTATGAACTTTATGTTTTGATCCCTCTGTAGTCGTGAAACGCAGTGTAATAGCCTACCGGTACATGTACATGTAGTTTAAAGTTCGAATAGCAACGGGACACTATTCGGACTCGAGTATAGACCTCGCTTACGGTACAACCGGTGACTGCGCACGCGCACTGGAATTTTGAGTCCGAATAGCCTCCAGCAGCTGTTCGGACTCGATTAGCCTCCAGCGGCTGTTCGGACTCGAGTCCGAATCGCCACTTCGATTATAATATGTGACGCGACATAGTAGAATCAGGTGCTCGTCAATTTTTGGGCATATGGAGTTATTCGTATCATCACAAAGCTTGTTCCTGTGTTCTGCTTTTGGTGAAAACACACAAAGATCACACTCATATTTTCGAGGATGGAACATTACAATGACAGGCTCATAGTCATAGCATTGAACTCCTCCTTAAACTTGAAGGTACAGAGAGTACCCTGATCCCCCTCTCCCCCAGACTCACACTTTTCTTAATACATACGGTACTCTGCCTGTCAGTGTCAGTTCTGGAAAACAGGTTCCAACAATAACTTACTGGAGACCTTCGGCAATAGAGAGATGGCAACTTGGGAAGATCAGGAAGAAACTGTTTAAGTGCCTTTGATTTTGTAGTCTCCTCCCTCACCCCTTTTCTCTGAACTGGAACCTCACCCTCTGCTACACCCAACCAACAGGGGAGAACATTGTAAACCCACCAGCTGCAGAGTCCAGGACTTAAAAAGAAATCCTTACATACTTTGAATCAGACCCTATTCCCCCGCAGATGGTACTTCATGACCCAGGATCTTCTGCTTTCTCTCTCCTTTTTCTCCACAGGCTCAACACAGTCGACCAACTCTTTCATAAAAGCAACCTTTTCTGGGTTGGATAAAAATCCAAACATCAAACGCCTCCTTCGGAGAATTGAGTGATCGCCGTGATCCACAATGGCGAGCGACCTAAACGAATTGGATGGTAAGAATTCTTCTGTTGTAGAATCCAGTCGGAATATGGTTTAAATTTTTCAATAAAACAAGTCTTTCGATTGGTCAAAATTGATCGGGATTTAATTAGGACGTAGCCCTTCATCATGTCCATCTATTTTTAGGAGAAATGCAATTCGAGAAAATTCCGGATTTATACGGTAAGAATTCTCGGCCGATGATATAATATACATATATTATATAATATAGGGTGACCTTATTTGGGCCACATATGGCCTATATAAGCTACCCCCCCCCCTTTACCTTATTTAGGCCACACCTGTGGCCTAAATAAGCTAAAAAAAAAAAAACTTTACCTTATTTAGGCCACACCTGTGGCCTAAATAAGCTAACCCCCCCTCCTTTACCTTATTTAGGCCACACATGTGGCCTAAATAAGCTAACCCCCCCTCCTTTACCTTATTTAGGCCACACCTGTGGCCTAAATAAGCTAAACCCCCCTCCCTTACCTTATTTAGGCCACATATGTAGTTAAAATAAGAAAACCAATGTAAAGCATTGTTTTCTTTACAAGTTACATAATTATTTCTTTAAAACTCTTCACATCCATTTTCCTTCACAGCAGTATCGTACATGACATGTGATGTAGAATCAATTTAAGGTCCTTTTCTGTATTCAATCTCAGAGTCACAATCTGTAGATTAAAAACCTGTGCTGTCGGTACATGTCTGAATTATAGAATTTTTTACATGTAATAAATGTGTATTTTTTCTCCTTTTATTTTGACACATATGGACTTACGTCTGCTTGATGCCACTCGTACTCATGGATGTATGCAATAACTTGAGGTAGAATACATGTAGAGAATAGTACCCCCAGTTTTCCCCACAGTTCGTTTCTATCTTCCCAAAGTCTATTGTGTCAATTGCATCAATCTGTCCCTGTGATGATAGACCTTCTCTCACTCACTGTCATGACCGTAACTTTTGTGTTCCTCCTTTCATTCATCAACTGCTGTGTCACTCAAACCGTTACACAAGGTGGCTAGACAATTTAGAATAATGAATAATGAGCTTGGTTTCCAATCTTCAAACTGGTGTAGTTATAACATAATGTAACTTACGACATGGTCCACCTTGCCCAAGAAATGTGTATCAAAAACTTAGGCATCAATTTCATTACATTTATTATAGGCCACCCCTACTGAATGTAGGAGGCCGTATAGATAAGTTTATTTTTCTTTTTAAAAACGGAGAGAGAGAGAGAGAGAGAGAGAGAGGGGGGGAGAGAGAGAGAGAGAGAGAGGGGGGGGGCAGAGAGAGAGAGAGAGAGTATTCAGAAAGAGACAGAGAGAGAGAGAAGAGGGGAGGAGTTGATCTTGCTAGAACTTCCGGGCCCATGAGAATAGCCACTTTCATATCAATTAATGAAAAAATGGTAGATCTAGATCTAGATTCTAGATCTAGGTAGAAAAAATGGTAGATCTAGGAGCTAGATCTAGATCTAGATCTACAACTAGTTGATTCAAACTTACGCTTGATTAGGTCTGGAACCCTTGCTTTGGGATTCATAGTCACCAAAATGCTTGCACTGGAACTGGATGCTCCTGTACACCCATTCATCTCGATATTTTTTTTCGTCAGTCATTACCCTCTTGTTTGCCGAAGAGACTTTTGTTGCATGCTTGGAAACAAATACACTATTTGTGTCTGATTTATATTTGTCGAACAACTCTGTGAATTCAGCAAAGGTGCTGAATACGGCACCCTCGACCAGTCTCTCAATCGCCGGCGGGTGCATAGTGCATTGTTTTGAGAGAGTGCCCTCGGGCACGTTGTGTACTACGATTTTTATAATATTGCACACCAAATTTGACCCGGAAGTCCATTCGGAGGTTTTGACCATAAGGCTAATTTGTTCACTTGACCAAAGTGTGCCAAAATGGTAGCCTAGCTTTTGCCCTTCCATGAGGAAAAAATCTGGCCCTCATTCCAACCACTGGGATGAAGCAAATTTTTGCGTATTAAATTAATTGTGCTTTGTTCTTACAATTTTCATTATGTTATGATTTTAAGTTGTGCACTAGAGACAAAACTGTACTAAATGAGAAAGGTGCACTATTACGAAAGTGGAACGAACTCAGTTGCCTGAAAAGGGTAGTTTGAGAATGTGTGGCCTAAATAAGCTAAACCCCCCTCCTTTACCTTATTTAGGCCACCTGTGGCCCAAATAAGCTAAACCCCCCCCCCCCCCCTTTACCTTATTTAGGCCATATGTGGCCTAAATAAGCACTCCCTATAATATAATATTATAATATATTTTGATATTGTCTTCTCTATCAACAAAAGTGCCTACCTAAGGTTATGCAAAAAAAGTAGCGAGCTAAAGAAACGGAAAGAGAGAGAAAGACAAACAGACACAAAGGGAGAAGAGAAGGGGAGAAGGGAAAGAGTGATAAAGAGAGAGAGAGTGATAAAGAGAGAGAGAGAGAGAGAGAGAGATAAAGAGAGAGAGACAGACAGACAGACAGACAGACAGACAGACAGACAGACAGACAGACAGACAGACAGACAGACAGAGAAAGAGAGAGACAGAGAAAGAGAGAGACAGACAGACAAACAGACAGACAGACAGACAGAGAAAGAGAGAGACAGAGAGAGAGAGAGAGAGAGAGAGAGAGAGAGAGAGAGAGAGAGAGAGAGAGAGAGAGACAGAGAAAGAGAGAGAGAGAGAGAGAGAGAGAAAGCGAAAGTAGAAAGAGAGGGAGAGAGAGGGGAGGGCTTGTAGGCTATTCAGTAGCAGAGGGCAATAATGTTGGCCAAGGGAACATGTTGTTTGCTTAAAGTTAGAAAATTCTGACTATCAAAATGACATTTTATAATATAATTTTTATATTTTATTCATGTCACGACTGCCACTCAACGGATGTAGTAGTAGGCTACTGCACAAATGTCACAACTGTCAAGGTAAAGCAAGGGGTCAATTTTAAAAAAGCAACTGCTACTAAAAGAATAAAATGTCAACCAAAGATTAAGAAGTAACACCTTCAACAATGGTGACTTAAATGAAGCCATTTTCTCAACAAACAAGATGAGGGGGGGGCAGGATTTCTGACTAGAACAAAAATCGATCATGCAAACTTCATTGGCATGGACAGTCTCTGCGTTTTTATATTTTTTGTTGAAAGAACCATAAAACTCTTATTACTAAAATGGACAGTCTAGTGTACATATTCAGCTGACAAAACTATTAAATCAAAGACAGGACTTCCATTTTTTATTGTTTTAGTAGAGGTTTTACGGCGCTCACAGCTGCATAAGGTCATTATGAGCGCCAAGGGGTGGATGCCAACAAAGATGTCCTTACAGGGAATCAGACTTACTCTGCTCACGTCTCTAGCTTCAACAGCACAAAGTCTGCTTCGGCTTTATCAAGGCACCCAGGAAATACCGGGTCACAAGAGTGTGACAAACATACAAAAGAAGTAGAGGAAAATGACGATAGTTAGGATTAGGAAAGAAAAAGCAATCAATTCCCTGTTGTAGTTCAGGCACAGTCATGAGCATGACATTGTTAAATCAGCTCATTTACAATTCTACTGCGCATTAAATTTGGGAATGGCCTAAAGACACTTCAGTGAGTGGCACCACCCAGGGGGGTCGGACTTCCGTAACGAGTGACCACCCCAACAACACTGTAAAGAAGAGACCAACCCTAATTGCACATGGAAAGCCAATCACTTTCTAAAGAAAGAATACCACATATTCAGTCATGCATTACATGATATTTACATGATATATATGTCTTTATACAGACACATATTTGGCAAAGAAAAGGTCATCCTCAAACAACACATCCTTGAGAAACACTGCGTTTCTTGGATACAAAAATATGGGTGTGGAATAACCTTCCATGGTGAGCAAGGGGGTGAGCTCATTCATGCAACCTTGGCCAAGCTGGAAAGACGACTCGTAGCAGCTATAAAAGACAAAGAAAAACACATCAAAACAATCAAGCAGTCACAACACGTCCAAACCCACCCAGAGCTACTGTCATGTGCACCACCCATCAAAAGACAAAAGCATACCGCGGAAAAATGAGACAATTCTTCCAGTCCAACAATATTGCGTTCTTTTTGTATTTTGTGTTTAGGTTGTGTTTTCATATATAAGGATATCGGCAAGGAAAGATCTGTTCTGTAGTTACATATATATCGCTATGAAAGATCAAGGTCGCAAAGCAAGAGTATTGCAAAAATCAACTTCAAACCTGAATTATTACAGATCCAGAAGCTTATTAGTGTGTTTTGTGAGTACAAATTTCATTATGTTCTCAGTCCTCTGTGCAAATTTTATTGAACTCGTCGGGGGCAATCACATTTAAATTGATGTTTAGAATTGATTACCTATGACACATTTATCAAATTAAGTCCCCTTTTTGAGAACTTCACAGCTTTTAAGTGTATGTACCATGGTCTTCCGATTTCTTCATTTTCTTCCTCAATATGTTGATTATTTACGTAGTCTTTATTAAAATGTTCATCTTATATTAGCTTTGGCTCATGGTGTTGTAAACTTTATGAAAAAAACAAGAGCGCTGCCGGTGTTCGGCTGATAAGGGAAATCTCCGGCGGCGCAGGTAAATGACCCCGTGACCTGGGGAAGTGCGGACTTGCTTGCCTCACCCCAGCCGAAACTTAATGGGCGCTCCAAACCCGCTGTGTGCGCAATTTTATTTTAAAAGCTTAGTGTGATATAAATTTCCCTATTAAAAAAAATCAAATATATTTCAAAAACTATTAATTTGCGACGGAAATGAAGTCGATATATAGAGATCTAGATCTAGATCTAGATCTATATATAGAGAGAGATATATCAGCGCATCAATAGCGGAAAATGGACGCCTAGCTATCATGTGTGTGAGACAGGAGGGAAAGTAAAAGAATACCCAAAATTCTTGCCAAATCAAAATTACCTTCTTTGAAATGTTTGTGACCTTCAGATGTAGTAGCAGAAGTTTCGTTTACCATCATGTTGATGTTGAGGTCAAAAGGTATGCTGTTCTGTGAGCTAAGTGAATCATTTCCCTGTCCATCCCTTTCCCAGCCAGCAGAAGAACTGGCAACGTTTGAGTCGGTGTGAGTAAGTGACGAGGGGTCTTGACTAACACAAACATAGTCAGTTCTTACACTCTCATAAGCAGCAGCAGAAGTTTGTGGATCTACACGTTGCTGCACATGGCACAAACTCCTCACATCAAGAAATAACTGCTTGCGTTCTTCTGACTGACTGAGGAGACAGAGAGAGTCAGAAGCATGATTTCCATTAACACTCTGCCCCTCCTTCCCATCTCTCATTATATATTCATATGTCTCTCCTTTCTCAGCGATGTCTGGTCCCTCCATCACTTCTTGTTTCACAAAATGTTCTGCTTTTCCAATATCAATCAAACCATCTAGATCCAAGTGTTTACTCATTTCTCCCACTAGTCCCACATCATTGCCAATTCCACCTCTCTTCTCACAAGACTCAATAATATCTTCCTGCACAGAATATAGTGAAGATCTTGGAATAAAATCAGCCGCAGGATTTCCCTGGTGCACAGATTTATTCATCACGTTTTTGCGGACATCACATGAATCAAAACTGGGTTTCTTTCTCAAGAGACCAACCACACTTTCTCCGACGCTCCTCGTTCTGCTACCTCTGCTGGTTACTTCGCCAGGTTCTATCACTTCAGAGTCAATGAAGTTTCCTTTTTCCACACACCTGTTAAATACTGAGTTGAATAGTGCCCCATCCATTTTGACATTAGATCTAGATATTCTAAATCTAGATCTAGAGTCTAGTAACTACAGGGCCTGTTTCAAATGCATGAACCATCCAACATACTTTCGACCGAGAGTGAATTATTATTTCTCATAAAAACTTTGTAAACATAAACATTAGCAGGTCCACTTTGGAAATCCCAGTTTCACTCCTTTGTCGAACCATTTCCTGTGTGGCTGCCACCCACCAGGCATCAAGGCCCAATGCAATCCGCAATCACATTACGAAACATTAGAAATCTGAAGACAACAAAACCTTAACAACAAGAGACACTTTCTATTTGAATTCGTTGTTAATCTCTGTAGGCCTACTTTGAATTTACTTTGACTTGTTTTAGTCGCCCTGGGCACGATCTTTTTTGCAATTTCACTCTATCCAAGTCGGCAAATTATTGTTGCAGGACAACGGAAGCTTTAACCAGAGAGGGTTTACAGTAATAGAGAGGTGACACTCGTGGCGGCGTTCCATAACAACAGTGCATTGTTTCGCGTATCGCCCGGCGCGGGGCGCGAAAACTCTTACGCGCGGTGATCGCTGCCACGGCGATGCTCAGGGATGCTGTCATGTCATGAGAAA
>NW_004797358.1:1526744-1557164 GCF_000002075.1 Aplysia californica | reverse complement strand
ATTTAGAAAACTTTTAGACATATCTTTCACTAGTAGAATGCAGGCTCAAAAGTTGAAGTGTGTTGAGTTTGTGCTTGGAGTGTCAGTCTGGTAGGACCACAATCATTTCATATTGTCATTATTTTGATCCATATTTTTCTATTCATCAAAACAACAATATTCGTCATCCTTTGGAAATCGAAAGAAACTCAGATTTTTATTTTAATAGGTGCAGTTTATAGTAGAACACCATTGACACTTCGTGCTAACCGGGGCCGTGCTTGTCAGCGATCAACGTAAATGCCTTGAACTTGAGAACAATGGACGCAGTTTGTTTTGTTTACCGCGCGTTTCTCCACGATCAGCTGGTGACCCAGATACGCGCAACCGGGCGAAGTGCCGTCTCTCTAAACTCTCTGCTTTAACCAGAGACCAGTACCAGAGACCAAGCAATGTAAACTTTGACCTGCTTTGACCAACTCTGCACCACCGGACCTGTTCCGACTTCAAGCTGCTAGCACAGCCTTTGCCAAAGTGTCTCGCGAGCACAGAGTCTACTACAGTGCGGTCAAAAATTCATGGCCCAACTGATCCTCAAATATATCTTTAACGGGAGAATCAATGTCACCCATGCTTTGCACATCAGTTTGTTTCAATTTGTCTTAACTTAATCACATTTTTCCACAACAACTGAGGCTCAATTTAGAAACTTTTCTACATAAATGTATATTAAATACATGTAGGGCCTACTATAAATCTCCATCATGCCCCCGGAAAATATGATTGTTCATAGTTCATAGCACTTCCCATTTCTCGCACACATTTTGCATACGCATATATATATATATATGGCTTAGAATCTATCTACGTCACAGCTCGTCAATGACACTTTTTAGTGGCAAAACTTCTTACAAGAAATTAATTTCATAGTGAACACATTTTTGGCACTAAAGGCAGGTTCCCTAAACATACGTTTAATATAAGCATAACGTTACTATTAGTTAAAAAAATATTTTAAAAAGACAGACTTGCTTTTAAAAATGATATTTCCCATGCTGTAAACTTTTTAAAATCTTTAAATTAGTATTTATTGAGGAATTTTCTAGAATACAGTGAGCAGGTGTGTTTTTTATATTCACCTGTGAAGACAAATTGATATAAGTCATAGTGCAAAAGTTGGAGAATCTATGTTCGATAGTTCTGGAGATATTTAACAATAAAGTTACGCAACGCATTTTTGTTCTTCGTCTGTTATTATATATACACAACCTTTTGCGGGTAGTTTAAGACCACATGGTATGAATTACCATCTATTTATGCCGATGACACTCAGATTTATAGGTCTATTGATTTTGATCAAATACCACCTTTAGTCGACTCTACTGAACAATGAAATGTATTCAACAATTTAAAATATGGATGATCAACAATAAATTGAAACTAAATGATGACAAGACGGAAATAATGTTGAGTGGAAATACAAAAGACACTAGAAATCTCCCAGAACTACAAACTGATATGTAGCCTATACCATTCGTTCAAAAAGAAGTATTAAAAATATAGAAATATAGGAGTTCAGTTGGATATATGATAACATCTGACGCCAAATGTTCCACAGAAATAAGACGGAGAATTACGATGGCTAAGGCTAGTTTCAATAAAGTGAGCCCAATCCTGAAAAATAGAAACATCTTAATGAACACCAAAATGAAAGTTCTGAAATGCTATGTTTGGTCAACCCTTCTATATGGCTGTGAATGCTGGACAGTCACTAAAGACAGTGAAAATAAAATAGATTAGAAGCTACAGAAATGTGGTTTCTTAGGAAACTGCTAAGAGTAGGCCTGTATAGTGGAAGAAAAGGAAATCAAATGAGGTAGTGCTTGATGAAGTCCACGTGGGACGCTCAATGTTAAAAACAATCAGGAAACGACAAATGCAGTTTTTGGTACACATAAATAGACATAAGGGTCTTGAACATCTAGCTCTCACTGGCAAAATTGAGTGCAAGCGAGGCAGGGGAAGACCCAGAACAACATACTTAGGGAACCTAAACAAATGGGTAACAGGGAAAGATCAGGGACACGTATTACGTAGCTTTTTTTAGAGCATCCAATCAAAGGAATGAATGGAGAACCATGATCGCCGATATCTGTCGCAGATGTCACTGGATGATGTCCTCCCAAATTAGCCAGCTCAGCAAAAGTATTTACTTTCAGCTTAAGAAAATTGGCAGTGTAAGAAATTATTTAACTAAAACAGCAGCCAAGACACGTGTACCAAAACTGATTTTATCAAAGTTAGACTACTGTAACTATAATGATATTTTGGCCGCTTTGACGACCGAAGAACTATCAAAGTTACTAGTACATGTACTCCAAAATCAAGCAGCAAAATTGATAATGAAACAAAAGAAATCAGCACATGTAACACCAATTCTGAAAGAACTACGCTGACTGCAAATATAAGAAAGGATCAAATACAAAACTGCCACTCTCTGTTTTCAATGTATAAATGATACTGCACCTTTTATCTTAAAACATTCCAGGAATTATATCATCCACCTAGAGCCCTTAATTTAGAGCAGCCTCTGATAATCTAATTTTTAAAACTCCAAAACAAAATTACAAAACATACGGCGAGCGTTCCTTTTTGTTCTTTGGTCCCCAGGTATGGAACGAACTCCCATATAAAATGAGATCTGCCCCAACAATTTACATTTTCAAATATCAGCTGAAGCATTTTTATTCACAAATGCATACCTGTCATAATGATGTACTGTTAATACTGTTATATATATATATATTCTGTCTGCCCCGCTCAATGTCAGTCGTAAGACGCACTGTGCTATTATGAGCAACGAGCCTCGAAAGACAAAAAAAAGTGACTTTCCACGAAATTTTTGTTTCTTGGATCTATTGAAAGTTTGATGTCTTCTGCTTTATTTAAGATAAAAATAAACTACTAATCGACTATACATATTTTACTTTTTATTTATTTTGGAGGTGTGTGTGGTGTGTTGTGAGCTTGGGTGACGAAATAAAAGGAATTTAGACCTTGCTAGTGTGTAGGTGTGAGATTATTTTTAGAACCATTACCTCATGGCCACATTATTGCTTTAACCAAAGATCGTGTACAGTGGAGAATCCTTCCTTCAAAGTTCTTCATTCGCTTCTATTTTTAGATTTTGACCCCTTTTCGAGCATGAATGGTCAGAAAATTCTAAATTCCAAGTCGTTATCTCATTTCTAAGACTCCTGTTGCTATGGAAACACATTGTTCAACTTCGGAGGCCATTTTTTCCTTTTCGTGTTTCCTCACCTCGCACTATTAAAAGTTCTGTATTTTGGTCAAATATGGTTAATTTACTTCATTCTTGTTTTAAATTGTAAGGGAAAGGTGATAGTTGTTTTGTTTTTTTTGTTTTTTTTTTAATGTCCTTCTTATGACTGATATTGGTGATATTGACCGGCAGGGACACCGTCATATATATATATAATATTATATATATATATATATATATATATATATATATATATATATATATATATATATATATATATATATATATATATATATATATATATATATACATGTATATATATATATATGTGTGTGTGTGTGTGTGTGTGTGTGTGTGTGTGTGTGTGTGTGTGTGTGTGTGTGTGTGTGTGTGTGTGTGTGTGTGTGTGTGTGTATGCCAGACTGTGAGACTGAAGAAATAGCGTGAGAGAGAGAGAGAGAGAGAGAGAGAGAGAGAGAGAGAGAGAGAGAGAGAGAGAGAGAGAGAGAGAGAGAGAGAGAGAGAGAGAGAGAGAGAGAGAGAGAGGGAGGGAGAGAGAGAGAGAGAGAACTAATGTTTTAATAAATGTTTCTAGTTACTCACGTTTCAATCCTATTGTGACCGTTCGTGAATTTTTATTGCATTGTGTATTTTTAGTGCGGGCATTTCCAACCTAACTGCGAGACTGTTTTTCTCTCAGAAATTTTTACATATTATAGATATTATATGCATAGTACTTTGTTTTACGTACACGCATGTCGATTAATTTGTAAGATGTGATGTCTTTTTCAATGTAATGCGCATTGAGCATTTTTTTAAGAAAATGAAAATGTGCAGTTTAATGGTTTTATTATTATTATTTTTGACCGCACTATGGCATAAATCTATGCTCGCGAGCCATTCGCATTATTGAAGGCTAGAGAGACAAGGGGAGGAAGGAATAAGAAACTAGAGTACCTACCGTGCAATGGAGCCCTGATAGACTCAAGCCCATTGATATTCACTCTCCTTTTCCTCGTCATTTTTGTTTAGGCCAAAAGTAAAAGCATTGTCTCAAGGTAGCACATGATTGCATTATAATGATACTCTACATCCCATCCCGTTGGGTGGTTAGAGGGTTCCAATGTACGGAGCTATAAGGTGTTATTTATCCTTCGTTTCCCTCTTGCTAAGTTTAGTGTCTATCTGTCTTACCTTTTTCCAAAGCACTAAATGGTCGGTATTGTATCGAATTGCTTCTTAACTCGATCTACCAAAATAAATACCCCATCCTCGGCCCTATAAAAAAAAGCAACAGATTTTGATTCACAGTGTGTTGTCGGACCGTCTCCTTGCAATAAAGTTGCACTATAATTTGACTATTATTATTATAATTGTCTTAGTCTGGCTCAAAATTAAATCAGCCGTTTTGTGAGGATCGATGTGATCAATGATGATGCTACAAGGCGGCGATAAAGCATCATCTTGGTCAAGAGAAACCAGTTGGATCTACTTCAAATTCAGATCGCATGAATGCACATGTGTGTTCACGTGTCCAAAAAGAGCAACGTTCAGGACTAGCCTACGGTAATGATCAAATCAGTTACATTATTGCATGCACGCCAACGTGAAGTGCTGCAACGCAAGACTCCTACACTAGGATGCACCTGCCACCTGATGAGTAAGCTTATCTCTTGTTTGTTTTAGTTGAGGTTTTACGGCGCTCACAACTGCATAAGGCTGTCCCCGTGGTTTTATGTGGCAAAAAAATATGAAATTATGCAAATTGAGCCCAAAAATGTGAAATTATGCGATTCTGTTAATTTTAACAAAGAATGGTGAAGGAAAATAATCAGAAATAATGCCAAAAATGATCAAATTTAGCTCAGTTATGTGGGGTGCATAAAACCACGGGGATAGATAAGGTCATATGAGTGGATGTCAACTGAGAAGTCCTTACAGGAAGTCAGCTTACTCTACTCACCTCTCTAGCATCAACAGCACAGAATCTGCTTCGACTATCAAGGCTCCCCAGAAATAGCGTGTCACAAGAGTGTGACAAATATACACAAAAGTAGAGGGAAAATTACGATAGTAAGGACTAGGAAAGAAAAAGCAGCAGGTCCCTGTTGCAGTTCAGGCACAGTTGTGAGCATGACATTGATGAATCAGCTAATTTACAAATACAATTCTACTGTGCATAAGAACTTGGTTAATGTCCCCCCTTTGGGAATGGCTTAAAGGCACTTCAGTCAGCAGCACCACCCCGCGAGGTAGGCTTATATCTGACTTCTTTCTTGCACCCCCCCCCCCCCCCCCCCCCCAATCCCCGGTTTTTTTCATCTCATCTTTATCTAACCCCTCTTCCCCTTTTTTCTGTTGGTTCCTGTAAATTATTTTCCTTCTTACCCCCCAGTCTTTTTTTTTGGACACCTAGAGATAAAGATTGTCACTTTAGGATCCTTTGATGAAATTGCGGTCGACTCGAAATGAGTACCTATGTAGTTGGTACGGGTAGTATCCGTCCATACTATGGCTGGTTCTTTCTTTTCGTGTGCTCTTCGTATGCATCCCTTGACATGATATTTCAAACTGTGTATTCCTCAAACAACATTGCAATTTGTGATGTTTCGTACATGTTCAGTTTCTTTCTTCTTTTTTTTTCTTTCTTTCCTTTTTACTTTACTTTTCTTTTCTTTCTTTGTTTGTTTCTTTCTTTCTCTATTTCCTTCTTTCTTTCTCTCAATTCACCTGAGCAATGAAAGAGTGTTGAGTCACTATAACCGTTTTAAAAGGCACTCTCACTATACGAGTATAGATTTGGGAAGGACGGAGGAGATACATTATTATATTAGGCCAATATATACGCTATATAATACAGTACAACACGGATAGCTCGAATTCGTCGGGACCGGCCTCGGTAGTTTAAGGGATCCATAGTTCGAGGGATACGTGAACAATGTTAGTGGCATCGGTTGGGTCAGAGAATCAAGGGAAGCAACAAAGATTGTCACTTTAGGATCCTTTTATGAAATTGCGGTCGACTCGAAATGAGTACCTATGTAGTTGGTACGGGTAGTATCCGTCCATTTCCCTTCCTCTACCGGGGCCAGCGATGAGCGTGATAGTGATGGGGAACAGTAGAGAAGTGGACTGGAAGTGTTTGCCTTTGTTATGCTTTATTTCTAGTTGAAGTTAAAGCCATGGTGAGATGAAAAAATGGAGTGCTCCATGGTGTGTGTGTGTGTGTGTGTGTGTGTGTGTGTGTGTGTGTGTGTGTGTGTGTGTGTGTGTGTGTGCTCGCGCACGCGCATATCAAGCAGCGCGCTAAAAAATATCACAGCTAGCTACTTCTGTGGAGGGGGAAGATGGTATGTCTTTTTCCGTTAAAAAAAAAATACATGTGTTATTCTTTTGTCTCAAGTGCACCCTAAAGGATGTTGACTTGAGACCTCTACGGCGACGTAATTAATTCGACTATCCCGTGTTTGTGTTCGAGTATCGCATAATTTTCTTACGAAGATAAAGAAGGGGAAAAAACTGGACCGCAGGCACAGTTCGACGGATACGTAATTCCGATTCTTCTGTGTTTGACTTATCCGTGTTATACTGTATAATTATATGTTATATAGCTATTTAACATTATTGTCAGACCAGTCAATGCAGTGCCCCTACCTCCTTGCCCAGGTAATTGAATTGAAGTAGTTTTCTTCATTGATGCCCAGGGTTTGGAAGACTATTAATTGTCATTGTCATACTTGAAAACTCCTTCATAGCGGTTCACAGCTCAGCATTATTATATTGGCAGATCTTAATTATAAGATCTGGAGTCGGTAACTTTGAAGAAAGACACATCAGAGATAAAGAAGAGAAATGTTAGCTGAGAAAAGACTGAGAGAACCTCACCTCCCAGCCTAGTTTAGCCCCGCACACCCCATACCCTCACCACAGTAGACATTTCCGGGCAAAGATGGCCCTGATCAGCCATCTCCCCCACGCATCTCACCCCCCAGTGATGTGAAGTCAAGGTCATCTTTCCCTGCAAAGGACAAACATCATGTTGGTGCAGGATCAAACGCTTTGATTTTGAATGAGGTCAATTGTTTCTGTCATACAAGAGCTTCTTATGTTTAGTTTTATCAGAGTTTTACGGCACTTACAACACAATAAAGTCATGTAAGTGCCGAAGGATAGATTATGTGTTACAAGAAAGTAACATACACAAAAAAGGAGGAGGAGAGATAAGGACAGATGTTTGATAGGAAAGAAGGAGCAAACCACACCACAGCACCCACCAACCACCCACGCTCCTAATGTGAAACGAACTGGATTTACTCAGCATATCATGGAAATTATAGACTCCCACGGAAAATAATGCAACACACAAACTGATCTTACTAGTGTCCTGGTCATCTTTATACACAGTTGGGACAATCTTGACCAAAGACTGATGTGGAATAACATCTATAATAAGTGGTTGAAGACAGGTAGGCCTACATAAATACTACAAGAAACTTTCTTTCGTTGTACTTCCATGCTAAATACTGAATTCGTTCTGTCAACAAAAATGGAACATTTGATCCTGAAAAAAAGATACTCGCCCAAGATTTACAACATATTAATTGAAGAAACGGCAAGACAAATTGAATCCCACAAAGGTTCGAGCCACAGATTTTGATATGTGTGTAAATAATAGATGTTAATCAATTGTTCCACAGCGGCTAAGAGACAGTTTAATTTAAAGGACAACAACAAAGCTTTAGGCAATATATATAAAGTGAAACTGGAAAAACACACCCTATAAAATAAAATAAACTTTATTTCCTCAAATGCATAATTCTAAGCAGACATGATCAGCTGGCAAGGAGAATGATGATAAGAATAAGTGCAAGCACCTCGCGACCTCCGTGCTTTCTTGTTGTATCTCCATATTTTTATACAGTGAAAATATGGCATTACTCTTTGTTATGAACTGTTTTTACTGCTATCAAAAAAGGAGATACGACAAGACAGCACTGGGGTCGCGACTTATTCAGTACATTAAAAGTACAATCATCAGAACATACAGATGTTATAAGAGAACACATACATACCACCACAAAATTTACCAACACCGATCGATGCACACACTCAAACACATACTCACACGTAACGTAATTGCATCCACTCACTCTACCGACCATTACAAACTTGAACAACCCCCAAAAGAACAGTTACATCCAATTAGCAGTCTTTGATTTTGACCAAACAATCACACAGCTAACAGAAAATATTCACTGCAAACTGTCATACATTCGGGCACAGACAACACACAACATGGAAAACTTTAAATTACAAATCGCTCATACAATTTGCCATACCCCTACTTATGGGTGTACCCAATGCATTTGTCAAGTCACAAGACATGTCTGAGTAATCTGTGCTTGACTGTACTTATATATATATATATATATATATGATGTCTAATACGTTGCAGATTCTTTTTATGAATTTGAGGCCAAATTAGAAAATTTGATTGAATCTTTAGCTCGAACCAGTGACTTGAAAATGCTTCCTTAGAGTTAAATATTTTTCCCTGATGCTGTCCACCAAAAAATTCAATCACATTTTGTGTTTTTGAAAAATCTGATGGACAAAAATGACAACATTTGAAAGTGGGCTATTAATTTACCCCTTAAAACCTTTTTGATGTTCTACTGAAAAGTCGTAGAATTACCATAATATGTTCCACATCTTGACCTGCTACAGTGAAGTCTATTTACACAGAACATGGTTAATCTAAAAACAGCAGCAAACCAAAAGAAAAGAAAATCCCTGATATATTTCTTCTTTGTAACAAAACTATTGATTAGCCAAAATGCTCCCACTTTACTTTTAAACCGAAAAGAATTTCGAAGGTTGCATTGTCTAAATCTTTCCTAGCAACCCTCAAGAATAAAGGCACTAGGCTTCAGCAACAGTAGATCCAGCTGAGACAGTTCAGCAAACCTGAGAAAACCATTCAATTAATAATAATAATAATAATAGATAGCATTTGTATAGCGCACATCCCCGCTCAGCAGCAGGCTCTATGCGCTTTACACTATATTATTACCCCAGCAGACCATAGAACACTCCGAAACATTCTCAGCTTCCCGGGAAGCATACAGTGCGAGCAGCCGATTTAAGCGCTCAAACACTAACAAACTGACAAGATCGTTCGCTGTCTATAGCCGGGTACCCATTCCCACCTGGGTGAAGTGAGAAAAATTCGTGTAAAGTGCCTTTCCCAAGGACACAACGTCGGGCCCTTGACGGGATTCGAACCCACGACCTTACGGTTGCGAGTCCGAGAGCCTAACCACTAGGCCACCTACGCCACAATTACCTGCAACCCCCCCCCCCCCCCCCACAATGATGTTGTGTATAAGAAACAGAATATTTGTCTCCAACACAAAAATTACAAACTGCAAGAATTAAAATTGAATTACTTTCACTGATAACAAACAATAAATCTGATACAGGTTCCAGTTTCTTCTCTGAAAAAACCTCAGTCGGTTTAAAGGGAAGGTTAATCTCAATATCTAACAAAAGTAAACAATTTATTTTTTAAGTTTATATGTTTACAAGGAGTATTGTACTTCAATATTTGTTGGGGGGGGGGGGGGGACCTAATCAATAAAACATAAGAGAAAAGAAGTTATAACAATAGTCACAGTCAAAATTTAACATGCCCTTTACCCGTTACCAATAAATTCCTGTGGCCATTTCCGTTGTTTCGAGTGGGAACAAAAATATTAAAGAGTTCCAGTAGTCTAAATTCCGATAATAAAAGTTAAATAGAGTTGCACCCGAGCCTAAAAAAATTATTATTTTATTGATAAATGAATAAACAATATAAAAAGTATAGATCTATCCATAAAGTAGACAGGAGCACTCTCATGCTCTTTTTAGGTCAAAAGTCTACATTAGGATAAAACCTTTTTTCTTTCACTTTGAGAATCTAGGTATACATAACACTACAACTGAATCACATTGAGCAAAGCAAAAATTTTTTCATCATGATATAGGCTTCACTGGCATAGTGACTGTAAGTACCTGAAAGAAAAAAAAATAGTACAATAAAGTTATAATACTTGTTTTACGACACTCAAACTAAACTAGTTATCCATCATAAAATGACATATATATATATATATATATATATATATATATATATATATATATATATATATATATATATATATATATATATATATCTATATCTCTCTCTCTCTCAAAACCAACCCTTTTCAGTCTCACATGAGACACATAGACTTTATAATTTATACACAGCCGAGTACAGATAACTAAAATGTCTGGGATAGAAGAATGTGCTAGACACATCCATAATTCGGGTAAACCGATAAAACAAAAATTAAAACTAGACATTGACAGACCGGCCAACTTTTCATTGGCTGAAATCAGGGAAATTATCACTTTCCAAAGACAGAAATAGGGAAAAATGTGAGCAGAGATCATGTTTGCAAGTCAACCATTCTTCAGCTTTACCTCAGTTCCAAAAATTGATGTTGCAAAATCCTGCCAAACACTTGAAGATGTAAAAGCTATGAGTATCACTTAGCTTCATTAAAGCCAAAAAGACAATTGTTCAACAGCACAATAAATATATAGAAACAAGAAAGAAAAAGGAGCAGACTCCACACCAACAGAATCACATCAGACTTCACACATTCAAGAAAGAAAATAACTCTTCCTCTGTTGTTGAATTGATTGGGAAAAAGACGTCCTTATCAGGACCTCAGCAAATGCAGTCTGACTCGGAATTTTTCGATAAAATCAGGAAGCTTGGCAGGTAAGTATTGAAAAAAAATCAAGAGCAGTTTTTTGACATTATAATGACACTGTGTAAGAAGTCTACCCAACTTAGACAGTTAATTTCAACTTATATATGTATGTATCACATACACGCATGTATATAACAGATCTTAGTTTGTTGTTGCGACAATGAGTTATTACTTATTGTAATATCCTGCGCAAAAGTCGATAGGCGGGTGCATGTGTTGAAAAAGGTAGTTATGTCCAAAATGTCCAATGTACAAGTTCATTTTTTGTCACATTAATAGGTACAGCAGTCATTACTCAAACAATAAATAGGAACAATAATTCCACACAAAAAAGTTTCACCTTTGAGTTTTTATCGAACTGAGCTCCACTCTCTTCGTTTAGCAGATCGAAGGGTAGAAAGATGTCTAGATGGTAGACATGAGACCTGGTGGTCAAAACCAAATGGTCCTCACCAATGTCTAGTGTGAGCGACTGGGCAGTTTTCTGAGGAGAACATCCACACAATTGTTTAAAGACTCCAGTAAAAAAAAAAACCAGATACGTTGCAGTTCTTTTTAATGAGTTGCTGCATTCTTTAAAAATCAAACTTTTTTTCTCCACAAATGATCCAACAGATAATCAAGCTATTTCTTGCGCTACATAAAGTTTTAAAAAAGCTATACTATCAGATACAGACTTTCAAATTTCAAATTTCTGTTCTCTCCATTTTGTTAAGTGGTTTTTCCTCTGGAGTCTACATCTGATTTCATGTAACACTAATCCCAAAGTTTCACGATGGGACATGAGCCAACTGAATCATGACAGAATTAGGTTCAGAAGCCAGAAAGGCACAGGGAGATCGTTATTGCATCCCCCTCCGGAGGTCTGTTTAGTTTCAGTTTTTGTAAGAGTTCTACAGCACTTGCAACATAAACCATATAAGTGCAGAAGATTAGAGGCATACAGTAACATATAATGAAAACAAGGAGAGATAAGGACAATAGATGTTTGATAGGAACGAAGGAGCAAACCACACCAGAGCACCTGCCAACCATCCATGAAACCAGAAGGGCATAGGGAGATCTTAAACTTAAGCTAACTGCAGCATTCTCTAGAAGTTTGTTAGCTTTGTTTCAGTAAAGATAAATACATCAACACAATAAATGTCTTTTTGGAAAAGGGGGATTGAGTCTGTTGGCAGCATTTCTTTAAACGCTCTCATCATTAACTCAGAAGAGAACGTTTTTATTTATCCTAAGTGTTGTTGTTGGTGTTTACATGTACCACAAGAGAGAATTTATCTTAATACCGGTAATAAGTGACCATAACTCAGACCCTGTTTACAGCAGCCACCTGTCTATACCTGTCACTTTTCTCTGTGACCTTGAGTGACTGTTATGGACAGGATTGACAAAACTCAATAAAATATATGTATATATTTTCTCATGAGAGTTGAATTCACATGTCAATTATGCAAGGCACATGGCCTCACTATTAATATAAAACAACAGACAGCAGTTTGCTCTCATTTATAAAGCGTACCATATCTAAATACAGTAGGCCTACTTACAATATTGGGCAGGTGAATTTCGGCCACAAGAAACTCAGGATGACCCTCTGCAGGCTCCTGAAGGATAGTAAACTTGGGTTCTGGAGCCCTGTGATATAACAGACGTAGTGAGTAGAGCAGATTCTTTTTTTCCCCTTTTTTTTGGGGGGGGGGGGGAGGCACCATTCCACCAGTTGATGTCAGGTTGAACTACGAAAAGGACGACCACGTTTTGAACCCCTAACAGAGATATCTTCAACTTGGGCAATTTTGGGGGTTTTCATTGCTTTCCTACTGTTCGGCCCTATCCTATCTCCAGCAAAGATGAACGGAAAATTGGAAAATTGGAGGTCCCACTTCTTAAATCATCATACAAAATTGAAAAGACCTGTATCACTCCAACAATTCTTTCTAGTCCGGTGACTTTACTACAGTACTCAAGTCCAGTTTATACAAGCCAAGCCAGTACCCTGTGGAACCCATAGCCCAGGATAATAAGGTAGATAATAGCCATGAAATAAATTTAACTCTCTAAGCCTGGTTCCCCCCCCCCCCCCCCCCCCCCCCCACACAAGTTTAGTCCCGTTCTGGTGTTCACTTCGGTCTATCTGGTTCAGTCATTTTCATACATATATTACACAGTGTAAAGCCTATGAATATGGATGGCATTTTATATCTTCTCAAAGAACAGGAAGCTGCACGTCTCTGTTTCACAAGCATGAGCTTTTCAACTCATAATTTAGATGTTCAGAATTCAGAGGAAATCTAGTTCAGCTCTACTATGCAAAAAAATTATTTTAGAGATAGATGATAAATTCAGCAATCCAGCATCTTAAACAATGATGTAGTCTTTAGCATTCAAAACGGGAGTCAATCTCATATCTTACTAGTAAGCACTTGTCCCTGGCTAGGAGTCTATATCTTTTATTGTTGCATAAAAAGTGCCATTAGAAGCCACATTTCTATGACAACTACATTGCGAAAGTGCTTAACGACTGATTTCAGCGCCAGAGGAGGTTGACACTTGTGACTAGACATTCTGTGGCACAGCTATGAGATGCAAAATGGCAATAAACGGAAACAAATGCACCAGAAACATTAAATCTGTGAACATAATACTTGCTGATAAACAGGTGTTAAATTCTGCCTATAGCCTACTATGCATTACGTTTTCATCAGCGTCTCCTCATGATGATGCAATTCCTCGACTAAATTTCTCTTTTCTGGCTGGATCTCAGGCAGCTGATCCCCTTCCTCTCTGAAAAAAATCATACAAAATAATGAGTAATGAAATGTGAAATAGGACGATTTCAGGGACAATTTATTTCTATCACAATACCCATAAAAGTAATTCCATAAAAACAACGCTGTCAGTGAACTAAAAATATCTCATCTCTCTTGTATATTCCTACGTCTCATCTTACGAGTAGCCTTTTTCTAATGAACAACTTTATGACAAACTATTATCGACACAATTTGGACCATTTAATGGCACACTGCTTCAACCTCGCCTGCCGGGCCAACCAGGGTCGTGTAGGATACACTACAGCAGAAAGATGGAAGTACTCGAATAGGAACACACTTTTTTCAAAACAAGAAATCTGAGACAATATCTTGAATTCTTCACAGCTTTTAGCTTTGTATGAAGACCATTACACCTATTTTTACAACAAAATAAAACTTGTTTTTTTAAGAATATAAGTCTCGCTCCATTCGTATATTGTTCAACAGATCACTGCAGAATAAAAAGTATATGCCTCACACCAGTCAAAAGATAACTAACAATGAACTGTATCGTAATCTATTAGATGTCTTAGACATAACAACATTGTTATTAAATCAATCATTTGCAAAATAAAACAGATGAGACATCTACTTATACTTCATGATGCAAATATTAAATTATTTTGGTTCATGGATAAGCTGTTTACTGAGTCAGAAAGACTATGAAAACACTCCAATCACTTCTACTTCAACTTTAACCATAAAGTAAATACAGTCAACCTTTGTGATAATGAAAGTTAGCAGACAAAACTTTATATCTTGTTATAGTTATAGCTGCATCTTGCTACAGCCAGAATCCAGTTGGGGGGTGGCGGCACAGAAGAATGCATATTATTTCAGGAAATAATAAAGAAAACGAGATCTCTCTCCATTCACATTGTATTCTATTCTATCTTTAAATGGCTTCTCAGGCAAGCAAATTAAAAAGGAAAAATGTAAACATTGTAAAATCTGGCTCTTAATCACTGTGTTCTTAGGTAGAGACCATAGATTCTAGTATGCTGTTAAAAGAAGTGAACTTTCTAAAAAGGCAATAAAGAACAGTATCATTATTCCTCAGTTCTCATTTTTCCAGAAGTCATATTTAAGTGGATCCTTTTGTAGTTTTTTGGGGGGCCTCTACCCAGCAGCTCAGTTGACCAAGATTTGCAAAAATTGCTCAATTCTACTATACTAGACTCACCCTAACGATACAACAAAACAGGGGCCTGCCGTCACTTCCGGAGAAGGTGGCGCCAAGAACAAAATTAAGCTCAACGAATAGTATGACAACACTATGGTACAATGTTCCGCAGAATACTCGCATTATAGGCCTACTTATTATAAACCTACAAACTGTAGATCTGCAACATACACCTCTCTGTTTAGTTTTAATACAGATACAGAGACACCTACTTCCATGCGAGAAGAATAGATAAGTGTAGGAACAATCTTTTATATAATATAGAGATAATGATGCATAAATCTCTGAAGTCAACCTCTATCAATTTTCCTTTTAACTGCTCCCCCCGTGGAGAGCCATGCCCACTGCAACAAAACCAAACAAAGAAAAGAAAAAAAAACTTACCCAGACATTTCCATTATCACCGGCTTTGACTTAGTTCTTATATGCTGCTCCAACAGTGTTCCAACACTTCTGCGATTTTTTAAGAATACCCAGTCTGTACAAAGACATAAAAACATCCGTTGTGGCAAATTCAGATTAAATCTAAACAAAGCAAACATGTTATACAATGTGAATGATACACAACTGATCAGTGTACCATAAGCTACAATTGTTATTCCAAAACAAATTCTTTGATCTCATTAACAGACCCTGAGCCATTATATCCCTTTTTAACTAAAAGAAACAATGCTTATGCAAGAGACCTTTAATGATAATCTGAACTTTCACAAATGGAACATTTTGAAATATTACTCATTCAAAAAACTTCCAAGAACTTTGGCACAAAACAAAATAAAACAAATAATAATAATAATAATAATACAGTGGAATCCTGTTATAACGAGAGGGAGGGGACAGGTGCAAAATGTCCGTTGTAGCAGGATTCTCGCTATAAGGGATCCAGTAATAAATTCAAGGGAAATAATAAAGTAGTCCTAATCTATGAGTTTGGTATTCTGTTTTTTTCTCTTTCTCTTTTTGTTATCTGCCCTGACGATGATTTTGTTTCAGAATGACCTCTAAGTCTTACTTGATGAAAAATCAATTCAGGTTTCTTCCTCTAGCGCTAGCTATGTTGACTGCTCGGCGTTGGTGATCAGAAAGAAGGGGCTTTAGGCTCACTCGTCCGCTGTGTTGTCCCTCACCCCACCACACCATGTGGTGCATTCCGTCTGCTTGTGCACGGCACACATTCGCTCCATCCATCACATTGCTGTGACCTCTCCATCCCCGCATCGGAGAAGTGAGAGGCATGGTAGGCCCAGATAATCTAGACCAGGCCCAGGCTGGCGTATCATCAGTATCACGCGATGCGTTCTGCTCGTCTGCGCATGCCACACCCTCCCTACTCAGTCGCTCTGGCCTTCATTGTTGACACACATGGGCTCTCCCATTCTTTGTTTCACTAGATCACCAACAAGTTTCTCAACTGGCGAGGTTTTACATTATGTATAATTGGCCTATGCACTGTGCACAGCAGCAGCAATATTCCGTTATAACCGACGTGCATGTTTGTCTGATTGCGCTATAGCAGTATTTTATTTACAAAGGTAAAGAAGAGAAAAAAAAAGGGGGTTTTAGAATAGTGTCTTTATAACAGACTTCTCGTTATTTCAGGACTCATTATAAGTGGACTCCACTGTAGTCAGCATTTGTATAGCACAAGTTCCTGTTCAACAGCAAGCTCTATGCGCTTTACAAATATTATTACCCCAGCAGACCTGATAGCATTCTGAAACAATATCAACTTCCTGCAAAGCATATAGTGCGCTAAAACACTAACATACAGGCAAGATCTTTGGCTGTCTATGGCTGGGTACCCATTCCCACCTGAGTGAAGTGAGAAAAATTTGTGTTAAGTGCCTTTCCCAAAGACACAAGGTCGGGCCTGAAGCTGGTTCAAACCCACAACCTCATGATTACGAGTCCATTAGCTTAACCACTACACTACCGAAGCCATGCAAGAGACATTGCTTCTTTCATGATCAAAAGGTTGAACTATCTTCCCCGTCCCAGAATAAAACTCATGTCTTTTCCAGATGCCAATGAAAAGGATATCAGAGGTGTTATGTATGCACTAAGAATGTAACTGGAAGAAGTGATTCAACTTCTTTTCATTCCAAAATCAGTGTGAAGGCTTTTTTTTTTTTTTACGGATTCTGTGGTGTAGCAGTTAGATGCTAGAATACACGCAGAATACCCCAGTTCAATTCCTAAGTGGAGAGAAATTTTTTCAAGTATCTTGGTCTTTCTGCTGAGATGTTGTATCCTTCTAAACCCAGGCTAACCCGTAAGTACAACTCCTAAATGATTCAAATTGTTTCGATGGGGTGCAAAAGCACCAACATTAACAAAAAAATATATAAAATTTTCAGCCTTTTTTTTCTTGTGTGTTGAAAAATGTTCAAGAAACCAGTCACATGGTTAGAGCATAGCATCATCAATGTACATGTACAAGTTAAATCAAAGTGCTTCTACATTACAAAATTACAGTCAAACCTGTGTAAGACGGAATCACAAGGGAGCCAGAAAAAATTTCGTCTTAGACAGGGGATTTAGGGGGGGTGGGGTGGAGGGGGTTTCAAAGGGCCTGCGGATGGGATCAAGGGTCGCTTTTCCCGTCGGCAAGCAGTAGTCCAAACTTCACACCTTTCAACTGTTATCCTCTCTGATAATGACATGCGTCAGTCTTACTTATCTAATTACCACCAGCACTTGCATTTCACAGGATCACTGTTTGACCTATTAAAAAATAGAAACATTTGAACATCTCCTTTGCTTTCATCCTTAGCCCCATCCATCGGTGTAACAAGCACAGTCAACCAATGCCACCCCTCACTGCCATGTAACACACGATTCGAGGAACTCTTTTCTCCGCTGGCCGTACGATCAGGGTGGGAGGCATTGGTCAAACTAATTTCATACCCCTGGCTTCTGGTTACCCAGGAAAGTTTCTGCGGTGGCTAGCTACTCGAACACTTTCACTGACAGTGTGACACTCGTGAGATTTCACACCCACATTACCCTGACCATCTGCATCACTCAGGGCTCACATAGATGGGGTAACATCTATCCTAAAATTGCACCCTGCACCCTTTCCTCGCCCGGCGGCATGGCGTAAGATAGACCCTGTGGAACCAAACTTGCGAGTTTTGTTTCAAATCAGGGCTGAGTGGGAAAAGCATTTTCCGTTTTAGTAAGTAGCTTAGACGGGTAAAACCCTCGGAAGGAAGCGGATTTACCTTTCCGTTTCCGCGTTGGACAGGTTTCTGTTTTATACAGGTTATTACAGAGAAATATATCAAGGGGGGAGCAGGGAGAAACCGTTAAGACAGGTTTCCGTTTTACAAAGGTTTCCGTTAAGGCACGTTTGACTGAACATTTAATGAAAACAAGATGCAGGGATTCTTACCTCGTTTCAGTTGAATATCATACTTTCCCTCAATTCCCTCACACATAATGGTCAGGAAGAAGGTTTTAAAAAGTTCACTTTTCTCAATCTTCTTCATGAATTTAGGATGCACAATCACATCATATGCTGTGCACCCACCACCACCTGTAAAAACAGTGTTTTTACTAAATAATTTGTCCAACATAGCATTGATAAACATGACAAACACAAACCATGGACCACTAACATTTGTTTTGAATCCCTCTGTGTGAATTTTTTAAGCATAATTTGCGTAGGTGTATACCTTCAAAGTCCCTCCATTCGTAGACATTTCTGAGTTGTATAAAGTCCTTTAGAAGGAGATAGCTCTCGCAGAGCCTGTGTACTTTAATCGGGGTTCAGCTCTATGTAAATGTCATTTATTAGATTAGTGAAAGGGCATATCTGTTTATTATGGCAAGGATCTAACACCCTCATAAGGTTCTTTAAGTACCTCCAAATTAAGTCAGTCTATCTCCAACAGGA
The DNA here is from genome assembly GCF_000002075.1 of Aplysia californica. Classification (NCBI taxonomy): domain Eukaryota; kingdom Metazoa; phylum Mollusca; class Gastropoda; order Aplysiida; family Aplysiidae; genus Aplysia; species Aplysia californica. Next base: position 1,538,203 of record NW_004797358.1, on the reverse strand, counting down.
CCAAGTCAAATCTATAAAAACGATCTGTTCTAGTTCTATTTGGGGGTCGAACCAGAGTCATCCACATCGTTGTCTAGCATGACACCATCCGAGATACTGATTCATCCTCTCTTGAGCAATTCCAAAACATATCATACAAGTAATACATAATACATTTCTTAAATCTTGTACTGAAGAGTCCAGCAACATGATTCCCTTTGGAGAAAGTTCTCAAAAACATTTTAAATAAATAATAATAGTTTTACCAGAAAAGTCAGAGACTTTTACCAATCTCTGCGTGTAGAAAATGTCCACAGTTTCAATGTCTAAAAAGAACGGTTGAAGAAGAATAAGAGACATTACTTTTATCAATCTCAGCATGAGGCTCGCCAATGCTCATTGGAATCCTAAACTGTGTAGGATCTTCAGAGTCAAGAACTTGCAGAAGTTCATCGTCTGTTAGATCTTTGGGTTCCGGTACCTAAATTTAAAAGATAAAAATTCATATTTTAAAGCAATATAATAAAGAACAAAAACATCACTCAAGAGTCGCAAGAGAAGTAAAGTCTTGACCACTTTCTACAGTTATGTTTTCATGTTCTAGATTAAATTTTGACAAATCCAAGAGCAAAGCAGATACCAAGATACTGAAATAGAGGTTTGTTCGTTTTGTTTTGTAAGTGTTTTACAGTGCTCACAACTGCATAAGGTCTTATGAGCGTGCGCAACACATTAAACATTTTTAGTTTGGTAGGAATTAAGTTTGAATTTTGCCTAGGTGGTGGCTGAAGCCTACTCTTATCGATTTTGGACCATCAAGGAATCTTTAATGTGCGCAACTCGCACAAGGGACCTCTGAGATTTTTCGCCCTTATCCGAGAAGGCTAGATGTTAAATCTTACCTACGCTAAGATGAGGCAGAAAAACAGCAGTAAGAAGGACCAAAGGAATAGCAGTAGAAAGGCTGTGAAAAGGGAAGGGGGCTGGAGGCAGAAAATGGAGACAAAAACAGATGACAGAACGTGGTAAGAGAGTAGGAAAAATAGGTTTTAAAAAATGTGGAGAAAACAAAACAAATAATATCAAATATAATGCAGTGGCCATTGTCAAAAAAATGTCTTTTAAAAACCAGATGCTTAACAGCTTGCTTTTTTAAAATAGCGTTATAAATTTTTTCTTGATCACCAGCTAGCAAAATTCATTGTTTGTTTTTAAATATCTGGACAAAATTAAAAACATTTGACTCAACTTACGTTTTCCGAGTGGCAAACATTAATGAACACTTTCTCTCCCGCAACAGTCCTTGTTTTCAAACACATACCTGGCAGGAAAAAACCATGACCAAAAGATAATATTCTTGTGAGTTAATTGAAAGCATATTATTATATCAACAACAGCCACTATAAGTGCTGGGACAAGGCAAAACTGAGAATCATTTTTAAAAACCTAAAGGTATACTATGTAGAAAAAAACTGGGATATATCACAAGAACAGAGGAACTGCCAAATTACTACCAATAGAGATCTTCTCTGTTTCTTTTAAAAGAACTAAAGCGAGGAAAGTGAGCTCAAGGTTTGGGGTACACATTTTGTCTTCAGATGAATCACTCAGAATGGGTGGGTAGCGATAGGAAGAGAGGTTCCATTTTCCAGTGTGACTTGTTCAGATCCAAGAACTGACAGAGCATGAAAAGATAAGAAATGTAGTAACTTGAAGTGCTGTTACCAAAAGTTTAAAAACAAAACAGGGTAGCAAGAATTACATATAAAGTGTAACAACGCGGAGGAATCAGGTGCTCTTCAACTTTTGGGCATGTGTGAAGTTATTTGATATATCATCTTAGAGCTTGTTCATTTGCCTTGCTTTTGATGGGGAAAAAAAGCCCATCTATCTTGAATAGAAGTTGAGATATATTTTTGCGATTGAAGGAGGTGGAGGTCGCCTGGTTTCAGAGGAAAAATCAGCAAGAGAATAATGGCCGTCAAAGTTTGGTATTTTCCATAGCCTGAGAGTCCTTTGAAACTGAAAATGTCAATTTTCTGTGCTTTTAAAGGATATTTCAGTAAAATCACCAAAGAAATGTGTTTTTAAATGGACATAAAATAGCAATGACCACGAAAATCCTTTTTTTGCCAGAAAGTGTTTGCAAATAGGTGCATTTTGTAGCTTTATCTTCACAGAGCATGGAACTTTTTGAATTTTTGAAATCCATCAATAAACAAAAAAGTTACGGATTTTTTAATCAATTAATTTCTGGTACACTTTTATATAATGAAAAACCCCAAAATATGGGACGTTCTTTGGTGAGTTTTGAGACAATATTCGTCATAACTCGCTCATTTCTTGGTGTATTTAAAAGAAACTTGGCAACCCAGTACATTTTCTAGTGCAGAATCTAGTCCTGCTTTCAGATTTTTCATAGCTATCCTATTTTTTTGAGTTATGAAGACGTTTATAGGTAAAAATGTGGCGGTTTTCGGTGCGTTTTGAGACAATATTTGTCATACCTCGCCTATTTCTTGGAATATGTAAATGAAACTTGACAGTCTAGTACATTTTTTAATGCAGAATCTAGTCATGCTGTCAGATTTTTAATATCTGTCATACTTTTTGAGTTGTAAAGACATTAACAGGTAAAAAAGTGGCGTTCTTTACAGATTTACAAAGATTATCAGTCATATGTTCTCCCAAAGTCATGATATTTGAATGAAACTAGGCAACATAAAAGGTTCCTCCTTGCCAAGCAATGCTCTGGATCAATTTGTCACAAAAATATAAGTAGAGAGCTACTAAAAAATCCAGTTCTGTACTAGTAAAAGCATGCATACTTTGTTATAGAAAATAAGATCGTCTCTGGGTATATCCATTGTTGGACAGTGTCCTATTGTGTGGTAGATTAAGATGCGTTCAGATAATATACTTTACAAGTCATGGGAATATATCGCATGTGTAGGCTACAACTCATACAATAAATGTAACATATTTACACCCCCCCCCCCCCTTCTCTCTCTCTCTCTCTCTCTCTCTCTCTCACGCGCACACACACACACACACACATGCACGCGCGCGCACTCACGCACGCACGCGTGAACGATAACAATGTATAAACGGGACTATCTTCCCAGACTGGACTAAATAAGTACCATACTCTTTAATAACAATCTTAATGCCTCACTTTTCCAAACAGAGCACACAGGACGAGTCCAAGTGTGTGCTTTCCCAAGAGGGGGGAATAGGCTTTCATAACACAAACACAATGCCATACCACTTCTCAAGATGTTTGCTTTTCTGTTTCTATTCTTCTGTCGTGCAATCAAGCAAATAAAAATGACTACATCTATTGTATTGTGACTAAAATGCAACAAAAACGCAAGTTATCAAGGCCCCCGTTTAGTTTTCAAGTATCCTTCCCCCCCTTTCCGGTTCACATAAGCGGGGCCTCGTTTGTAGCGCCCGAGGCCACCGATGGCTGATGACGTCACTCAGTGGAAATTTCCCAGCCGCAGGTCATTCACCCAGCACGCGCAAATGGCAATGTCACTTTTTCCCTTAGTTACTCCCACATTTTTAAAGATTACGCGAAAACCGCTAAACACAGAAGCTTGAAATTTTAAGGGAATTTAATAAAGAAAAATGGTGTACAACGTATCAGTCAGTTTGACAAATCATAGCTCTGAAAAATCTTCAAAGCGCGCCACATCAACCACTTTCGCAAACGTTTTCGACTGCTTCTAGGATGGGTACAATGTTGTCAAACTGTGTACTACGAGATTGACCTCTTTTCTGATTGGCTGCCAAGTTTCATTCATATCCATTCACGAGAAGCGGCGTGAGAGCAAGTTGAAGACAACAACCTTTGCGTTAGTGCGTCCCACGAAACACCGGCAGAACAAAACGCGCTCGGTGGGCATTGCTACATAAAAGGTGGTGAGCCAAGAAACCTAAATTCGATAAAAATAACCAAACTGGCCGCAAAATGTCAATTTTTTCAATTTCATTGTTTTGACGGGCGCCTGATTTCACAATAATGCCTCACGTATGACGAGATTGTGAACAACATTTTAAAATATTGAGACCAGAGTATGAACAACAGCAATAAAAATAAAATCACACTTCATTACCTGGAACAGGAGTGATGGCAATAAATGGCACTCCATCTGAAGTCTTTGTCTGCTTCATTTGGTTATCCAGTCCATCATTCTGATTATTCTGTCATAGAATAAAAAAGTATGGAATACGTTTTTGCCTTTGGTAAAAAATGATACAATCCATGTTGTCAGCAGGGTTGGGTTGATTTAAATCAGGTTGATTTAAATCAGTTGATTTTTTTGATTTAAATCAACTTGATTTTTTTGATAAAAATCAGTGATTTAAATCACTTTTTTAAAAATTTATTTTTATTCAGTTTTTACATATTTCAACATTCAGAATTCCCTTCCTTGGTTTCATAAAACAGATATAAGGTTAAGTAGACTAATATAATTCATGTTTAAAAGTCTGCTTTCCCACCTTTCACTGTAAAATAATACAGTATTCAATTTACTTTTTTTTCCATAATTGAAATCAGAGCTGGGTTGATTTTAATCAGTTGATTTTTTATATATTTCAATCAACTTGATTTTTAAAATAAAAATCAGTGATTTAAATCACCTTTTAACAAATGTATTCAGTTTTTACATATTTGAACATTCAGAATTCCTTTCCTTGGTTTTATTAAACATATAAGGTTTAGTAGACTAATATAATCATGCTTAAAAGTCTGCTTTCCCCCTGTCACTGTAAAATAATACAGTGTATTCAATTGACTTTTTTTTAATAATTGAAATCAGGGTTGGGTTGATTTAAACCAGGTCGATTAAAAAATTTTTTTAATCAACTTGATTAAAAAAATAAAACTCGGTGATTTAAATCATTTTTTAAAAATGTATTCTGTTTTTACATCTTTAAATATTCAGAATTCCTTTCCTTGGTTTTATAAAACAGTATATAAGGTTTAGTAGACTAATAAAATCATGCTTAAAAGTCTGCTTTCCCCCTGTCACTGTAAAATAATACAGCATTCAATTTACTTTTTTTTCATTATTGAAATTAACATTTTCTTTTTCTTTTTAGACAAACACAAGCGCGTGCACACACACACACACTGTAATAAAATGCAAGTTTATCTATGCATAATTACCCCCCCCCCCCCCACCCCTTCCTTTTAGACTGACATTTTCTTCATTTTTTGTCTGTAGCCATAATTCACTGAGATATATATATATATATATATATATATATGATATATATATATATATACTATTATATAGCAGATTAAGGCTTTCTTTTGAGGTTGCTTAATTTAATCATTAGTTAAATTAAGACAATGCATTTTGCACTAAAAGAACATACTTTTAGCAACCAAAAATCCCAAACTGTGTCGACATTTTTAAAAAAATCAAAAAAATCAAAAAAATCTGATTTAAATTTTAAAAATCATGATTTAAATTTTAAAAATCGATTTTTTTGATTTTTTTGAAAAAAAAATAAAAAATCACCAACCCTGGTTGTCAGTTCTGCCAGGGTAATTGTTGTAATTTATCCCATCTTTTCTTCCTTTTTTTTTTTGCCTATCTACTCTTCAATTTCAATGCCATCCAATTTATGGTCTGAAAATTGCAATGTCTAAAATAGAAACATATTTGTTCATTGTTAGCAAAAACACAATAACTCCGTTCACGCTAAACAAAATTTTTGATGTCAGGCAACCGTTGTCAAACAAAAGAAATAAAACCCGGCATGAAAACTGACGATCGAATTGAACAAACTGATACTGACGCTGACGGAGAACAGCTCGTTCGGCTTGTATTCTCAATCGCAGTTGTTGAGATTCCAGACTTCGCACATTGTGACCCCATCACAAAGTCAGTCTACGAGTCCTAGATACAGATCTAGATTTTCGTCTTTTCGCCATCGGACAAGTGGCAAAGTGGGGTGATTACAATGAAAATAAAAGAAGCCTGTGGCAATGTGTACGGCCCTCTCGTATGCACAGTCTCAGGGTGACACGTGCGGCCCTCCCTACGTACGGCACGGCCCTCTAAGTATAAATATGCTCACAGCCTTAATAATCGCTCAGCTGGACCACGTCACTTTATCGATCGATATCTTGGCCAAGAGAAACTCTACAAGGTCAACATAACTTGCAAAGTCATTGGTCACTATTTATAACTTTGACCTTACACCTCATTTTCCATATGAGAAATACTTTTAAGGCCTGTGTGCTTCGTTGTCGAAGTAGGTCAGCCCTATATATATAGGGCCTGCACGCTTCCCGGGTAGCCCGGCTCACACCCTTTATACAGGGTCTGAGTACTTCCAGGGTTAAGTTTATCCACTTGTAGTGTCTGGTTCGATAGTTTATGTGCCGCCTACAAAGCCTAGCATATAATGTGAAGTGGAGGGCCGTACACATAGCCTCGATGCTATGCGCACAGGAAGGCCCTACGCATAGCCACAGGGCTATGCATACAGGAGCCGTACACATATATATATGCATTTCGATAAATGAAACGGATGATACTGTTAGCTGTGAAAAGGTAAAATAACAATTTATAGTAAATTGACTGCAGTGCAGCCCTCAAGAAAATCTTTAATATTACCCAACCTACATTCAGGGAGCCTTGAACGCAGCCTGCAAACTACATTCACGGCCGGCACAGTGAACATAGTCACAGCGTAGCAAAAATGCACCTTCTTGCAAAGCAATGGCTACAATAGTGTCAGGTGTCAGTAGAAACAGGAGGAGCAAGGGGGGGGAAGAAGAGGAGAAAAAGACAAAAGTTATAAAAGTCCAAAAGCTGATGGCGGTGTAGACAGGACTGGCATATTCTTCCATTCATCAAGCTTAAAAAATTAACTAGACCTAAGTAGTAGGGAAGTCGGTAATTGTTTACTTTCTCGCGTTTAATTCTGGGGGAGGACTTCCGTAACGAGTGACCACTCTGAACTCAATGAATAGGCCCCCTATTTACACTCAATTGTCAATAGCCACAAACAAAATCAGTAAGTTCAGTAAGGAAGGCAGTGTTAATACCTACAAATGATGAAATTGCCGTGGTTTACGTATTCTTAACTCCAGGCTTGAATATCCAGTCAGGGGTGCATACAGTATCGTCTAGACCTAGATTTAGGCGCGGCCATTAAACGCGAGAAAGTAAACAATTGCCGGAAAGTCGATTAGCCGGTGAAAGTGAAAGTAAAGGTAGACGTAGTCAGTTGAGCAGCGTAGCATGATGAATGAACGGCTTCCCACTCACAGAGTTCAGCAAGAGGTTCTTGATGAATGCATCAGATAGGGAGTTATCTGAGCTAGGATCGCCTATGCTTTCCATTTCCAAATAAGCAGTAGATCTAGATATATAGTATAAAAATGCGAAGAATAAAGTAAGTCAGACGTCGACTATCTCTGTTTCATGAAGGAATCATGTCGTGAGACACCATCGTCCATACTACTTCCGGTGACGCTCATTAGCTCCCCTCATAGAAACGTCTCAGCCAGTTTTTGTGTCCGCCGTAGGCTAAATAATAAAAGACAAGTTCCCCACCTCAGTGGGGATAGGGGGGTAATAAATGTTATACCAATTGTTTGTGTTGTGTTGAAAAAAAATTAAGTATATATTTTAATACCTTATTGTATAAAATCATTGAACTGAGTCTAAATAACTGCTTTTAAAAAATTGTTTTCTATTTAAACTTGTGATAAAGCTTCTCTGGCAATATCAAAATGAGGAAGGGTTCTTTGCCAGGGGAGATCAAGCGTATTATTTGACCCATGTCAAGTATTGTCAAGTTGTATGACCTTACAAACTTTGACCTTTTCAAAGGCTGCTGCTTGGCTTCTTGCTGCTTCCAAGGGTGCCTGAAGCTCTTCCACTTGTTTTTGTATTGTTGGTGATGAGCAAACAGTTTTGAAAGCTCAAACAAATGGCAGGTTCAGCTGGCGTTGGCATACTAGCTTCCGATGAATTATGTTACGGTTCGGCTGCGGAAAGCGAAAGTGTAGCACGGGTATGTATAAATTATAAATAACCATAACTGATAATAACTGTATATAGATCTAGATCTAGAACAGGAAAATATTGAAAAATGAGCAGTTATTTACATTCATTCTATAATATTTGTACATTTGGATCATAACCTCCGATATTGAAAAAAATAATTTTTTAAAATAATTTTGAAAAAAGGATCCCAAACAAACAAAAAACACTCGTATTTTATATGGAATTATTCAGAATTGCATTTGGAATAAACCATTACATGTTTTGGGTGGTACTTTTGGAGAAAATTCACCAAAAAGTAGTGATTTTGGGGAGAAAAAAAATATTTTGACTGTTTAGATCTAGGCTTAGATCTAGCACTCAAAAATACTGATTTCTCAATTACAGTGCCTTGGCAATTTGGTCCAGTAGTATCAATATTATAAAGAAGAGTCCTACATTTCTTTAATGAGCAAAATAATGATACATTTTGTTGTGTAAAAGTACTAAGACTGGTGTCTGGGCTATAATTTGGGCTTCGCGATTAAACAATGTCGCATAAACTTCGAAATCGTGTTTCAAAACTGAATCAAAACTTCCGATTTTCGGTGGAAACGCTTGACCCGGAAGTCAACTTTATATTATGACCTTTATTTTAACATGGATATGTGGATTGGAATAGAAACCAAGCTAAAGTTGAACGTCGGTTCTCGAGCCGCCGGGGGCGGCTTAGCGTACTGACGGCACTTTAGCCGCGCAGCCCCCCACGGCTCGGCGTAGCGAATGAGTTAAAACTGGACAATGTCAACATAGTTGAATTGGGGTCCATTTCGACTGCTGGGCTATGATCATTAATGGTTGGCATGGGCTGCTCTCTTTTAAAAAATGGACATAATGACCTAGGCCCAAGGTGACTTTACTTTTCTTTTATAGTGGCTGGGACTGTACAGTTGAACTCGAATTCAACGAGGTCGCCGGGCCTGACCTAAAATCTCGTTGAATCCAAGTGTTCATTGTATATATATAGCAAACATGAGGTTTTGTGTAGACCTAAATAATTACAGGCCCTGGGCAAGTAATAAAGAGAAGTAACAAGTAATGCCTGGAATGCCTGCTTATATTATGAGCTGTTTTTAAAAAAAGACATTATATTACGTTCTAAGGCACGCCTGTGTCATCTCTGTTGTTTGCCAAAAAGTTGTGTTGCTGTGTAACTTTTGATTCCATAAACCAGCGCACAATTCATTACGTAGATCTACGTCAAGACTAGCTTATCATTGTAATCATGATTTGATCTGTTGCTTGGGGGGGAAGGGGAGGGGGCTGTGATGCTTTTTGTCTTCGACGTTCCATCCTGGACCGATGGCTCCCGGACACTCACACACACACACACAGTCACCATCCTGACACTCACCAGAGTAGACACATGTGCATGCGAACTACGCTTGTGTTGGTATGAAAGATGGCCGTTGATTGGTCGCATGCTATCGGATTAGTGAATAATGGTTCACGATGGCAGGTACAATGGATGGTTTGTGGGAATAAAATCTAGATAAAGTTTGTTGTGGGAGAAAAATTAGTGAAGCCATGTCTAAATAAATGTCAACACCCTTTGTGACTTGACGAGGACTTTAATAATCAAGCACAATGAAGACATACGTCAGACGATGCATGACTGGGACAGAAACGGAACAGAAATAAAGCAGATGAATATGATTGACAAATAAGGGAAATAATAATAATGGACACAAGGAACAGATACGAATGATGGCACATACATATAGTCTTGTAGCTACTGAATGAATTCCTCTACGCCCCCCCCTCCAAGTCTTTGGAGTGGAACAGAAAAGACTGATGTAATTATGTCAAGAAATACTGGTGATATAACAAGGAACATCATAACGAGAGATAGGAACAATGGTAATGTCTGCTTGGACCTATGAAAAGAAACTAAGAGAGCAAATGATAGATCAATGAGTGTCAGAATCAGATTTGGATTTAGAGTCAATTGGCTTGGGGCTCTGTCTGGCCAATAGTCTTGCTGATCGCCGAGGGCCGCCTGGAGGCGTGCTCACGCTTATGGGAACATCTTGCTCTTGTATGCCAGGGGCGTTGTGCTGCTGGAGCACATGTAGAGCACGCGGGGGGGCTTGAGCCTGAGGTTGTAGAACCACCGTCTCGACAGCAGGGCGTGGATCAGGCGCTAATTCTTGCCCGGATTCGGGGACAGTAGGCATCGGTGGATCGTGTGCTTGGGGGTCCTGAATGCCAGCTGGTTGTGGTAGATCCGGGCAAGGAGAGGGCGACGAGGTCACGCTGGACTTGGTATGCTCGGGGGGGGTGAATATTCTGAGGCGCTGGCTGTGGTGGTGAGGTGCCACCCGGGATCATCGTCAGTGGTGAGCACGGGACCACAGGCATGTAGTTGCGGAGGAACTTTCTGTTGCGAAGGGTGACGCGGCCAGAGCCATCCTCTCAAACGACGTACTAGTCAAATTGATGTACTTCCACTACAATGCCCGTCTTGTCCCATTTGGTCGGGTGGGTTCCCGTTTGGTTCTGTATGCGCACACAGTCACCGACGACGAGTGGAGGTAAGATGCGAGTGTGCTCAGAGAGGCGCTCAGCGGTGCGCATGTGCTGGTTCCTCAGTGCCTCCTCTCGCGACAGAAGGGTTTCATGCCAGGTACTGTGAGGCTGATACTTCCTTGGGTGGATGGGGATGAAGTCCCGTATTGGACGTCCAAACATACTCATCGCTGGGGATAGGTGGGTGTCACGGTCAGGAGTGTTCCTGTATTGCAGCATTGCGCGCTGGAACTTATCAGTGTTTAAAGATCCTTGTGCACCCGTGTTGTCAGTGATCAACCGTTTCACTGTCTTTACTCCAACTTCAGCGCGACAATTAGAGTGAGGAAAGGCGACTGAAGAGATCCTGTGGTGGACACCCCAGTTGCGAAGGAAGGTGGAGGTTGCCAGGGACGTGAACTCCGGGCCTCCGTCCGATGTCAGTTCATCACTGATGCCATACGTGACAAAGATGCGACGCAACGCGGCAACGAGGCCGGCGGATCCATGGGAGGCTTTTTCAACGATAGGCCAGTTACTGTACCTGTCGACTGCAACTAGGTAGCTGTGGCCTCGATGATGAAAATAATCTGCCACAATACATTGGAATGGGTATGCCGGTGCTATTGGAGAGATGGGAGGTGCACTCGGCTGGAAAGGTGCCATGCGGTTGCATGACTGACAGTGGGCCCGCACTTCAGTGATGGCCGGGGTTATGCCGGGCCAGAAAAACGAGGCCTCAGCTCGAGAGCACATTTGGGACACACCCTGGTGAGCAGAGTGTAAGGACTGGAGGACTCGCTCACGGAGCGGCGGGGGTATAACTACCCAGTCGTGGTACAGGATGACACCATCAAATGTCGTGAGGAACTCCCGGAATTGATGGTATGGGCG
>NW_004797358.1:1525229-1526016 GCF_000002075.1 Aplysia californica | reverse complement strand
CATGTACAATGTTTCTGGAAGAGCCAGAAGCCTATGCCATCCTTGCTCCAGTCGGTGGCTAGGCAAGTTGGTTTCTTCTTGTCAAATATTTCAACCCCTTGGTGGATTTCATTGATGATGGCCTCCTTTGACCATTCAAACAGACGGTCGAGCTCCTCTGTCCATTCGAGGCGTTTTCCCGGCTTCAGGGCTTTCCAGAATGGGAGCATTCATTCAGCGGAAGCGAAGGCATAGTAGGATACCTGATTGATGAGACCGAACCAGCTCCTGACGTCAGTGATGTTCCGAGGTGTGGGGAAATGTCGAATGGCCTCCAGGTAGTGGGCACATGGGCGCACGGTGGAGGGAGTTATTTCGAAACCTGCAAACTCAACCCTAGTTTTGGTGAATTGGAACTTGGATGGGTTGAGTATGATGCCATTGGTGCCACATAGGTCAAACGACTTGACGGCCTGGAAAAAGGCTTCCTCAATAGAGTTTGACCACATAAGGGTGTCGTCATTGCATTTGGTTTTGTGGGGGAAGTCAGCAACGATCTCATCAAAGCGTCGGCTGTATCCATCCCCGGATGATATGTAGCCTTGAGGGGCCACGAGATAGTGATAACGACCCCATGGGGTGATAAACGTCGTCAAATGTCTATCCTCTTCAGCAAGAGCGATGCTATGGTAGCCATTCCACGCGTCAAATTCCGATTTCCTTGTGTGGGGTGGCACTTTGCGGGCCTGGTGGAAGGGAGACTGAGTGTGGTGAGTCTCCCGCGCTGCATGTCGGTTAAGCGGTTGGA
>NW_004797358.1:1479626-1524828 GCF_000002075.1 Aplysia californica | reverse complement strand
GGGAGGGAGGTTGGTGGTGGCGGAGGTGGTTGGCGGTGTGAGCACCCGCAAGCCGGCTTGTCCTTCGAATTGATGGCTGCACTGGTGGCACCAATGGTCGGAAAGCTAGGAGGAATTATTCCCAAAGCCACAGAGGTTTGCTTGCTTAGGAACACCCGACCAGTGGATGTGGTGAAGTACACCATCTGGTGGGTCACCAGCCAGGTGTTGGACGGAGACGTTCCAGAAATACGAAGGGGAAGGGCTCCGATGATGTCAATGGCCCCACGATTCGCAGCTGTCATCTTCATGTTGACAGGGAGGAGATGACGGCGAGTGAGGCTCATCCTAGTCAAGAGTGCTACGCCCGCCAGGCACGACTGGCACCCAGTGTCTGCCATAGCTTGGTACTTGACGGGAGAGGTGCTGCCTCTCAGAGGTGGCGGGAAACCGAGAGATTGGGCGTCTGAAGACACTGCCTGGATGGTGACGTTCACAAAAGGCTGAGGGTCGGATGCTCGCTTCTCCCATGCCCTGCAAAACTCGCATACATGATGGTCTAGGGATACAGAGTGCGCATTAGACACCGGTGTGGCGGAATCTGCACCGCATAGACTGTCAAAGGCGGCAGCAGAGTCATCCAGGGCATTGGTGGGGTTGCTGTTCCGTGACGACTGTCGGCAGAGGTTGGTGAAATGATTGGATAGGCCACACCTGGTGCATCTTTTACCAAATGCCGGACACTTCTTCATACATTCCTGTCTACCATTCCCATGGTCCAGTTTGCCACAGTAATTGCAGAGGAACACTTGGCCCTTACTGTGGAACAAGTTGCCCTGTATGCCGAGTTTCTCACTGCGCTTGTAGGAGCTTGTGGCCGCTGCCGTGGTGTAGGAGCAGATTTCAACGAGGCGACTGGCTGACCTCTTGCCACTCTCCTTCCCCTCCACGTAGCAGAGTACATCCTCAAGGGACATGTCCTGCTTTGACTCACCTAAGATGTCGAGTCGGATCTCCTCATCAATTAGACCTCGGATGAGGACGTCACGAATCATCACATCGCTATAGTCCACGCTGGATTCGTGGACATCTGGAGAGCACCTAGGGCATTTTATCTTGAAGTTGCAAACCCCAGCCTGGCCCCTGAGGCGGGCGACGAAGGCTCTGACAGGCTCGTCCCGGTCTTGCTTCATTTGATGTAGCTGTACCCGTGCTACCATGATGTTTTCCTGGCACACCGCCAGGCTCTTGATGTTCTTTAGGACAGTGTCCTCTTCGCTGGAGGCTAGGGCGCCGAATGTCCTTGTGAGATCTTTTCGTAGCGACTCATCGCAGCACTCGAGAAGCTGGAAGACGATGTCTGCACCAGTGAGGCGAGTCGCTTGTTTGTAGTCGGCCCACCGTTGGGTGAAGTATGACCACGCCTCGCTCGTTCCGGATCCAGACACAACAGGGCATCGCACTTTCTCAGCCTTGGCTGCCGCAGTCGGTGCATTCGCTCGTGCTGCATGGGCTGTGGTGGCGTGGATGTCAATGAGGCGTGTCAACACCTCAGTCGGCGTAGATGCAGGCCACTCCACGTCGCAGCTCGGGGCAGGGCAAGGGATGGTGGTCATGATGTATCTCTTATGTCTTCATAAATAAATGTCAACACTCTTTGTGACTTGACGAGGACTTTGCTAATCAAGCACAATGAAGACATACGTCAGACGATGCATGACTGGGACAGAAACGGAACAGAAATAAAGCAGATGAATATGATTGACAAATAAGGGAAATAATAATAATGGACACAAGAAACAGATACGAATGATGGCACATACATGTAGTCTTGTAGCTACTGAATGATATTCCTCTAATGTCTGCGGTCGCTGTTCACCCTGGAAACGACTTCGTTGAATCCGAGCTTGCTGAATTAAGTGTTTGTTGAATCTGGGTTATTTTTATTGATTTTAAAGTGGAAAAAAACTGGGGAATCCATCTCCTTTCATTGAATCCGAGTTCCACTGTATTGGGAAAATGCGAAATGGGTCTACTCTAACTATAAAGTGGTTCATTGTAATATTCAACACTACCAAAGCTAGTGTCTGCTCGAGTATAAATTTATATTTAAATGTTAAATGTTGTCACTTCATAAAAAGATTTTGTTAAAGTTAAAGATTAAATTCGCCAAATGTTTCTGTAGGCCACACACTACCTGAGGATGGTTGTACTTGAACCACAGGCACAGGTCATAGTTTGCCCCTCCCAGTTCTAAAAAGAACGGATGCTGGGTCAGTTAAAGGTTTACTACTATGTTTCTGGTTTAGATGACAGACTACTGCAAGACTTGTCTGACAACTTATTTAGTTGAAGGTCTACTGCAATGTCTCTGGTTTATTCAGACTTACGTCTGTCATTGCCGATATTTATAATGTTCCTGTGGTTGTGATCGATTTGTGTGTGTGTGTGGGGGGGGGGGGGGGGGGGAACAAGACTAGAGAAGGAGGAAGAGGAGGTTGTGGGGGAAGGGGAATCAGGGGCAATCCTCCCAGCCACACATTACAATTTATTGTGTAATGCCACTACTTTTGGTTTTATTGGCCCCCGCACTGTCATTACCAATCAGGAGGGACTTGTGCTAGATTGCAATTGAGTTAATTGACCGTGGTCAATGGGGTGGGACTTATGTAGATGACCGTAGCACAGTAGACCTTCAACTAAACCAGCACCGCAAAATATTGTAAAAAAAATCTCCCCAATGCTAAAGATCTAGGTTTTACCCCCAAAGAATAATTGGCTAAGATCTCTCTTTTATTATAAGCATTGTCTAATTTAACTGAGACCAAGCCTTCCTGTCACTTTATTTCAGGTGACTTTCATGTAGAACATGATGAGCATTACATGTGCAGTCAATTTTCTAGGTTGGTGGGTACAGGAGGACTTGATTCTATTTATGTGTTGTAGTCTCTGAAGCAATTGCACTGATGTTTGTGTATAATAAGTGTTAGGCCTGGGCAGAGATTTGTTGTTGTTTTTTTAAAACTTAAATAAAATAGATCCTGGTATGTTCTCAACCTGTGACATTTAAATCATGATATCCTTTCACAGCTTTGGCTTGACAAACACAACAAGTGTTTTGGACAGTTCGTCAATGGCACATGGAACAAAACCGAGGGAAGAGCTACTGTTGATGTGAAAAAACCAACTACAGGTAGAGATGCTGAGACAATGAGAAACTATACTTTTTTGGTTTCGTCTTAGGAAAATCATTTTTGAATTGACTTACAATACTGTCTAGCATTCTAAATTTGATATAGCCGCATCTTAAAATTGGAACCATGGATTCCTATTGAAACAATTATGCTTATTTTTTCCTTTCTTTTTGTTTGAAAGTTCTTTCACTTGTATCTTGACCTTTTAGTTTTATAAACATGCATAACTAATAATTGATTTTATCACTTTTTTAAAGGTGATACACATATTTTTTTCTTAATGCAAGATAGAATATGTTCCTTGTAAAAAAAAACGTTTTCTTTACCCACTGTTGGAGGGTTTGCTTTACTATTTTAATTTTTCCTGCAGGGTGAGAAGAGTTTTTGGTATACAAGAAACTTTTGTCAAATATGTCACATGGGGATGTTTCCGAATACTTTTCACTTGCTGATTTCTGTATACTCTCCTTTGGAACTTGGCTCTAGACATCAAATCTCATTTTATGTAAAATTTTAAAAAGAAAAAAACAAACATTTGAAACTATCGAAACACTGTATTGTCCTTTCTTACCTTGCTCTAATTGCCTCATAATTTGAACCAGTTGTGATTTGCCATATGAAATGAGAATGAACCACAATATATGACAGTCTCTCCAACCAGAGTCAGTTCACCTCATGGATGACGTCTGCATGGTCAGTTTGTAGATTCCATTGTTTCACTTGTGATAATGAAAAATGAAGATGTCATTCTTCATCAATAAGAAATAAAACTTTTTCATGAGGACACCGAGGTGGATGGGAGATATGGATGATCTAAGTTGAGGATGAGACGAAAGTATCTTCCATGCTTTATGATTGACAAAATGTGAACTTTCTTTCTAAATGACATGAAGCCTTCGCTATGAAGCTACTTTATTGTGTACAACTACCTCAGTATTGACTGTTTTGCTAAGACACTAAGTATATCGTGCATTTGGAATCTCAGTGTTCTGTGGCTCTCTGCTCAGTGCTTTGAATGGTGTTTTCTACTTGCCTGAAGGAAAGTTATAAACTAATGGGCCCTACAGTCAAACCTCATTACCCTAGCCATTAGCCCCCATTATGCCACCAGCCCTGCTTTTTGCTAGGGTTTGCCAATGCACAAAAAGCAAAGCCAATAGATATAAACATACTATTTGAGGGCTCTCGTGGCCTAGAGGTTAAGGTGTTGGGTAGCGACTGAAAAATTTTCTTCTCTAAAATTGTCTCCTTTCACCTCCTTTCCTGCTCTCTAGCAATATTCTGTCGTCTGCTTTCGTCTCCTCTTTCTGCCCCCACCCTCTCACCTCCCTTGCCCCTCCTCTGGGCTCCTGACTCTTTCTGCAGCCTTTCTACTGTTACTCCTTGACTCCTTCTTACAGCTGTCTTTCTACCACACCCCTGATCTTCTGGTAGGAAAGATCTACACCTAGCCTTCTCGGACAAGGGCGAAAAATCTCGGAGGGCCCGTGTGCAAGTTGCGCACGTTATAGATCCCTTGGTGGTCTAAAATCGATAAGAGTAGGCTTCGGCCGCCACCCGGGCAAAATTCAAAATTTCCTACCAACGAAAAAGTATTAGGTGTGTTCTGCGCGCTCATATGACCTTATGCAGTTGCGAGCGCCGTAAAACCCTATACTAAACAAACAAACAAACAAACATACTATTTACCCCTTTAAACTGCCATCCTTCAACTGTATGAGTTGTACAGTCCTTACTAAACTATGCAAATTTTCTTCACAATACCACCAGCAAACTGGCTGCCAGAGGTACCAACTACACACAACGCAAATTCAAATTATTCTTTCTATATATAGGTCAGTATTTGCCATGGATGAAAGATGAAAAATATGCCTTGATCTTTCAGTCAGCTTCTATGTTAATTGTTAATTTCTTCTCAAAATTTAGGTGAAAAATTGGCAACAGTTCTGAAGGCTAATGACGAGGATATTGCATTTGCTGCTGACAATTCAAAACAAGCATTCAAGTCTTGGTCTGAATTATCAGGACATGCTCGAGCTCAGCATCTTTACAGGTTACCTCTTTGTTATGGTTTAGTGATGACATTAACCCTATCTGTACGCCCGGGGATTATTTTGTACCCCCGGGGTTGTATTCTTAACATTTTAGAAAACTTCTAGTACGAAGATCTCTTTGAAATTTTCAGTATTTCTCAAAAAATCCTTTTGACCGACTGCCATGCACAGTTTACGGGTCGGATTAACGAGTAAATTTCCTATTTGGAAAGTGTTGGCAGAGTTCCCCACGTCATATGGATACGATAGTAAAACACTACGTACGGATAGGGTTAAATATTTGTAGGGCAGAGAAGGGGTAAAGACAACTTTTGCTGATATTTTTCATGTTTGGCTTCAAATTAATGAAATGCTTCTTCTGAAAGACAATAAATCTGTATTTTTTTCATAATTGTGGTTTAAAACTTTCCTATGACAACGTGATATGCCTATGTAGCCAAGGTTCTTGAGACTAAAATATTTGGTGCTCTTAATGTGTTTGCTGCCAAAGTCCAATAACTTATTATCTTCAATTTCTAAAAATGACAAAGCTTCTCGTAATAATCCTGTCTGTATTATAATTCTGTACAGAGAAGATTTAGAATTTTCACTTTCATTCTCCTTGTCTGATTTTCTAATCTACCCCAGTATTGCACGCAACCTTCAGAAACATCAGTCTTTGTTAGCTGTTGTGGAAGCTGTGTCGTCTGGCCAACCCACTCGTGAGACAAGGGGCCTGTCGGCTCCAGCAGCCATCCGCTATTTCTACCACAATGCTGGTTGGGCAGGCCTCATGGAGGAACAGATGAGGGGCTGGAAACCTTATGGTACATTTTATTCTCTGAACTGGATTTTTTTTCTGTCTTCAGGGGTGCAGTTGTCCAGAAGTAAAATGCTTGCTTCTTGTGCTATGGTACTTTTTAAAAAGTTTTTTGTTTATTTATGGTTGTCCATGGATTCCCTTTTCTAGATTAGGTGTGTCGAGCTTGTAATATATTAGATACGAGAAAAAATCCCAAGAGGTCCTGTTTGCCTATTTCACTTTTGCTTTGCTAGTTGGAAGTTGCAAAAAATTTATACTGTCTACTGAAATAACACTTATGAGAACTTGCGAGAAGTGGAAGGGAAAATGTCTTGGGTTGAATGCATACGGCAAATATCATTTGACTCCTTAAGATAAGTTCTGGATGTTGTACAAAGGTTTTCTTTTCACTAGTAAATTATAACTTTACGCTTATTGGTTCTTCTCATTCATCATTTAGGAGATGGTGGGGGTTTTTCCAGTAAAGACTTTTAAATTATAACCATCTAACCCTAAAAGGCTGGAATGCTGGTCTGTTCCGAAGCAACTGAAATAGTAGTTTGAAGTTTGTTGGGGAAGTTTTCAGGAGGGGAGCCTACTATCTCATGAATGATCTGAACTGTGCCTATGTTGTTGAGGGATGAAGTGTAATAATACATTGTCATTCACAGTCTTTTTTGTCAAGCAATTTTTTTTTCTTCTCTCGTAGGAGTGATAGCCATTGTTGTGCCTGCATGGCTGCCTTTGGTCCAGATGGCAGGGAAAGTAGCCTCTGCCCTTGCCATGGGAAACACCGTGCTTGTGATCCCACCTGCATCTGACCCTCTGAGCTGTCTCCTCCTGGCTGACATCTGCTCTCAGGCTGGCCTCCCTGCAGGCGTGCTCAATGTGGTCACTGGCGCTGATGTCATGAGAGTGGCTGCGAAAGATGGCCTGGACAAGATTGTATTTGCAGGCTCAGCTTCTGTGAGTGTTTTGGCGTTTTGGGGATTTATTTGTCTGCATTTAATATTTAGGTGTGTTTGTGTGTGTTTTTGTACATGAACTTTGTTAATTTTACTCACATTATCTCTCTATTTGTTTGCCTGTCTCTCTTTAAAGCCCCTCTATCTCTGTCTGTCTCTTTTCTTTTTTGTACACCAATTTAAGATGGTTGCATAAGTTATTCTTACCTGCCTGCTTGTTGGTATGTTAATTTTTTGTTTAGGAACGGGTTGTTTTATACACCTATCATTTTACTGGCACTGATTTCTGATGGTGTTGCCTCCCGTCTCCTAGGATTTCATTAACTGTTACCCCTCTTTTATTAGTCTTTACTCCAGCTGTTCTGGCAGGCTTGTTGCATTTTGTCTGGGACTATGAGGACACGGAAATTTTTACACTTTTGAATGTTTCAAAAATGATTTTATTATTAACAGTATCAGTAATCTTTATGCCGTAAACATTTGCCTGCTCACTCCTAGTGCTGCTGATGCCATAGGTTTTGTTTTTTCAGTAAAACAAATGTGTTTTTCAGCAGAACTAGGTCTTTTATGGAAATTTTCTCTGTCCATAAGTGGTTGGAGGGTGCTGTGGTGTAGTTTGCTCCTGCTTTCCTTTCAAACATCTATCACCATTATCTCTCCTTCTTTTTTTTGTGCTTGCTACTCTCTTTTAACACCTCTAATCTTCTGCACTTATATATAACCTAATTGTGTTCCAGGTGAAGTAAAACTCTTACTAAACATTTCTCTGTTTACACTCCAGGAAGGCAAGGCTCTGAGGCAGATGACCGCTGGCAGTGGCAAGGATCTGTCCTTAGAAATGTTTGGACGATCAAGCGTCTTGGTTTTTGAAGGGGCCGATCTGGATAGTGCGGTAGAAGGCATTGTTGAGGCTGCTTTTTTCAACTCCGGACAGGTGACTTTACATTGGATATGCTTTTCAATTGGTCGCTTTTAAGGACAAGAGGGCTAACCCAGATTTTGGGGGTTTCCAGAAATCTTGACCTGCACCAAAAGTAGACATTGCCCTACCTATAGGAGAAATTTGGTTTCATTGGTGTGGATATTTGTTTGGTTATAGAGAAAACTCTCTTTGTCTTTTAAAGAAACTGAACAAGCGGCAAAAACTTTACCTTCGATTTTCTCAAAACAGCATTTTTCGGGATAGCCCCCTTGTGTTTAAAAGCGACCAATTGTCATGTGGTGAACAGTTGGTGAAATGTTGACCCCTACGTGTCATAATTTTTTTTTCATGCCCAACTCTCAGAATTCATATGTATTGAGTCATTCTTGAAAGTAGGTAATATATGATTCTTGCCTTAGTTTAAAAATTGACTATTTTTAAAGAAAAATGTTTCAACGTACTGAGTGCAACAGAAATACATTTTTCTTGCTTGGTGCACAGCGTGGCTCAGCTGTTATAATGTGACTCGTAGATCTGCTGAAATAGGATGAAATGGCATGGGTTTAATGCCTCTATCGACACTAATAGATTTTTAAAGTGGCGGGACCTCTGAGTTTAACATCAGTCTCAGAAAGGAACAAGCCAAATTGAAATTTCATGTAATGTGTCTTTACCAAAGACACAACGTCGGACGGAGCTGAGGGTCGAGCCCCTGAACCCGCAACCTAACGGTTACGAGTCAGGTAGCCTCACTACTAACTACCGACGCCACTGAAGTAGGATGAAAAAATGACTGCATACAAGTAGAGTAGCCTTCTGTATACTAAGAATGAATAGCTGTTGGACGTTAAAGCTATACCACATGCAGTGGGAAAACGGTTTAGACTTGCCCCACCAGGGTAACCCTGGAACATGCTGGTTCATAGCACTGGTTTTTTTGCGTCGCCCCATGTATCATACATCAATAAATGCTGGAGAAATCGAGGCATTCACTGCAGAAAAAAAAATTTCTGATATAATCTTCAGTAACAGTCAAATTTTTATTGAAGAAAGAGGATTGGTTGGTAGCAAATCTGAAACCTGTGTAATTATTTCGGTACCTTTTCCCCTTCTTTATTAATAATAATAATAATTGCATTTATATTGCGCATATCCGTGCTCAAGAGCATGCTCTATGCTCTTTACGACTATTATTACCCCAGCAGACCCTCTGAGAACACTCAGAAACATTCTCGGCTTCCGCGGAAGCATACAGTGCAAGCTGCGGATTTCACGCGCTCAAACACTATCAAACTGACAAGATCGTTCACTGTCTATAGCCAGGTACCCTTTTCCACTTGGGTGAAGTGAGGAAAATTTATGCAAAGTGCCTTTCCCAAGGACACAACATCGGGCCCCTGACGGGATTCGAACCCTCGACCTTACAGTTGCGGGTCCGAGAGCCTAGCCACTAGGCCACTGACGCCACAATTCCTCTAGGAATTTTCTCCAAAAGACCCACAATTTCCGACATGTACACAGCTATCACTTTTTTATTTATGAACCGATTTCAAAAAGTGAAAAGCATTTTTCTATAGAAGTATTGATTTTTACATCTGTGTTGTTTATAGGTTAGTATTAGCCTACCTATGTTTAAAAAAGCTATGGAATAGCTAGTCTTTCACACCATCAACTATTGAAGTGTTTAGAATTTAGATCAGAATTGATTTATCAGAGTTTCTTCCCTTGACTAAATTCTGATCAAGGTGATACACAACAACAGCATATTTAGACCAAATATGTCACAGAATAAGTGTATCATGCACCAAAATGCCAAGAAATGAAGGAATTTTCATATAATTTGTGTTTTGGTGATTATATACGTGTATGAATCAAATGTCAAATTCAATCTATTCTAAATACAAAATTTGTTCATTGGACAAATTTTATCAATTGGTTGGGGGGGGGTTTTCAACACCTTTTTTGTGTGTTCATTTAAAAAAAACAGTTCTGTGTGGATTTTGCTGCAAAATATTGATCAAAGGCATGAAAAAGGTCAACTAGCAGTTTCTAAAAATGCTTACATTTTAGAAGTCACCACTCTTTGGAAACCATTTTCTCGCTAATATTATTACCTCTGACACCAGGTGACCCCCACCTCCTTTAATCGTAACTGTGTATGCCCCAAAACTGAATAGTGCCTGATTTCATTGTGTTATGATACATATGAAGCGGGAGCCGTGAACAGCCTGTGATTCAATTTTTCTACCTTTTGTCATCTGTTCTCATGAAATGTCTTAATCTATCTACTCAGACCTTTTACACTGGCTCAAGACTCCTGATCCAAGAGACTGTTTACAAGGCTTTTGTACAGAAATTGAAGGCACGGATATACAAGTTGACGGTTGGAGACAACCTGGACAAGAATGTTGACCAGGGACCATTACTGGACGATCAAACCTTTTCCTGTGTTGCCAGCTTGGTTGAACGAGCAAAGGCTGAGGGGGCAGAGGTAAAGACAGAGATAATTATAAAATTAGTTTGTTTGAGGAAGAAAAGTTATAGACCTTGCCAGCTGTTACAGGTAGCTAACATGGTAAAGAGAGAAAAGTAAAGGAAATATTAGGAGGCAATTGCAATGATCACAAACGCCACAACTCGCCAAAACAGCGGTTTTCCCTTTCCTAAAGTGGTACGCTTATCCGCTTAAACAGAATATGGTAAGTCAGGTTAACCTTCTCATGGCTTTATTTGTTGCCCTCAGTTGCTCTTTCTAGTATAAACTTGAGAATTCCTCGAGGTGCGAATTTTTTCTCTAAATGTGGTTTTAGATAATTTTATGGTGTTCAGCTATCTCTCATTTGTGTATTGATTTTTTGGGTAATGTTTTCATTGTTTACTTTGGTGACTTGCAAGTATTGCATTTTTGAGATTGCCGCCCTCTCCTGTCAGATTTATTCTGTTGTTTGAGAACAAATCTTGTAATAGTTGAAAGTAAAGATCAGAATGAAGATACAATGGTTAACTTTCTTTTTTCTGAATTATAATGGAACTGTGTACACGTACATTATTCATGCTGTTGAGATTCAACATCCTCTATTTATTTACTTCCTGTTTTAATTAAAGGTTTTTACTGTCTCCTCTTCAGGTGGTTCAGGCTTGTGACCTTTCAACTGTAAGGCAGAATTCATTCCCTCCGACACTCATTACAAATGTACAAACTTCATCAGAAATTTATTTGAAAGAAGTGAGTAATATATATTTCACAATAGGTTTCATTCCCATAAACTGTTCTTAGATTTAAGGGTAATATTTTTATTTAGAAAAAATATATCTAGTCATAAATTTGGATTGAAAATGTCCAATAATCGACTTTCTCAGCATCTATATTTCAGGAATATTTGAGAGTATAATTTGGTTTTCAAGGAGACAAAAAGGATAACGAATGTTAAATCTTTCAAGAAACAAAAGCTGGTCATGACATTGGACTTTCAACAAAATAGTGCTGAAATTGATTCCCAATTCAGTCAAACAGAGTGTTATATCCCTAAAAAAGGCAGTTTACTCGATTTGCTTCAGTTAACCCAGCTGCAAATGGGTACAGAGCGCTGATCTGTTGATGACCAGCAAGGGCATGCAGTGTGGTAATGTTTGCAACTATGTTATAATATGTGACATGGTATGGCACGTTGGTGACTTAGTGGTTAGGCTAGCAGAATTGTAATCGTGACTTTTTATCGTGTGGTTGTGAGTTCGAGAGTTAATATTTTTATGATGACAAGCATCTGTAGTGTAGCAGATTGGCACTTCGGCACTGCACATAAGATATGAGTTGGATTCCTGTATGGGGAGAATTTTTCTCAGGTATCTCCATCTTTCTGCTGGGACGTCATGTCCATCTCAGCCCAGGTTGGCCCTGACAGGCAGGGAGAAGTCAGCCTGTCTCATAAATGATGTAAATTGTGTCAAAGATAACATATAAATTATCTACAATAACCTTATTTTTAACATGATGATGTAACCTCAGCCCTTTTTTATGCATGCCATGTACTTACTATTTTAACTCAAATTTCCCCATATTGAGGATCGAATGTGGTATATTTCTTTTTCTTAATTTCTCTTTTCTGAAATCAAATGTAGGTTCTTGGTCCCATTGTTGTGGCAGTTCCCTTCCGGACGGTCAAGGAAAGTGTCACAATTGCCAACCACACTCCTTTTGGCTTGGCAGCCAGTGTGTGGACAGAGGACTTGACTGTTGCCCTTGAGGTGGCTGCCCTGCTCCAGGTGTCCACAGTGTGGGTCAACGGACACCACATGTATGATGCGGCCTCTGGCACAGGTGCCTCTAAGGCAAGCGGCTTCGGAAGAACTGGTGGGAAAGAGGTGAGTGTGGTTGGCTCGAGTTAAAAGTGTAAAATTTCCTTTTGTTAAGTCGTTTGTCCTGGCACCTGTGGTGTAGTGGTTAGGTGCTTTACTGTCACATGCAGGAGACCTTAGTTACGTTCCTGAGTGGGTTGAATTTTTACCGAGTATCTGGGTCATTATGCTGAGGTGTCTCACCCAGGGTCGACCGTGATAGACAGAGTTGATGCCCGCCTCCTAAATTATCTAAATTATGTTGTTAGGGTGTAAAAACACTTACTTATTTTTTTAAAGTCATTTGTCCCAGAGAAAGCTCACAGTATACTCCATTACTCCATAATAATTCTCTGGTTGTCCTGGCCATTCCAATTTACTATTTTTGTCCCCAGGATAACATAAACATTGTTGCCTATTTGATGTTTCCTCTTATTGCTTACATATTATGTCTTTTCCAATTGCTACCTACAAGTTTGCTGCTGACTGAACTGATAGAAAAATGGGTACTGTAACTTTTACTGTACAAAGTCCTATCTGACTAATCTCGGATTCAAACTTACTACTTATGTATTGTGAGTCCAACTGAGAGCGAATAGGGCTCCCATTTGTCCCTTTTTTTTTCTTTATATACATGGTCATGTCTTTTAACTGGTTTGGTTCCAATAAATTTCCATTTTTATTGTTATTTGTTGAACTATTGTAAGTTCCTCTTTGTAAAAAGTATGTTGTCATAGTCGACGTTTTACAAGACGCCTGTTAGTGCACTGATGACCGTGTGGGCCTCCAAAAAGGAAAGTAGCAGATTCACCCAAGAGATAGTATAGAAGGAGGAAATACCTGCTGTACCCTCTACCTCTTACCCTGACTTTCATTACATTTGCATTTTCAAACATTACTGGGTTATGTTTTTATATGAGCTGTCTCCTCTTTTCTTTTTCCTCCCTCCGTCTAGGGTTTGTACGAGTATGTGAAGCCATCCTGGCAAAATCGACTGATCTTTGATGGTGAAGTGGACAAGAAATTTGGCTCTGCCTCTAGTCCCAACTTGTTGCCTGGAGCTCAGGTGGCCAGTGGTGGCTCCAGTGGTGACGGACCAGGGTAAGTGCTTGCAGTAGTAGACGTATTGGCTTTTGCAGTTTGGAAAGGAAAGGGATGGTGAGAGTCACCTTTTTTTTGTTCTCTTTCTGCTCTTTCACACTGGGGCTCATAGTTTGAGTTTAAAATAAAATAGGTACATCGGCTTTCTTAGGGTCAAATAGTGATTAGTAATGAAAGAGAGGTTTTTTTAAATAGTAGAGGGATAGCACAGAGATAGAACTTGCCATTGGTGCGTGTGTGTACCCCACTCCCTACCCCTTCCTCAACACTTCTAAGAGCTCATGGGTTACCATTTAAGTTCTTGAACTCACAGCTAATCTGGTTTTACAGACAAGGCCTTTTTTGTTCCAGAGTGTTGTGTCCCTAGCCCTATAGGCAGCCTCATATAATTTGCCTCTTGTGTCTTTTGTTTGTAGAAATCGCTGTTATACAAATCCATGTGTTATCGTGGAATATGTCCTTTTGAGTTTTCATTGTGATGAGTTAAAAATGGAAAATGTAACAAACTTTAAATATTTAGGTTCTGCAAATACAGAGGATGGAACGTGTATTAAGGATGTCAAATGCAGAATAGGCATGACTTGAAAAGTCTGATTTGGCCTGTAGTTTTGTATCGGAGTGCGGCTTAGGAAGACAAAGACAGAGTACAAGCTGCAGAAACGTGGTTTTTTCGAAGACTTAGACTGCTTTGGGTCAAATGGACAGATAAAAGAACGAATGAAAGTATCCTGAAAGAACTTGATACACAGAGCAGAATGCTTTTTGAGATCAGCTAAAGAAGACTCAAGTAACATGGTCACGCAAATAGAAGCATTAAAATAGACCCAATAGCAACTGTGCTGTAGGGCAGAACAGAGGCAAAGAAAATGAGGGAAGACCTCCTACATCACACATTTAAAATGTGAAATCTAACAGTGGTCTACAATTTCATGAAATAATACATCAAAGCAAAGGCTGGGGAAGATGGAGGCCTGTTGTGACTAAAAGTGGGGCACCCAAGGGTGAACACAACCATACGACAGGTGATAGGTGACTTGTGGTTGCAACTGGTTATGCTTTTGGCCGGTGTGCCAACTTCAAGGTCTGACTTGTTTGGCATTTAAAGTTTATATTTATTTTTTATTGTATATTCTATTTTTCCCTCTCCACACTGTGTCCCGATAAGCAACCAATATTTAGCCAAGTAAAGCACTGAACATCTCATCCACAGGGTGGATAAAACTTACAAGCTCTTCTATGGTGGAGGCCAGAAAAGACCAGATTCTGGAGCGAGCCGGCCAGTTCTGAACCGCGGTGGAACAGTGGTAGGTTATGTCCCCGACGGAGGGCGGAAGGATATCCGCAATGCTGTGGAAGCTGCTGTCAAAGCTGTAGGAAGGTAGGGAGAAAGTACTGAAAGGTGAAGACAAATGTAAAGAGAAGTTTTGTCTTGTTAATTTCGAAACATTTGTGAGCATGCCTGGTGAAAGGTACCAAAAGATGCATTTACTCGAACCGAGATATCAGGCTTCAAAGGTCAAAAATAGAATTTTTGACAAAAACTAAGTTCCCTTAAAAATGGATTCTTTAGCCATTCATGTATCGATATTTACAAGGCTTGGGTTTCTTTTACTGTAAAATACATTTTTAAAGATGTTTCTTAACACGAGGCATATTGCATAATTCCAAAAATGCGTAAGAAAATTGGTTTTCCGAGTAAACATTGTGGATCCATGGTTTCTCTTGTCCATTCGTAAAGTCAACCCAATCACATTGCATACCAAAATTTACGTCATTCTCTCCTCTCTCTAGTCGCAGATAGTGCACATGAATATCTAGAACATGTAAACAAAGCGAAGCTTTCTGCATCCCCACCCTTTCGCTTTTTTGGAGAGCAAACTTGTACATGTATCGCTCTTTTCTGCACTGCGAAAATCTACACTAGATCTATTTCTTGAAAATTCTTGTTCAAGGTTGTGGTGAATTTGTTTTGAAGATGTAATATAAACGCTTTGAAGCTGTTATTTTGTCTCAGATGCTTTTTAGAGTTGGTTTGTGTGTAGCAAATGTGTTGTCAGGTCGTCTCGAAGCGTAGATCTATCTATTTTAAGCAAAAACAAACGGAAACTTTAAAGCCGTTTTTCTCAAAACTTTGTTTCCGTACCCTGCCTTACAAAATCACTCGCATTTCAAAAAGTACTGAAGATATCTTAAAAATTCAAAATGCTTATTATTCAGAAATGATCTGTGTACATGAAAATGCAAAAAAATGGGATTCTTGAAAATGCATCATTTGGTACCTTATTTTTCTTAGCAAATGATGGTGACTTTTTGCATGAAAATTATGGGGAATTCAAGTCTTTTTTTTTTTCTGATGAAAAGTATGCGTTCTGATATGAAGTTTCATGAAAGTTTTCTGAAAAATATATCAAAAGGTGAAAAGGTATTATATTCTACCAATGAAAAGTGGTTTGAACCCTAACTTTCACTTTTTTCTTTTCTTTTCTTTAACACTTTGCAGTAACTCGTCGCAATAATACGACTGTGAAAATTATTCGTTCTGGTCTCTTGGCGCAGTTCTGCACCAAGCCCGAGAAGTCCGTTGCTGTCCCTCTCCTGGCTGGGTAACCAGATGGGGGGGTGGGGGGGGGGGGGGGGGATGTCTTCTTCACTTTTTTATCTGCTGAAAAAGTGTTAACGTCCAATCTCATTTTTTTTCTCTCAGTTGGTCAAAGAAAGAGGGTCATGGACGGGCCCAAATCATGTACTACCTGGCCGAGAATCTGGAGTCCCACAAAGAGGAGTACGCTGCTCTTCTCTCCACCATGACAGGACAAGAGCTGTCCTCAAGCGCTCAGGAAGTGCAGCAAGCAGTCCAGCGCCTCTTCTACTGGGCTGCCTATTGTGACAAATATGGTGGAGACCTTCAAGTAGGATCATGTTGATTTGATAACAATAATAATCATACTGATAGCCATTTTGAATTTTAAAATTTTTTTAGCACTGATCCTAATACAGTCGAACCTGTGTAAGACGGAATCGAAAGGGAGCGGGGAAAAAATTCCGTCATAGACATTTTCCGTCTTAGACAGGGGAATTTAGGGGGGTGTGGGGGTGGAGGGTTCAACAAAGGCCCAGCTGGTGGGATCTAGGATCGCTTGTCTGATCGACAAGCAGTGGTCAAAACTTCACACCTCTCAGCTGCTATCCTGTCTGATAGTGACATGCGTCAGTCTTACTTACCCAATTACCACCAATGCTTGCCTTTCATGGGACCACTGTTTGACCTGTTAAATACAGAAACTTTTGAACATCTCCTTTGCTTACCCCCTTAGTCCCACCCACAGAACACCAATAGTATTGGTCTTCTGTGGTCCCACCCACCAATGCCACCCCTCACTGCCATCATTGTAACAGCGATTCAAGGAACTCTTTTCTCAGCTGACCATACGATCAGGGCAGCAGGCATTGGTCAATCTAATTTCACACCTCTGGCTTCTGGCTACCCAGGAAAGTTCCCGTAGTGGCTGGCTACTCGAGCACTCTCACAGGCAGTCGTGAGATATCACACCCACACTACACTGACCATCTGCAGTGCTCACATGATGGGGTAACATAGGGTAACTTCTACTCTACCCCCATTGCACCCCTACTCCCCTTCCTCTCCCTGCGGCATGGCCATGGCCTTAAGTTTAGAGCCGGCGGAATCAAACTTCTGAGTTTTGTTTCAAATCAGGGCTGAGCGGGCAAAGCATTTTCCGTCTTAGACAGGTGAAACCCTCGGAAGGGAGCGGATTTTTCTTTCCGTTTCCGCGTTGGACAGGTTTCCGTTTTATACAGGTAATTAAAGAGGAATATATCAAGGGGGGAGCGGGGAGATTCTGTTAAGACAGGTTTCCGTTTTACACAGGTTTCCGTTAAGGCAGGTTCGACTGTATATGGCTCTAAGAGATGCTACAAGTTTTGTTACTTTTTTTCAGTCATGTGTGCCCTCTGGTGGAAAGCTTCACATTAACTCCTTATAGCTGGCCAGCTCATTTCCATTTTATCAGTTTAGTGCTATGGGATTAGGGCTATCATTATATCATAATTCTGATATTCTGTCTCCACTGATTTAATGTTTATCATAATTCTGATATTCTGTCTCCACTGATTTAATGTTTACCTCATTAAAATTTCACTCTGACTTTAGATTACAAGTTGCTCGCTTTTAATTCCTTTACTTTTCTCTCCTTACCATGCTAGCTACGTACTGTAGCTTGACCTCCTCTTGGATGTTAGAGGTCAACATCAGTTTTGTGATGGACGAACTGTTGTAATTATTGTTATAAACCCAGATCATACCGTCTAGTTATTCAGAGATACTTTCTGTGAGCAGCAGTTGTCTTGTCATCTAGTTGGAACTGTAAATTTATTATGATAATAATATTTATAATAATAATAGTAATAATGCTGATAACTTTTATAGGGTTCATTTCTGTATAATTCAGGTCTAGGCGCTTTACAATACCTTTATCTTAACACGAAATACATGTGCAAGAACTTGTATACTTACTCTCTGAAGATAATGCAAAGACATGAGCAGAAATTCAAACTATCACAGCACAATTGCTGAACATATGCACATCGCATTATGAACATGAGAGAAAAATGAAAAAGAAGGATAAACCTTCAAGATGGCAAATCGAATGCAATTTTATAGGAGAAATGAACTCCTGTGCTTTAGCAGATCAAATTCAGCAAATCAGAACTAGATCTAGCAACAATTTAGAAAATTTTTGCTAAGATGGGCTTCACAATTGTATGAAATCTTCAAAATCAGATAGACCTACTCTCCGTTTAAATTATAACATTAAAATTTTGTCTTATGAATACATCATCACTTCAGTATTCTATATAATAGGCCTACTTGTCCTTCCTCCATACAGTTACCACGTTATGTGTTAGTAATGAGAGAGGAAATGAATGAATGGGGGAGAGTGTAAGATAAAGACAGAGACAAAGAGAGATGTGTTGATATGATATTGTGTATTTATAGTTTTTGTTACAGAAGCTGATGACAGTACTTTTTTAATTTCTTCCAGTGAAGGATCAATAGAGTAATTCTTGTTTTAACTATTTCATTTGAATTATTTTTTTAAAGTTCTTTACTGTGCATTCACAAAATACAAACACTTTTCTATTTCTTACTGGACCCTCCTTTTTTCCCTGTAGGAAACCCCTTTCAGCGGATTCACTGTGAAACGCCATGAGTCAGTCGGAACGATTGGGATTGTGTGCCCTGATGAAGCCCCTCTCCTCAGTTTTATTTCTCTGATGGCTCCTGCCATTTCCAGAGGTAACCCTGTGATTGCAGTCCCAAGTGGAAAATACCCGATGGCGGCTCTAGGTTTTCAGCAGGTGGTTATTATGTTCTTATTTTCATTTTGATTTTGATTGTTTACCTTTACCCTATTATGAGTAATTCTGCTAAGTTCTCAATGACAATGGAGCCTTCTTGAACTTTGGTTGTTTGGGGAATTTGCTAGTCTCTACATGCTCTTGGCTCAGTCGTATTGGGGGTGGATGTGGAATTTGATCAAGTCTTGTAAATAACTTTCTTAGTTGAGAGGAGTCTTGAACCCATAAATTTATTGTGCAAACTACTTCATTGTGTCCAAAGCCACTCATTATCTCACTCAACCCTAGGCCTACACTTCAGGGTTGTCAGCTCTCCCTTGTGATTTTTACTACTTTTTGAAAAAAATAAATTTAATTGTAATTTTAACATAATATATCCAACCCAAAATTGATTTTATTTAAACCTTTATTTGTGTGTATTGAAAATTTGTATGCAATACTCTGTGGAAAAGGTCTATATTCTAAATTCGGGCTTGCACTTCTTGTCATAGTCTGTTTCAAATGAAAAATGGTTACTCTTCTAATCAGGCTATAGTCTGCCTCACACAAAAGTAGTGTTTTCGGTCACGAGAGCGAAATTTTCCATACCGATAATATCGGCGTTAGGGCTGGGTGAGTTAAAGGGAATTCAAAGTAAGGTGTGTTGCTTGACTTATATGAATTTTTAAAAAGAAGAGTTTCTTCTTCTTTTTTTCTGTCGTTTCGAGATTTCGTTGAATCTGATGTTGTATGCAAGGTTCACAGTATGCATACTGTTTGATATTCTTATTATTACTATTAATATTATTGTTGTTGTTATCAATTATATATATTTGGCAACTTGGAAATATGTGTCACTTTTCCCATAAAAATGCGACAGCTACAGAGTTGAAAGTTGGCTAGTACCTGCAAAAATATAGATAGGTCCTCAAGACGGAGCCCGATTTTTTATTTATTCATTTTCTGAGTTTAGAGAAATATATTTGACAAAAAGTTCTCGTCCTTCTTTGGCCTTTGTGATTATTCCACTGAGAAACGAAACAAATCTGTGTAGCTGTCCTCCAGTGAAAGTGCCGGAAGTGATATTTTACAAGGCGCATTTTGTTTTGACAGTATAGATCTGGACCTTCTAATTTTTTGCATCTCTCAAGATATATTACTCCATTCCAGTAGAGTAAATATAGTAGGCCAATGACTTTCAGTTGATGTTAATGCACCGATCATTCTTTCATCGAAAGGGGGCCCAGCTAGTTATTAAATAAATGTTATTTATTTTTTTTTTTTTTTTTTTTTTTTTTTCTCATTCTTCTTCTTATCAGTATCGTTATTATTGCCTCATGTATTAGATCCTTGAGACCTCTGATGTCCCGGCTGGAGTGGTGAATATCCTGACTGGTGACAGCGATGTTCTAGCCCGGGCCCTGGCTGAACACCATGACATTAGTGCTGTGTGGTACTTTGGTTCAGAAGGTGAGAAAATGTACTGCGGGCTGTGCGTTTAATGCTCCAGTCCCAGTCAGTTTGTACAAACCACTTTTGATCACATGGGGGCTGCTATGACAGGGTCGGAGAATGATTCACTAGACTGCCAACCTGCTTTCTGGACCTTTTATTTGAACTCGCTCCCTCGCTTTAAAAAATAAATGATAATAAATAGCAATTTTTATGGAGCATATTCCCACTCGGCAGCACCCTCTATTCACTTGACAATCTATATTATTATCCCAGCTGATCCTAGAATGCTCAGAAACATTCTCAACTTTCTGGAAAGATATGATCTAGATTATATTGATGAGATGAAAAAAGTTACAATCATTGTAGTCAAAACTTTTGCAAGCACTAATCATTTTCTTTTCACCCCCAGCTGGCTCACGCTACATGGAGTTTGCCTCTGCTGGTAATTTCAAGCGCACCTGGGTGAACTATGGCGTGTCAAGGGACTTTTCCTCACCCGAACAAGGCCAGGGACCAGAGTTTCTGTACCAGGCTACTGCTAGTAAATGTATCTGGCTCCCTATGGGCACAATATTTGCGAATTAATGAAATGGTTTCCTTTTTCTGGGATGGATAACAATATAATTTTTCGGTAAGGGAAACAGTTATTTTTTTAACCCTCTCACCGATGGAATTTTTTTGGGAATCTGGTAAAAGCAAAACCAGGTGTTTTTAATTCTTACATTCCTGAATGGGAAAAGTTACCCCGTGCTGGAAAGTCTATTCTATACACAGAGAAACATTATTTTGTCTTATTATTTGTTTTAATCTACTTAATGCAATTTGAAACTCCTTTATCATATTTCATTTGCTTATTATACCGTGAGTTTTCAACTGCAGATAATGGAGAAACACATATTTCAGTACTTTTCTTTAACACCTTTTCTTGGTCACTTTTGTTGAGCTCCTACCCATCAGAGTACTCTGAATTGTCTTCTCACTGTTTAAATTCTTTTATACAAACTGTCATAGTTTCAGAAGGTTATAGCCTACTGGTGAAAAGAATTCCCAGGATTTCTAGAGATCCACTTAAGTGACTAGTCATTTCAGTTTCTTCGTGTTTTGTACTTGTGTAGAAGAGGAAGATTTAATGTTTGCTAAGTTCTTTATAATAGCCTTTTGTGAGTGTGAAGAAAGTAAAAATCTTTTTTGTACATTGTTACACAATTTAGAATGATCTGTTTTGTTTTATTCCGAGCTTCCATTTTGGAGTTCATTGTGTGTTTGGAAAGGTGAAGGGAGAATTTTTTCAACTGCTGTTATGTCAGGCTGTGTATACAGATATGGCTGTGTCACTTATAAGGACCAAACAGATGTTGCTCAGAAATACAACCTTTGAGGAGTAACAAAGGTATTGTTCTCCTTTTATCCTGCATCTCACCTATTCCCCCCCCCCCCCTCCCCACCCACGTAGTATTGTGTCATCTATTTGCTTGGCTATGAACTTGTCTTTTTAACCCTTGACAGTGGGTGGTGTGGTGTGGTTTGCTTCTTCTTTCCTATCATACATGTATCGCTCTTATCTCCCCTTCTTTTTTTTTATGTTGTTACTCTCTTGTAACACCTCTAATCTTCTGGTGCTCTTATGACCTTATGCAGTTGCGAACGCTGTAAAACCTCTACTTATACTAAAACAATAAC
This sequence comes from Aplysia californica, assembly GCF_000002075.1. Classification (NCBI taxonomy): domain Eukaryota; kingdom Metazoa; phylum Mollusca; class Gastropoda; order Aplysiida; family Aplysiidae; genus Aplysia; species Aplysia californica. Next base: position 1,503,004 of record NW_004797358.1, on the reverse strand, counting down.
CCTTGACATTGACTTTTGTGAACTATCTCATATCTGTCGGTTCAAACTATCATTAGTTCCTTTTTTTAAGCTCTATCAATGTCTGAGACAGATAAGTCCTGACAAGCTTTTTCTTAGCTCTGTGAGGGAAATAATACCTTTCTGTCCCCGTCATTTTATGCTAGAAAAATTCTGAAATTACGCAAACTGAGCCCAAAAATGTGATATTATGCGATTCTGTTAATTTTAACAAAGAATGATAAAGGAAAATAATCAGAAATTATGCAAAAAATGATCAAATTTTGTTAAATTATGCGGGGTGCATAAACCCATGGGGACAGACCTTTATTCTGTGTACTAGTTCCCTAGTAAAGTTCCAGCTCTTGAGTTTAATAATAATGATAATAAACAGCACTTGTATAGCGCAAATTCCCTGCTCAACAGGAAGCAAAATTAATCTTTTTACTTTTATAGACGCTCTGTTTCGGACACTAGCACTAGCTAGCACAGGAACAATCATGCTATTAATTAGATGTTCTGGACTGCCAAGATGTTTAAGGCAGATCATAATTTTAACCGGGGTGCTATTATTAGCAGAAGACCACTGTTTTAAGTGTGACAAAAAGCGACTGACAAAAATAGGCTTGCTGATAGAATATCGTGGTGTTGTGTCGGAAGAAATCTCCAGATTTTTGTTGGAAGATGCTTGAGATTAGCTTTATTACTTTATTCTTATATTATAAACCTCTGAGATTTACAAAAATAACAGTTAATTAATCTTTTCCTTTTAGTGTATTTGGGGTTTTTTTGTGGTTTATATCTACTTTCTTGTACTTTGTTTATCAGCTTTAATTTTTCTCAGTTACTTTTGTTTTTGTTACAAGATGCGCATGTATTATGTGGGTTTAAAAAAATACATTGTCAACATCTGTCAACTTGTCTTTGTTTTGTATTATTTTTGCTGTGACCTTTCTTGCCTATCGCCTTTTTCTTAAGTTTCACTCTATGTTCAGTTCAAGGTTGAACAAAAGTGTTTTTAGGCTGATTTTTAAAAAATGTCAATTTATACTTTAAAGCAAACTTTTTTTTTTCGGTTATGTTTCCTGCTGTATTAATATCCATTCCTTTTAATATATGGTTCCTATGACTATGAGTTTGAGGCCTAAATAGTAGGTAGCGTAAACACGGCCTCGCGGGCACTCGCGGCCTTCCGACCGCGTGGTATCGGTAAAATTGGGGTAATTCCGATTGCTGTTTCTTTGCTCTTTCGCTATAAAACACCAAATGCCGTACACCTTGTAAAGGTTCAGCTTTTCCTTGTTACAATGGTGTAAGTTGTCTATATGTCCGATTTTAGGAGCTGGAGAATCGCCGACGAAAGCGAAGCCCCTCGCGGTCGGAATGCGAGGTCGGCCGGTTGAAAAATTAACACGCGTGCATTCAAATGCTTCGCGGAACGAGGAATGATTAAATACCGTCTTTTCATTGGCGGAGAACTGTAGAGCTTTAAATGGGCTTTCCCGTGATATAAGTTTAGCCTTTGGCGTCTTTATAGAAAGCTTTTAAAAATACCGTCAAAATGTTTAAAGATCCCTTTTTACACAAAATATGTATAATACCGACTTATAACAGGTATCAATTAAAAGATCAGTTCATTTTCTATTAGAATAAAGTTATTAACTTGGAATTATTTTTCATCAATCCTTCCGCGAGACTCGGAAAGCATGTGACCCCGCACGTGGGGTACACTACAGTGTAGAGCCGACTCTCTCGCCGCGGGGGCCGGTGCGGCGCCGGCGGGGTCAACGCTCGGTGTTTTTGTCGAAATAACGACAGATCATCGTGTTTGAGGCGATAAAATACTGATTTGTAAAGATCTCACAGTCTTTAAAAAAATTAGGCTCCATATATTTGTTATAGTGATTGTACTCTGTTAATGTGGAGATGTTTAGTGCACTTGGTACTCTTTTATTGTCTGTCAAACATGGGGTTGCAGCCTGTGACTGACTTCAACAAATTTGATCAAATTTTAAACAACTACAATTTTCTTAAAAATTGACGGAGAGGTTAAAGAATGGTACCAAGCTCAGTGGATATAGGCCTTTCAAATGGAACAGATAAATTTGGCATACAGCTAGTTTGAAAATTTAGTTTCTGGTACCTATAAATAGACACGTAGAGCTAGAGCATGTAGGGTACTACCTGTGTCTTTGACATAAAGGTTCTAGATTTTATTATTAGTATAGTCCACCTCCTGACAGGGTGCTCTTCATATTCTTGTTAATTAGTTTATATGCATAATATTGATTTTACATATTGAATAATTTAATTTGTTGATGAAATTGATTAACAGTGTTTGGTAACTTAACGTGTGATTGATTTCTGTCTATATTACTACCAATGAATCTCTCTGGGAGTGTGACGTGAATGTAATTAAATAGGTGTACGTTTTGTGTCCCTGCTCAAACAGATTTTCTAGTCTAAACATACATATTTTCTATAACAAGCCAGCTTTGAGCGTACCATACTTGGCTGCGGTATGTGAGTTACCTCTGGTTGAATCTCTGCATTTTGTATGTTTTTATTTTATGGCTTGGTGCTATTGGAAATGTCAGTTGAAGTTTTTGGCTCATAAAGAACTCTACAGTGGTGAGGCTCTTAACCTGGCTTGCACTTGCAGAGGGCATGAGTTTAATTCCTGGTTTACCGTTTAGGAGGAATTTTATATGCCATGCAAACTGGGTTGGCCCTGCTGATGCAGCTTGCTGCTCAGATCTAATCTGATTTTTATAAATTTGGTCATTAGGAATGTACAAACTTGTGTAGATCCTTTGTCTGGTGTGCCAGTCAAACTGGTTTTTGGTTCATGAAGTGTTTTGATCTTGAAGTCTTTTTTGAAAATTGTTAAAGACTTCATAAACTTTTTGGAAGATGTATAATGCCTTGTAATCTTAAGATGTCATGAATCTGTAGCTTTTTGTTTGCTGTTGCATGCAGAAGAGGTGATTTCGATTCCCATCGAAAGAAGTTTGTTTTATCAGGTTTCTCTCTTACTGTATCCCACTCAGTGATGTTAGTCCTGGGCAGCCAGGTCGAAGCAGCCTACCTAATAAATGATCTAAATTGTGTTGATGGGAGCATAAAATATTTACCATTGAGGTGTCCTGTGAGTTTTTCATAAACTCAAAAGTTGTAATCTACTGCCAGGGTTGAAGCTTTGCATTTGGTGTTCAAGTTATTTGCACAGACCCTTTGGTTTTTTTTGTTTCATTTAAGTTTTACTCCTGAGATAATATTTGCAAGCACAGCACTGGGTCCACTTAGGGTGGAAACTAAAATCTAGTAAGGAAGTCAAAAGCCAAGAAAATATTTGGTCATGCTCATATTGAAATAGTGAGCTTCGGCACCCTTTAAACAGTCTTTTTTAGATAAGTAAAATAGTTGTTTTTTTGTGAAATATAAAAAATCAATTTGTTTATGGACCTAATCATTCTAGAGAATTAGAGGGGATGGAAATTCCTACTTTTTTGTTGATCCGCTTGTTACCTACATATTATACCTATGTTGTGATAGTAAAACATTGAATAAACATAGGATTATCTTATAATATATATGCCAGTGTTTTATTGCTTTTTCTAACCTCATAAACTTATTATTATCATGATTTACACTTTACTCTCATCCAGTCATCTACTGCAATGTGCAAGCTGGGACCTGTACCTATATAAAAATCTTGTACTTGAAGTGAGGGTGGCATCTCAGTCATACCTCGTAACACCACCTATCATGGGATGATCAGGAAGTAGGCTGTGTAATGAGGTCCTTGAGCACATACTGCCCATTGTCAAGGGAAATGATTCTGCCATTACTACTAGATGAAATACAATATCCTGAGAGGCTTCTAACTTTTATTGCCCTGTGCCAAACTGCACCTGGAGAGTGATTTGCTGTTGTGACTCTCTCAGCGCTGCCCTCTCACCAGCATATGTTTTAGTAATCAGCAAATAGAAAATTAGTAATCTGGCTTTAAAAATTCATTATATGGCCATGGTTTTTGTCCTTTTCCATGGGGTGTCAAGAACAGGGGTTGTAGTCGAGTGTAAATGTAACATAAACAGAGACATGATGAACAAAAGAAGAGGTCTCGCCGGGCTCTCATTCAGTTCAGAACAGCTAAATCACAAATGTTTCAATTTTCAAACAATGATCCATTTTAAAAAGTATTCCCTGATTGGCCTAGGCTGTCGCCCACAACACAAAAGGCCAAGAATTTTCTATCGCCATGTCAACCTAATGTTTGCCTTACTCCTGGCTTTGGCACTTCTAAAGTCTAATGGGCTTTTTTAAGGGCAATGTGGCACTGAGCTACCACAAGTGCCCAATGCAAAGAGGGAGTAAAAGTTAACTGCACATGACGTAGTGACATAGACTATCCGGGTCAGGTAGCTGTTCTCCCTTTATTCACCGGGAAGGTTAGCAATTGGTTAGGGTAGACGAAATTTTTAAAAATCAGAATCAGGGGTATTACAATCATATTTTTGTAAAACTGAATAAAAATCTTAACTATTCCACCAAATTTGTAAAAATGGTCGGTGCATCCTCTTATAGATGATTGAAACAATAAATAAAAAACATATTAATGAATTAATTAACACATAGCAATGACAGACGTTTGGGCCTAACAGTAGGCTAGAAGACCTGTAGCCTATTTTTCTAAAAAGGACTGAAATAGTTTAAAATAAAGTTTGTGTGAACCATAAGGGCCTTCCCAGTAATTGACCTTATCATTCAATTTGACTGTTCTGGTCTTCTTTGGAACCCAAATGATTGCTTTCTGTAAGAAAAACTTTGTAGCAGTGTGGTTAAGTGGTAAGGCTCTTCCCCTTGAATGCAGATGTTTTACGACACTTGCAACACAATAAGGTCATATAAGTGCCGAAGATTAGAGGTGTTACAAAAGAGTAACAAACACAAAAAACAAGGAAGGGAGATAAAGCGATAGATGTTTGATAGGAAAGAAGAAGTAAACCACACCAGAGCACCCGCCAACCATCCACTCAGATGATGTGAGTATTGATTCCAACACGGGGAAGATATTCAATTAAATATATGTCTTTCAGTTGGGATCACACTCAGCCCGAGTGAATCCCAAACTTGACAAGGAGTATGGAAGCAGCCCCGACACTAAACTGATCTAAACTGAGGATGTGCCCGTGTCGGGGAAAATACAAGTAAAAGAACAAAACAATAAAAATTAATAAACTATGCCATTTGTACGAGCAAAACTATGACTTTTATTGACAACAGACAGGGAAGCGCACACATCAGTGGTATAGGGTTCATACTTCAAAAGTAATTAAAGAAGTAATTAAAGAAGGAAAAAAAGAAGCCAGGATCACTGAATTCAGCATTTAGGGATGAGAACCTTTTTCAAATACAAATGTTCTTTAAGGTTTCTGCAATCTTTCTTCTATTTTAAAAAAATATGTTTTAAAAAAACAAAAGTTTTTTTAAAGATTCTTCAACACAACAAAGGTGTTGAGTGCAAAACCAGCTAGATCTAGTCTGGGTACTTATTCACCGATAAAAGCTCTGTTAGCACATTTCTCACGCTCCTCAGCAGTTACCATGTGTCAACACAAGTGGCAAAGCCAAATGCAATGGCAACAAAAACATGTTTCTCTGACACGTCAAGTTTATGCCCAATACCTGCCACAAGTAACATTTCTTTGTTTAAGACAATTTCTCACTCAATAGCATCCATACATAGGCCTACATCAAATAAACAGTTTACATTTCTCATCACAAGGCACAAATGCTGCATTCAAAATAAATGCTCAATCAACATTCGCACAAAAAAAGACTGTCTCAAATATTTTCCATTTATGTGCAGTCATTACAACTCTCAAACAATGTCTTTACATTTCACACATTCACATTATCCTGTCACCACCATTCACTGCCTCCATATTCGTCAGAAGGTACATCAATCATCATCCCCTGGTGTATAGTCTGGATCATCATCGTCATCATCATCAAAATCATCATCCAAATCAAGATCACCCATGTTTTCAAACAAAGATTCGTCAACTTCCAATGTGTCCCCCTCTGAAAATAAAAATCATGAGAGATGTAAGTTTTATTTTGAATATCAAAGAGGCAAAGAACGAAAAGAAGAAAAATAAGTATGGTAAGGATTTTGCACCATCTTATGTTCATGAAATTTTTTTTAAAGTATTCTCTATTCAGCTTCAACAACTCCGCATCTGCCATCAATGTGTATTTTGAAAAGTGTTTTTCAAGAGCTTCTGCTCGGTAGACTGACTTACCGGTACCATTTTAACTCAATTAGTGCAAAAGTGCACCATGATCCATTATACTATATATAAAAAGAACAATAATTTGTTGACTCTAGTTTATTACTGACTGCAAATTAATTTGTTTTTAGAAAAGTAAGACATTCAATGACTAAAGTTGCAGTGTGGGAAAAAAAAATTAATGCAGACGTCTTATTTTTTCAGATCGGGTTCATAACTTCTTTTGATGGAAGAGACCTAACTAATGTGCTCATGGGCACATATATACATAAGAATGATATGCAATATATATATATATAAAAAGACTGAATCAGCCTTGAAATCCATCAACACAATATTCCATTAGTTTCACACTGCCCTTTCTCTTATCCCCCCACCCCCCCGTCTTGTAAGAAGCAGAATACAAGCTGTCAAACAAAGAACAGCCTTCAAGACAGCTGAAGGTCTTTTTTTTATCCATGTGCTATGGGATGTCCCTCTTTGAACAACAAAATACCAGCATCTATAGCGTAGTGGTTAGGCACTTTACTGTCGTACACAGGATACCCAAGTTCAATTCACGAGTGCGGAGAAATTATCATGGTCTTTCCGCGGGGGTGTTGATCCTATTAGCCCGAGATGGCCCTGACAGACAGGGTGAGAAGCCAGCCTCTCTATTTGATATAAATTGTGACAATAGGGGGCATAAAAGAACCTATATATGTAAAAATAATAATTTTTTAAAACAGCAAATTGACACATGCCAACCGTGAACCCTATTTCAAAACATTTCAGGCAAACAAACATTTGAAAGAATGCCTCCACATAACATTGCTTTGCAGGAGAGTGGGAAAAGGGGGAGAGAAAACAGATTACAGATATCTACTAGGATATCCTGCTTTGAACAAGATTATATTTATAAAGGCCAATACAATGCTTGCCAGTTTCTCTCTTGACTTCAGCCTTTCTAATTCATGAAGCCTCTTATAATTTGCTGCCCTCTGTGATTGTTTTTCTCCAACTGGTCTGTCAGGAGCTATACTCTCCCATGTCAAGGGATTAATGTTGAAGATCTTCAGAGACCTTTTCAGGGGGCCTTTGTAGTGTTTTTAGGTGCACCAGCTATACGTTTCCCTGAGAACAGCTTAGAATAGAATACTACCTTTGGGATTCTGAAATCAAGAAATTCCTGCGACATTGCCAGGCCCGCAACTTTGAGTACTTTTGAGCTTAAAGACTCTTGACATTTGCCTCTTTCAGAACTTGGGTGTCTAGTATTTTGTCCTGCCATTTCATGCCAAGAATTCTCCTGAGACATTTCAAGTGGATCAAGCTTCTTGGTATGGCTTTGGTACACTGTCCAAGTCTCAGCCACGAACAACAGGGTTGGGACGACAACAGAACTGTAGACTTTCAATTTTGTCTCTGTGGGAATGCCACAGAAGTCCCAAAGTCAGCTGCCACCTCACTCATCAGTTGCTGAAGGAATTTGATGGAGATGGACAACAAAGACAAAGGAAAAGATAGATAAGGGCAGATGTTTGACATGCGCAAAGGTTTTTCTTAAGTGAGAAAGAGCAGCGCAAACATCAAAATCACTCTGTCGTTTAAGTACAATGTGACTGATGGCAAGATAAAGACAAGACAATTAGAAGGCAAACACAGAGATTCCAGAACTCACCAGCTTGAAGGAATTTCACGTCAGAATCGTTCATGGTGTTATCTGATAGGAAAAGCGCTTTACCTGTCGAAAAGAGATCAAAATGCTTTTAAATCAAGCACTGGAATGTGCTAAAATTTCACTTTCTTAATTAGTTTCATCAAAGTTGACCTTAAATAGGGTACACTATAAAGATCCATGGCAAATATGTAGGCAAAAAAGCACCAACAATGGATAATTACACATTTTAGGCGACCAGACCCATGTCTTTTTCAGATTGGACTGTTTCTCACTCTTGACCATAGCTATCTGAAAGTGAAAGCTGACAGTGGAAGTTTCTTAACCCTTAAAGTGGCAGTAACGATAAAACTGAACACCAAATAGCGCCACCCCCCAAACAACAGAAAAATGGGATTATTATCTTGATAACATGTTTGACGTGTTTAATAAACTAGTCATTTAATTATTTATATATACAATAATTTCCACATAAAAACACTCGACACAAGAACCCTGTCTGTCTTAAGAATTCATTTCATTATAACAGAATTTTTCCTCCATAATCTGCATGCCTCGGATCCTGTCAAAAAATTGAAATACACTTAAGAATCCACTTTGAACTCAAAATGCAATTGGCTGGTGTGGTTTATCAAAGGAAGAAATCTACATTCTATGCAGTGCGATCTGTGTTTGAAAAGTTGTACTTAGATCTCTCTCTCTCTCTCACCCTCTCTCTGTGTTTGTGTGTGTGTGTGTGTGTGTGTGTGTGTGCGTGCATGTGTGTGAGAGAGCATTTTACATGCACTGCTGGATCAGACGCTACTTGTTAAATGCCTGAAATCTATTGTATGGTACACGACAAGGCTTGGGAGGGACTTATATATTATATTACTGCTCAGCTGCTGAGCAGATGCAGTACTCTATGTTTAGTGATAAGGCGGAGCAAATTTACACAAGTGGTTTCAAGGACCTTACAACCTTATCTGTAGTGTGTGTAAGCTGCTAGAACTTCTTTGAATCTAGTCAAATGAGGATGGGTGCTGGGTGGACAGGTGTGATCGAAGATAGACAGTATGGGGCTCATTGGGCTGTATGTTGTGTGAATTATGTTTGTGTTTGTGTGCATCACATTTGGTTTAAAGGGGCAAATAGTATGTTTATATACAGGCATTCTTTTAGGTACATTGAAAAAAACATAATGATTAGCATGGTGGCAGTATAACGGGAGCCGTTTAATGACTGGTGGGTGGTTGGCGGAAGTTCTGGTATGTATTCCTCTAATTTTTGGCACTTTCATAACTTTTTAATTGGGCCCTATGGTGTTGCAAGTGCCATAAAACTCTTATGAGCCAACCACACCAGAGCACCCACCAACCATCCACAAAGTAAACATTTGTAAGGCTTTTTTACCAGTAGGCTTTTTAGCAGCACTGTCATCATAGCCTTTCAGTCTTCTCATTTCTGCTATTTCAGCATCAAATTTCAATTTCCATGCCATGAATGTTTCCACTGTTACTCTTGTGCCTTCAAATCGTTTCTGTGAAAATGGAACAAAGCAAAAACACATAATAATATATATATATAAGGACAAAGACAAAATACATGATGTGTCCCATCTTTGATTTTAAAGTAAAGCAGACATAAACATCATTTAAAGTAACATTAAATGACTGAAGAATAACACCACTCATCCACTAAAAAAAAAAAATCAGGTTACACATGAAAGTGGAAAAAATTTGGTACCATAGGTCATCAGTATTTGTACACACACACAAACATTAGGAAAATTCTGCATAAACCATACTTTTTCACAGTAAAAAGCCAAAAAGAACCCCAAACAAACAAAGAAACTAAGTCAATCCAGAAACACACCCTCTGAAAATTTTTCCTCAGCATAAAAATTATAATTAAACATGACCTTAGGCTATAAAACAAATTGCACTTACTCTTTCTGCTTCCTCCTCTTCCCTCACTCGTCTTTCCTCCGCTTCCACCTTGTCTTTCGCTGCTTTCTCCATCATGTCAGTCATGTGTTCTTGTACAGCAGAAATAAGGGTGAAAATCATTGCCATTCCTAAATTTTCCTCTGCCTGAAAATACACCAAAAAAGAAAAACAACCAATGACATAGCAGTACTAACAAATGTGACCTACATTAAGAAAATGTCTGACAAGAACAAAAAGTGTTATGTCAGACATCATCAAGTCACATACAATACTACAGGCGAGCACAGATAGTTCCAACACGCAAAACTCAACTTCATGGACAAATCAAACAATACGCCATTTCCCGACTACATAGTTATAATTTCTTTGTATTGGCAGCACTAGATTTTTTAACACCCACGTGGGTGTCAAACAGCTCATTCGAAAAACCTGATCAAACTGTTCCACACAATTGTCTTAAATTCAAATCCCCAAGTGTGAGTACTGTTATTAGGTAACATGAGCTCACCAGACTCACCGCCACACAGCATGATTCTGGTATCGAAAAGCGATACCGTAACTTACTTGCATTGTGCATAAGGTGCTAGAACTTTTAAAAATCTAGTCACATGAGGATGGGTGCTGGGCGGTTAGGTGTGATTGAAGACAGACAGAGTGGTGCTTTGCTGGGCCATACGGAGTGTGAATTATGTTGGTGTTTGTGTGCAAATGAGTGTTCCATTGTGTGCGTGGTTGTTTGAATATAAAGGAATGGATCGGAGGGGTGAGTGGCGTGTTCTCACCAGTGTTGATTACATTTCTTTTGCTTTAACACCAAACAAGATGTATTCATTATCCATTCTTCTATTCTTTTTATCAATACCAGGAACTTTTCATGATGCCAGAGAGAAGAAAACTTAATCCTCTGTTGGTTACTTCCCTTGATTTTCTTCCATATATTTTTTTTCATTAATGTGACGTACTCGATTTATGGATGTGACAATGACATATTTTTTACAATTTTTTTTTTTTTATGCCTACAGTATAATGCCTCTAAATCAGACTGAATTCTTTGATAAGAGTAGGGTAATTCCGTAATTGTAAATACATATAATTTTGAACACATTGGTAAATCCCAATTCATTTCAAGCAAATCGATGTGAATCCATTGGCCTTTGTTGAAAGTTTTTGCTTTTACTATTCCAAGATAGAAATACCTTCCATTTACAACAAAGACTCTCCCCCCCCCCAAAAAAAAAATCCCCCATCATTCCCTCTCTCTCTCTCCCTCTCTCAATGACTGACTAAACTGACTTACTTGAGTCTTCATGAGATCCATGAGGGAATCTAGCTGTCCATCGTCCATGTTGTCATTAGACACAAACTCTATAAGCGGAGCACTGTCTGGGTAATCGGAGGTGTAAGAAAACTGGATCTCTGCAGACACTACAACACAAAGAAAAAAAATTAACCGTATTCTTTTTGACGAAAGAAAAGTCCCATTAGACAAAATAAAGTGGGGGAACAGAGAAGAAGAAAGTAAAGAATGGGGTGAGGGTTAGAGTGGAATTTTTAAATTTTCAAGTGACAACACGAATAATACATTTAAGCAATTCTTAAGACAACGATATACCACAATAATAACAAATCCATTTGAAAATTTGCTTCACCAGCCACACAAAAGGTGTTGCATCCTTAGTAAATTAAACAAATACCACATTTCACATATCCACCTGCTCTTGCCAAACAAACTGTTATGTCGACAATCTCTTTTCTTAAAGGCTTTCTTTGCTGTTATTCTCCAGTCTCCTATCAGTCACTATTATCTGCATCACTGATTTAACAAAACATTTGGTCACATATTAGTTACAGAACCATTACCAGTGGTTGCAAAACACTCTGCGGGTGGTTTAGTACATCAGATAAAGAGGCTCAAGTTACAAGACTCAAATTTCTGATAGAAAGGAAAAACACTTCCATTTCAAGATTTGCCTTTTAATAAAAATCCAACCTTCCCAGTGCGTAGAAAAATCTGACATTTTCAACTAAGTCAGTAAATCAGTAAATTTTTTAAGCCCACCCAAGCTGTATTTAGTGTTCAGACAGAAAAAAAACTAAATGTACAGATGTAAACAGGTAAAACTTTCAAAATGAAAAAAAAGTGCATTACTGGAAGCACTTTTAAATCAAAATCAAAGGAATCAGCCTTTGAGAGTGGGTCTGTACTTTGAATTGTACAATGCACCTATGTGTTACATATTTTCCTGCCTAAAACTAGCCAGAAACAGACGGCTTCTTAACTTATATCAAGAGGAAATAAAATTGTACAGAGGAAACCATAGGGTAGAGAAGGGAAACTGCATATGTTTTTAACTTTTCCAGAAAGAAACAAGGGAACTGAATACACATTGAACAAATATTAGAAATAAATACACTTACTTGCATGGTCAGGAAAATTTTCAGCATCTTGAGGTACAACTTTTATTTTGAACATATACTGGGGTTCTTCTTGTAAAACTGAAAAATAAAGGAAGGACATGTGATGAAATCAGCATTGAATATAAATGAAAATTTTTTTCACAATAAATTCTATACAACTTTATCTTTTGAAAATCAAAAAAACACATAGACATAAATTATACTAAGAATGGGTCATGGAGAAATTACTTTATCGAGTATCTCCATCTGTCAACTGAGATGAATAATTCCGCTCAGCTTTGGCACACCCAGACAAGCAGTATCAAAGCAGCAAGTCTCCTAAATTTATCTAAAGTTTCGATAGTCACGCAAAATGTTTACAATCATTTTTTTACTTCTAGTGGTCAAGAATATAAGTTTCACTGCTATTATCGCTACAAAAGAGAAAGTGTTTCCTGTATCGCATCAGCAAAACAAGAACTGTCAGAGATAGTATGGTGTACGAAATTGGACACTGGTTCTTCAAGCATCCAGTACTCTAGAACTAATTTATAATGTTTCAAAAAGACAAGGTGCACCCCAGCATAAAAATCAAAGATATCAACAGCATGTATACATGTGTTTACGAGGACTGACTCTGGATTTTTTTAAGTAAAAAAAAAATCAGCGCTTGACTACTGAACATTTTAAATCTAACTCGTTACCAGCTTCGTTAAATTTCTTATAACAGCATTAACATCTTATCTCTGGGGCTCAGAGGCAATTTCTTGGAATCAAAAGGAAATGCCCGTTATTTACAGTCCTTCCAAGAGTACATATTTTGATGCAAAAATCTTGAGCCTATGATAGCACAATGAGTATCAATTCATTTTTGTTGTTGGTTTACTTTTCCAGTCATCCCGTGCATTCAATTAGTATTGATGGTGCCAGTGCTAAATTTTGGTGGTAGTCATGGCAGGGCAGCCTTCTGTTAAGCTTGATAATGGCCACATATAGGGCTACCAGCCTCATAATGGTATACCAAAGTGGTCACTGTTTCCCACAATCTCAATCATAAAATCAAACTTATCTAGCATGAAAGCCGTATATGTGGGCACACCTCCCCACGTGTGAAATCAAAACTTCTTTAGGGTTACTCAGTGAGTCATTACCATTACCTCTGAGCCTAAAAATTGCATCAACATGTGAACAAATTAACTTATAAGCAGAGTGATAAAAACAATGTCAAAGCATCGCAAAGCACAGGTCGGGCCCAACCGTTAAGCTGTCAATGCAATGCAGTAGTACACCTCAAACTCAAGGAGACCTTGAAAAGCCGGGGATTCTTATTTTCTATATATGTTATATCATAAATTAAAATTCAACAAAATACAGGGCAGTCTAAATGGTCGATGACAGTCAAATCCCCCACAGTCAAAGACAAAAGTGGCCATTTTAAAAGGGTGAACGCTTTTACAAGATTACAAGATGTGACCGTAATGTAAAAAAAAAAAAAGAAAAACCCTCAACATCACAAGATGAGACAGTAAAAAGTTTGGTTTATGCATTGGCACTGAGTCCTGCCTGCCTTTCATGATATTTCATCCTAGAAAAACAGAGAATAAAATGGTTTGGCCCTATAACAACAAGCGCTCAGGCTACTAAGGAAGAGGAAGAGGAAGGCCACCCAAAAGGTGGATAGAGGAAGGCAAGGAAACCCTGAGGTATCCCAATTGAAAGAACCGCAGAGCTGGCCTACCACAGAAAACTAAAACTTCATCTCTCCTCGATGCTTAGGCCTACCCGACTAGGTATTTTTATAGAATCACTCCCGTCTCGCGTCACATCCACTACCGGAAGTAAGCTCCTACACCACTTTAGTGCCATCGGATGACGAATAAGGTCAATTTAGGTTTAAAGTTAAGGCTCAGTAGTCTTTTTGTTTATGCATGCTTTTGTAGTCATTTGGGGGGTTTCAGGGGGTCTCCCCCTGTCTAGCGAGTACAAAATAGCTGCGTAGTGGGGAGTGGGGGGGGGGGATTCAGGATGGTGTGCCGTAACATCTAAACTAACCATTTGCGTCATTTTTTTACGCCAAAATCGTGTTCTGGGCCCTAAAAAAAGCCCTAAAAGACTACAAAATAATACCCTTTATGAAACAGGAGTGTTTCTAAAAATTTACCCCTAACGGCAACACAAGATGAAAAAGTAAAAGTAATGAAGTCAATATTTGGGGAGGAATTCCGTAACGAGCGACCACTATACAGAGTAGAATAGAGGGTTGGGGTTAGGATCAAGGTTAGGCTAGGGGTAGGGGCAGAGGTAGGGGTAGGGTAGGGGTAAGGTTAGGGATTGGGACAGGGTCAGGACTCTTCTTTATTCTATTGGCCAGCTCTATTCAGACTCGAGTCGGATTAGATCTTTTATCTATGCGGACTCGAGTCTGAATATGGGTTTTATCTAGGCCTATTCGGACTCGGGTCCGCAAAATATATTTTATTTATTCTGACTCGGCTTCTTCTTAGTGAGTTATGTGAGTGTACGGAGGTTACATACTGTCGTCGGGGAATATTGCGTGAAACCAGAATTAGAACTAAATCTAGAATTGCCTACTAGGACTGTGTAATTGTGCCAAAGTCAAAAGACTGCACTCTAATTGGCCAACGGCAGTGTCTAAGAGTACAGTCAAACCTGTGTAAGACGGCCACCCATTGTCAAGGAGAAAAGTGGCCGTATAAGACAGGTGGCCGTCTTAGGCAGGACTGATCAAAATGAAGAAAACAAACCATTCCTGTCTGATTTCCCAACTGATGGTAGCCGCTTTGTTGTTAATGTTGTTGTTTTCGCTAGGTTTTTTTTCTCTTTTTTTTTCTCTTGTTGCTGCTTTTGTGCAAGGGTGACAATAAAACGAAATGTGTAAGACAATCAGACAAGGAGTAGGAGGACCGAGTGCCATGGTAAAAAAAACACATGGGTTGTCACCGCTTGGAGAACAGGCGACGCTTCTGCAACAACTTCATGTTGACGTCCATTGTTACTTTGTTACAGACTGGGTAAACAGTGACCACTCATCTCACTTAGTATTTGTGTATGAGTTCTGGGCGGGGCTTATGGGTTATAAGGGATCACATGCTTCCCTCATCAGCAGTTGAAAATGTATTGTTACCTATTGGTCAACAATGGGAGGGGCCTACGCAACATGATCGGTTGGAGGGACTACCTAACAACATCAACAGGTGATTGAATTATGATGGCTCGCCCACAACGCCAGGGGTCAGTGCAAGATTTCTGACAATTAATGGAGTCACTAAGGTGGCCGTCTAAGACAGGTGTTATTGCTTTGTGTGATAGGAGTTGTGTGGTAAAATATGGTGGCCATGTTGGACAGGTGCCCGTTTTACACAGTTAAATTATATAGAAAAAACGCAAGGGGGGAAATGGAAAGTGGCCGTTTGTACAGGAGGCCGTCTTATAGAGGTGGCCGTCAGGACAGGTTCGACTGTACACGGTAACCGACAACTCAGGGTCTTTCCACCACCACTACAGCATCATCATTACTTCCACCACATTTGTCTTTCCACATGTTTAATTTCATTTTGTTGCGTTATAGTTTTTCTGTAATTACTTTTTTTTAAAATCACATCGCACAAAATCGACAGCTGTGGCCTCTTCCCAACACCTCTTCCCCCAGCAAGCCGAGAGTGTGTGATCGGTACAGATCTATGCTAGTTAGTAGTAACTGGATATTAAAGCTCACGTCTCGATTATTATCATAATAATAACGAAATTTATCATAAATGCTGGAAATATTTACGAACAAGGGTCGGAAGTCGGAACGGACATCATGTTGGACTCAATTCAGAGTCTGAATATTATTACTTTGGTATCGGACTCGAGTCCAAATAGATAGTCACCTTACAAGTACAGTCAAACCCTTGTAAGACGGCCGCCCAATGTCAAGGAGAAAAGTGGCCATCTTAGGCAGGACTGATCAAGATGAAAGAAACAAACCATTCCCATCTGAGGTTCCAATCAAAAGTAGCTGCATGGTTGTTGTTTTTGTTGGTTTGTATTTTGTTTGTCCCCAACAACAAAAATTGACAGAAAAACAACACATCAGAACAATAACAAGAAAAAAAATTACACACTAACAAAATAAAACACCACAAAGAATCAAAGAGGGAAAAATAAAAGTAACTGTAACGTATTAAACAAATCAACGTGGTGACAACAAGTGAGAAAGAGACTAAGTGAAGCTAAGTGAAGTTTCTTTCAAAAGTAAAGAGGTTCGGTTTCTTTCTTTTTTTTTTTTTTTTTTTAAATTTGACTTTTATTCCCCGACCAAAAAATGCCAAAATGCCAAAAAATCGAGCCACGATTGAATGATCGCGGCCGTGACAAACGCAGAAGCTAGTTCTATGTGTCATTATCAATAACCCTCCACGTAGATCTAGATCTAGACAGCACACGAGTGAACACAACACATTAAATTTAAGAGCAGCACCCTTCATAGGCAACACGTCATATCTATAGCGAAAAACTGTTTGGAACTGTAGCATTTCTTTATATAAAAAATATTTACTGCTGACATTTTTGGGACCGATTGAACCATACAGTATACGAACAATCTTTGGTAGGTCTATACTCTATATAATATCCAAAATTTGCGGGAAAGGATGTGATTTCAGAGTGTGCGGAGAAATAGTGCCCAGCTTTATTTTCCAGAACGTTCGGAGAAATAGTGCCAGCCAAAACAAAATGTATCAGACGAGGAAGACCGAGTGCCATGTTAAAACAAAGACATGGGTCACCACCACTCGGAGAACGAGCGACGCTTCGGTCACAAGTTTTGGTTGACTTCCATTGTTACTTCGTTACTGACCGGGTAAACAGTGACCACTCATCTCACGATTTGTGCATGAGTTCTGGGCGGGGCTTACGGGTTATGAGGAATCACACGCTTACCTCACGAGCAGCTGAAAATTGGTACCTATTGGTCAACATTGGGAGAGGCAACATGATCGGTTGGAGGCACTACCTAACAACAATGACAGGTGATTGGATTATGACGGCTCACCCACAACGCCAGGGGCCAAAGCGCAATTTATGACAAAACGTAATGGAGTCACTAAGGTGGCCGTCTAAGACAGGTGTTATTGCTTAGTGTGATAGGGGTTGCCAAAAATGTGGTTGCCGTCTTATAGAGGTGGCCGTCAGGGCAGGTTCGATTGTACAGTCAAACCTGCCATGACAGCCACCTGTAGACACGGCCACTTTCCAATTCCCCCTTGCGTTTTTTCTATATAATTTAACTGTGAAAAACGGGCACGTGTCCCACGCGGCCGCGGCCACCATATTCTAACCTACAACCCCTATCACAGTAAACAGTAACACCTGTCTTAGACGGCCATCTTAGTGACTCCATTACGTTTTGTTATAAATCATGCATAAGTCATCATGTAGCGTAGGCCCCTCCCACTGTTGACCTATAGGCAACAAATTTTTAGCTGCTGGTGAGGTAAGCATGAGATCCCTCATACCCATAAGCCCCTCCCCAGAACTCATACACACAAATTGTAAGTGAGATGAGTGGTCACTGTTTTCCCAGTCCGTAACACAATGGACGTCAACATGAACTTGTGACAGAAGCGTCGCTCATTCTCCGAGTGGTGGCGATCCATGTGTTTGTTTTTCCATAGTGCTCGGTCCTCCTTGTCTGACACATTTCGTTTTATTGTCACCCTTGCACAAAAGCAGAATGTGAGTCGTGAATCCGGCTTCCTGTCCTGCCTCACTCGTGACTCGCTTCAGGCTGGGTAGAGACCGGGATCACTTCGGGCAAAAAGGCGTTTTGTGCAGGAGCCGAGTTTTAATCTTATGATGAATTTGAGGCCGGCCTGAAAAGTTATAGCGCTTCTAATAAATGTTTATTTATCAAGAGGTCATCAGAAGCAATTAAAGATGGCTCGTTAGCATGTGTCGGGGTCGGATGGGCGGCCTGCACACGTGTGGCTGTGTGCGTGTCGGGGAGGGTGGTGGGGGGCACTATCGGTCCGGGCTTTGAACGTCGCATAAGCGTCGGTCTTTTTCCCCCCGGCAACTGATCATTATTACAATAATAAGCTAGTCTTGACGTAGATCTACGTAATGAATTGTGCGCTGGTCTATGGAATCAAAAGTTGCCGTATGCTCAGCTCTACATTCTACATAGCAACACAACTTTTTCTTGGTAAACAATCGATATGACACAGGCTTGTGTATTTGAACGAATCGGTCTTTGTTTGTTTTTTACACAGCTCATAATATGCCAGGTGGTCTGCTAATCTTCAATTATTCGAGTCCGAATAACGACGGCCAAAGCAGAAACAAAAGAATAAGAAAAAAAACCCAGCGAAAACAACACAACAACAATGCGGCTACCTTCGGTTGGGACCTCAGAAAAGAACGGTTTGTTTTCTTTATCTTGATCAGTCCTGCCTAAGACGGCCACCTGTCTTATACTGCCACTTTTCTCCTTGACAAAGGGTGACCGTCTCTCGCATGTTCGACTGTTTTGTATTTGTTGGGGGGGGGGAGGGGGGGTTGCTCCTTCACAGCCCAGAAGTCCTCCCAATATTTGTGTAAAATGGATAATATGAATATCTAGCCAGGCTATACAATTCAATAGGCTACCTGATCGTGAGGCGGTAGTGAAAGTAAAATAATACTGAGGCTGTAACATTCTCAGTCTGCCAATGAACTTACTTTCGATTTCGTCTGGATAAATGGACTGAAGAGCTTCAATCTCATTTTTCTGGTCTTCTGCATAGTCTGTCATCTTGAAATCACGCGTGAAAAGCTTACATTCGTTTTTTTAAAAACCCTGAGACCAACTGATATGAGTCCAACTTGAAAGACAGAATCATGCTTTCACCGGCATGCTGCAGTCTGTCAGTTCCATCAACATTGAACAGAAAAGGCCTACTGCACACTACACACTCTGGCTTTCCCGTTCCGAGTTCCCGTTCTTTCTTGCCAAATAATGTGGTCTGAAGTCTGAGCACAGTTGTCTCCCATCCAGCGGCTTTCCCCTTGTAACGTCATTTGTGATTAGTCTTTTCCATTACAAATAGCCAATCATAGAGAAGTTTTTATCAAGAAAATGGTGATCAAATAATGTTGTTTACTTCCGGGGTTGACGCCTTCTCTTATTTGCCTCCCTTGCATTGCTTTCGCAGGGGCCGTCTGCTGTTTCAAGCTCATCGGGACAGTTCAGAGGGCTTAGTTATGAACTTTACTGTTATTTAAATTCTGGATATTGTACATTTTGGACAGTCGATCTGCTTTTCATCGTATATCACAGTTTCCAGGCTGATATAGATCTAGTGATATTCTACAATGTCTCGACAAGGGAATCGCGCTGGTGATCCCAGAAAAGTGGTACGACCGTGTTGTTGTTATGAACTCCCGACTCCTGACATTACTTCTGACAATTCGTAATGAAAATGGCAATGCCGATGTCAATGTGACTGACTTTTAGGTCTTGTTTATAATTTTATCATCTTGTTACAGACTTGGGCAATCATCCTCTAGATCTAGATGTAGATATCTTAGATCTAGATGTGCCTGTTTTATTCACATTTTGCTGGATTCGTGTATAAATTGAGGGTGAGTGAGGGATTGGGTAGTCTTAAAACACACAGGTTACCGTAAAAGGGGTTAAATCTGTTGTAAATGGTGCTTATCCTCTATATATTTAAACAAGTAGACAGGCGGGAAAAGGTAGCGTGTTGGGGATAGACCTCGGTGACACATAAATTATAAATACCTGGTCCCCATTGTGACTGTCGGTTCAGTTTGGTTGAGCTAGCTAGATTTTCCTCCATGATGGAAGAAAAGCTACCGTCCTGGCAAAACTGATGGAAATCAACAATGACCTTCATAAACAAACGAATTGTGGGGCATTGTGGTAAAATCAGGTTCTTGTCAAAATAATAAAAACCAAGGAACTAGATCTAGATCTATAGACACCTGCCCTTGGTACGACCGTGCCCTGAGCGCGACCAGTTCCCCATTTTTCCTTCTGTGCAGCTCGTGTGCAATCTGTTTTATTAGAGTTACATGCCTTGTCTAGTTCCACTTTTGGTAAATCCTTTTCCAAGAACGTCAGTCGTCTACTAGTGCAGCAGTCGAGTTCGAAGTGAAAGGCTTATTTATCAGAAACATTCTTAGAGAAGTTTTCTTCAGTTACTAAACTAGAGTAGCTGGCCCAACCCGCGACCACTTGTCTCTGTACCCTCTGTTATCAATAAGATAATTGTTTTCATCATGATTTGATAAAGAAATGATTTTACTAACCCTTAAATGGTGTACTAACAACTTTCTTGCTCCTGTCATATCTGTACGCGCATGGTCGCACCTTGTTCCGTTTGCGGTCGCGCTGAGGGCATGCGGTCGCGCCAAGGGCAGAGCATTAACATGTTAAAATGCGAAATCTGAGAATGACGTTTTGGAATGATTGACGATATCACAGTATAAACCGGAAGTTGACACACTGAAGCGGCCCTGAACATGGATTGCATGACCTATTTTGCTGACAGAGACCGCTGAGAAGCGAAATACGACAAGTGGTCGCGGGCTGGGCCAGGTACTCTAGCATTTTTCCGCGGGTTGGGCAATTTTTATCAAATTTTAGGTGTTTGGCTAACTCTTTAGCTAGATCTAAAATCTAGATCTTATATGTTGGGCGCGATCTGTCGAGATCGCGCAGCGCATTTGGTTGATCGAGGAAACGCGCGACAATCCATCGATTGTTGCGCATTCTGTTGATCAGCAGATTGCGCAGCGCTTTTTGTCGATCCGTTTGGTTGCGCATTCTATAGGCCTAGATCTTACCCCTGAGTTTTGTACATGTTTTATTGTCGTCCGGAGTGTAATTTAGTTTCACTCTCCAAAGTCAAACCGAAACTGAATGGAAGTAACTGGAAGTCAGGGTTACAATAACCTACTACATCGCAATATCGGAAGTTGAAATCAGGGTTATAGGTCGGTGAGTATCACTCCGAACACGTATTCAATATGGAACGGTTCACGGCGATAATGGAGAAAGAAGCGCAGTTATTGTCTAAAAATCCTGTGTCTGCGTTACTGACAAAAGAGAAGTTTGAAGGGGCTCTCGTGGCCTAGAGGTTAAGGTGTTGGCCTCTCATTCAAAGGTCCCGGGTTCGAAAAGCGACCAAAAAAATTTTCTTCTCTAAAATTGTCTCCTTTCACCTCCTTTCCTGCTCTCTAGCAATGTTCTGTTGTCTGCTTTCATTTCCACTTTCTGCCCCCGCCACTTCACCTCCTTTGCCCCCTCCTCTGGGCTCCTGACTCTTTCTGCAGCCTTTCTACTGCTACTCCTTGGCTCCTTCTTACTGCTGTCTTTCTGCCACACCCCTGATCTTCTGGTAGGAAAGATCTACACCTAGCCTTCTCGGACAAGGGCGAAAAATCCCGGAGGGCCCGTGTGCAAGTTGCGCACGTTAAAGATACCTTGGTGGTCTAAAATCGATAAGAGTAGGCTTCGGCCGCCACCCGGGCAAAATTCAAAATTTCCTACCAACTGAAAATATTTAATGTATCCCGCGCGCTCATATGACCTATGCAGTTGCGAGCGCCGTAAAACACTTTACAAAAACACACAAAAAAGAGAAGTCTGACATTATTGTTGTGCATTCTGTTGATCAACAACAATTTATCAAAAGCCATTATATCTTGACCGTATTTGGAATACCACGTGAAGTACCCAGCCAATCAAATCCGTCCCAATACTGAGTGCAGGTGCTCGATTTAACGTCATGTCAATTTATCTACCTCACTCAACCGTCAACACTTTAAGTTCAACACACAACTCTTCTTGAAAGCAAACAACAGGATGCTCAAAGACTGACATGCTCAGTAAACCAATTTTCTTTTTTTTTAAAATTCACTTCATCATCATAGTGACATACACATAGTTAATCAACAGAATGCGCAGTAAATATATATTTCACGGATCGACAAAAAGCGCTGCGCGATTTGCTGATCAACAGAATGCGCAACAATCGATGGATTGTCGCGTGTTTCTTCGATTAACCAAATGCGCTGTGCGATCAATGGATCGCGCAAATTGACAGATCAGGCCCAACATATATATATCGATTTTTAAACATATTTCAGTGTAGATTTTACTTTAAAACATTTTTAAGCATAAAAATGTAAAATTGTAGTTCCCAAGGACACTATGTGCAGCTTTATAACCTCACCAACCAAAATTTTGCCACATTTTTTTCTCGCTAATTTTATCTCCGATACCTGGCGACTCCCACCTCCTTTAACTGATTCCGTCCATGATTTTTTCAGGCTCTGGACAGAATTATTTTTCTTTGTTCAGTTTTAGACCTGGGGTGCATCTATTAATGCATTACTGTGAAGCTCTAAGTTACTCTAATAGGTATTGTCATATATACCAAAGTGATGGGGAATCAATAGAGAAATCTGTTTTTATCAATAACAATGACCTATAATCTGTTTGTATTGTACTCTCCGCCAGACAAAAACGAATGAGAAAAAAAAATTGCACAACACCTCTTCGAAAATTTTGACTTACCGCATTTTCTCAGCTCTACAAGTCCTTATAATCCATAGGAATCAACAAAAAATTGTAGCGATATCACCCTAGCACACATTTTTATGCAAGAATTTTACAAATTTAGTTGAATATCTTTTTTTGAAGAGCCTTTTTCTTATACCAGGCTCCGTGTTAAATTTACCCTTAGATCTAGCCTACATCACGACAACAAAACAACGATTTTTGCAAGAATTTCGCGGAGTTTCAGTCGATATTGGCGCTCAGAGATTGAGGTCAGGTTTGTTTAGCCTGAAGAGCTGGTCATCTGTTCGTTGGCCCGCACGAAATCCTGCTTGGTTGCTGTCCAGGACACCGGTTGTTTCCAACCACCAGTATAGGCGGTGGTTGACCATTCTCTCTGCTAGTTTCCCGATGCATGAGGTGAGTGAAATGGGTCGATAGCTTTTCATTTCTTCAGCAGGTTTTCCTTTCTTGAGAATGGGTGTGATGATGGCGTTTCTCCATGCTCTGGGGATGGTGTTTTCATTCCA
>NW_004797358.1:1441277-1479230 GCF_000002075.1 Aplysia californica | reverse complement strand
CATTTGTTTCTTTTGGCCAAGAGGGTTGTCTGTTTGACCTTAGCTGAGGCTTTTTTGTAGTTAATTTTGTTTCCTGTTGTAGGATTGCTTTCAAGAGTTTTTCGAGCATTTTCTCTGTCTTGGACTGCTTGTTCGATGTTCTTGTTCCAGAAAGGCTTGTACTTTTTCCTGCAACCCCTAGGGATACAGAGAGCCGCAGCCTTGAGCAGGGAATCTGTTATTGCACCACAGAAGACATCAACAGAGGGGTTTGGTGTAACTAAGTTAAAAAGTGCACATTTGTTTCAGATTTCGTTGAGCCGCTCACAGCGGTCGAATGGATGCAGCGGAAAAACTCAGAGCCGCTGTCAGCGGCCGAATGGACGGAATCAGTTAATGGCAAATATCTCGACTTCTACTCAATAGAGATGGGTATTTTTTAACCAAAAGCAAGGCGAATACTTTAAGTCATCAATAACTCAATATGCCCCAAAACTGACATGCCTGATTCCACCACGCTGCAATACAAATTGTGTTCAAGGTCGCTAGTCAGGCAATTGGTTTTAGTCAGACAATCAGTGTGCACTGAAGCCGCCAGAAAAAGTTAACCGAACCAATCCTGCAATGGGCACTGTTATGTTACCCTTACACCAGCTCTAACTGTAATTAACCCTAGACCCCTTTTTTCCCTTACCACTATTCTATCCTTGACCCCTACCTCTACCTTTATTGTGACCCTTTCTTTATAAATTTCTCAAATCCAGCAAACATGAATAAAGCATGCACATATCTAGTAGTTCTGGAAGATTGTCCAGACATAAAGAACATGCTCTCTATCTTAAGTATGGTATGGTGTTTAGTGTTATATGTTACACATTTCGTAATGGGCATCGTAATAAAAGGATAGACTGATGGAAAGTGCATATTGTGCCTTGTTCAGTGTCAAAAAACAAGAAAAGGAAAAGAATTATGCAGGTCAGATTCATGACAATTTATGTAACCAATACATTGCGCTTGCAAGAGCGAAATGCTCGCAGCTAAAGGGATTTGAAAACAACAACAACATGTAACCAACACTGGTCACAGCATGTCATTGTCACCCACCCCTGTTATGTAAAACCACTTTTTGGTTCAAACAACCACATATATTATGCATACACACACGCAAATTACATGCACACAACACAAAAACATAATTCACCCACCATACAGCTCTCTGCAGCACCACACTGTGACTGCCTGTCTTCAATCACACACAATCACCGAGCACCCACCCTCACAAGACCAAATTCAAGGAAGTTCTAGTGCCTTGCACACATATTTTTATGCAGTGATTCATCCCAATACGTGCAGTGTGTATAAATGCAGTGTGGGGGGTTGAGCCTGGTGAGCTCATGTAATGTAATCTATCTCATTGATGAGTGGGTTGTTTTCCATCCTGTATGCAAGGCAATTTGGTTTGAGAGAATTTTGAGGGGAAAAAATTGATCAGACTTTTCAAGATGAGCTGTTCAACATAAAATTTAGCGGTTCTGTCTGGGAATGGCATTTTGTTTGAGCTATCTGTAGTGAATTGGGGTTTTGTATTTTTGAGTTTTCTGTGGTCGACTGTAACCTAAACTGCTTAAAATTTTGCTTTTTGTGCCCAGCATATTGTCACTGTCAATCTTCTAAGATTTTGGCTTTCTTTTACTTAACTAATAAGTATTCAGTCAAACCTGTCCGTAACGGTCGTTTTAAAGGGCACAGAGAAAAATCAATGTTATATAATATGGACAAATGGCTGCTATGGGTAGGGCCTGAGCTATGATCACTTACTAGAATTGACAAATTCAGTAGATGGTTTAAAACATGAAATGTTCATTTTGTCTTCCCAGTTCATTTCCATCAAAATTGTTGTGTATCATCATAAAGTCATTGAGTGTCATTGGAGCTTCTTTGAGTGTACACACTAAGTATGCTGAGGATGGGATGGCGGAAAACTTTTGTAACAAGTGACTGCTATGAGCAGGTTTTGAGGCTGATTTGATACGAAAATTAATAAATGACTGCGGTTGCATTGGACATGTACAACTAAAGACTGGTTAAAAATACAAGGGTGTCATGCAACAGTGACTCTCAGTACAAAGTACAAGCGACCTCTATGGAGAGGTGACCACTAAAGTGGGTTCGACTGCACCTCATCTTTTTCTTTTTTCCAGAATGGAGAATTATTCACACTGACATACGGAGCTTTAGTGGCCCAACTGATCAAAGATTATGAAAATGATGAACAAGTTAATAAGCAACTGGACAAAATGTAAGTAAGAGCTTTTTGGGTCTTTCCCTTCATTCATTTTGGTATATGGTTATTACCCTTAAGGCCCGCCATGACATTCGATTCATGCTTGAGAGATTGAGGTACTCTTGATTTTTCCTCTATTTTTTTTTCATATATAGACAGAAAAGTATACCTGAACGCACTGAAAGTCTTGAATATACAAAATGAGTAGAGAAGGGGTAAAATAGATCTGAACAAACTAGGGGTCTTCAATTTTGTTGCGCAATTATACTTTAAATACCCTGAATTGAAACAGTGCTTAGTGTTGCATGGTTGCAAAGATATAACCAATATATTCATGAAAGGTACTTTTTTCTGTTATAATTTGTCTTCACGTCACAATTTTTTCACACTGTTACAAAGTGTTTTGTCATGAAGACTTATTAAAAAACTTAAAGGGGTGGGGTAGACTTTCGGGTTATTTTCTAGAGTGTGTGTCTTCATCTCACACTGATGGTGATGAAGAAAAAAGTCATGACCACATTCATTGCTAAATTTGACATGTTTTTTCTTATTTCAGTGTTACCTTAAGTGAACACCTCATTGTATGCTTGTTTCTGGAAGGGTTTCTTTTTCCCCCAGTTTTTATTTTCAAGGCGAATGTTGTCTTTTTTCACATGTAAACATAAATGCTTGTTTCTTTCCTTTTAGGGGATACAACATGGGTGTGCGCCTAATTGAGGACTATCTTGCTCGTGCCAATACTGGGCGATGTAATGATTTCAGAGAGACA
This sequence comes from Aplysia californica, assembly GCF_000002075.1. Lineage (NCBI taxonomy): Eukaryota > Metazoa > Mollusca > Gastropoda > Aplysiida > Aplysiidae > Aplysia > Aplysia californica. Next base: position 1,476,198 of record NW_004797358.1, on the reverse strand, counting down.
GCTGATGTAATAGCAAAGGTAAGGGAGTTTTTTTAATGTCAAAAGCTGATTAATTTTGGATTCAAGGTTAAAGTGCATTCTGTTTAAATTGTGTTCTTCCGAATACAAGTCACTAAGGTTGTTAGCCTGGGTCACATTATCGCTTTGGTAGGTGGAAAGATTTGACCTTGTAGAGTTTTTCTAAGGGTCTGTCCTGTGTGGCTGAAGGACTGTGGCTGTTTCTCTGACTCCTAATGTTCATACAAGTGAGAAATGGTTTTAGGTCAATTTTAGAGAACGAGAGATCTGGGCTACATACTTTTAGAGTGCCTTAGCTGATTTATTACACCCCAATGATAGATACAGTAGAGTCTGCTTAAGGTCAATCTGATAACAGTACGGTATCAAAAGAAAAGTAAATCCCCGATATGTCTTCCTTGTCCTTGTATGAAAACTATCAATTAGAGGAAATGCTCCCATCTCTAAACCAAAAAGAATTTCAAGGGGGTTGTCGACTAAATCTTCGCAAGCAACCCTCAAGTAACGCAAATCATCAAGTCTTACTCGCTTCAATATAGTGAAACAGAAGAAAGAGGCACAAGAATAGAAAGGACACAAAAACACGTTTGTCGATTTCGGATCGAGGAAGCATTGCAAGTACCATGTTTTCCTATGTTTATTACACATATATATATCGATAGGCATACACACAGTAATTAGGCCTACACTAATAATGATCAAGGATAGAGAATGTACATCGTACATCTGTCACATGACATTATGTTGGTCATGGCCTATTATCTCAGTGAAGATTGTTCACAAAGGCCCTGTAATGAGCATGTGATGGCACATGGTGTTTTTAAAAACTGAAAAGCGGGCTAAACCAAAGAAAATCCGATAGCCCCACAGATTTCGGTTTAAGCAGACCCCACTGTATATAAGACATTTTTCCCATTAGTCGCTTCACATTGTGGTTTTCTTTTTTATTGTTCAACACTTTAGTGCATATTGATGAGTCCTGACTGTCCACTGGCCTGGCAAACTTGGTCTGCTCGTAGCCTACAGAAGAGTAGGCAAGGTTCTTTTGTGGACAGCTATTTTAAAATTTTGCTTATGACAATACGAAGTGATGTTATAATTGCTGTATATGTATGCCTTGTGTCGTATTTCCAGGTAGCCTTCAAAATGTACCTTGGTTTGACTCCGGTGGTAAGCAACTGGAGCGCTGCTGGTGATGAATTTTCTCTTCTGCTCGAATCAAACCCTCTCACAGAGTTTGTTGAGCTTCCCCCTGGTCACTCAAACCTGAATTATTCCAACATCATGTGTGGCATCCTAAGGGGTGCTTTGGAAATGGTAATTTGATATTATGACTGTGTTATTTTTTCTCATGTTGGGGTCTCTTTAAATTGTAATTTGTTTTCTCGTAAACTCAAAATTTTAAAAATGTTATTTATAACTCACTGTAATGGACAAAATTTGGTGGAAAAGTTGTTCTATTTATCAGAAGTTCTCAGCCTCAAGAAAGTTGAAGGGCACCACTGGTAGGTCTTCTTCTTTACTTTCTGTCTATTGTTTCTGTCTGTCTACCTTACTTTTTCCCAACACTAAATGACCATTATTATGTTGATGTGCTTCTCTTTACTCAAGCAAACGGCTCTATAATTCTTGATAAATGTTATATTCAGTTGAACCTGCTGTAACAGCCGCCTGTCCGAAACAATCACCTGTACAAACACCCAGTTCCAACTTCCCCCTTGTTTATATTAAAATGACACTGTTCAAGACGTCTACCTGTGTAAGACAACCTCTTATCTCCTACATTTGACAGGGTGAGACATTCCTTTGGGTTTGTTGGGGGTTTTTTGTTTTGTTTGTTTGTTGTTTGTTTTTGGTGTTTGTTTGTTATTGTTGCTTGTTGGTTTGTTGGGGTGTTGTTGTTGGGGTTTTTTGGGGGGGGGCATTCATACCCGAGACGTATTGCAGATTTGGTGAATTTCACAGCCCCCAATTTGATTTCTTGATTGTTGTTGTCTATTTTCAGACCACCAGTTCAGTGCATAGTCTCTATAAAAATACCTCCCAGTTTATAGTTTGTAAGGGTAGGGGCAAGATTTCTTTCTTGAAGATTGTTCTTTTTGGTACTCTGAACTTCAGTAATAAGACTGTGTAGTTTTTCTCACGATTGAAGTTTCTCAACATGTAAAAAGTCATATATCAATATAATGTTTCACAACGCGGTGTATCAGGCGTTCGTCAATATTTGGGCATATATGGAGTTATTAGTATCATCTTAAAGAGTGTTCATTTGTCTTGCGTGCTGCCTCACACATGTGAAAGTGAAAGTCTAGTGTCAACTGCAGTCTTTTCTTAATAGTACCTTATAGTAGGGCTGGTGTACAGTGGGAGGGGATGCTCCATTTCTCTTCCACCCCACCTCCACACCTCACTCCAGTGATCTGTCCATCAGTTAAAGAAGTTTGAAAGGTTAAGAAACTCTGTTGTCACCATATTTCCTAGATTAGTGTACAGAGGACTGAGAAGTGCTGTTCTAGTTTGCTATGGTTACTTCATGAAAGATTTTTGGCCTAGCATGCTTTTACACATATTGATACAAATGTTTTCCCAGTTTTGTTTCCTAGTAGACACCAAGTGCTCTACATTTGAAGAGAATGTCATCCAGTACATATATATAAATAACTAGATTCTAGATCTTGTCCCACCAAGATACAGCTTTGTCTAGCATTTAATTTGCACTCACAATGGAAAACAACCTATCCCATTTATTGTGAGAGCATTCTTACAAAGGACCAGTAGATATAAAGCATTATTTTGTTTCCTAACTTCACCTACTATAGCATTCAATGTGAGAGTCTAGCAGTGCGCGGCGCAGTTTGACCATAGTTCCTTTGTAAGAGAGGGCTTTTATCAGTCAACGGTAGCTGCCCACAGTGCTGCCTCCATTCTATTTGTATCCTTCTGGCATTTTTCACACAACATTATCAATAAACTACAAAGTTTCAATCCGCTGCATGAGAAACGGAAAACGCCGTAGAAAAAGTGTCTTTTAGTTGTTTCTTTTAAACCAGTAACATGTATAAAAGATGTTATTTTGTGATTTTAGATTGAGTAAAACTTGAGTTTCTGCTATTTTGTCATTGCCGCAATGGACAGATGAAGGGGGTGACCTCTGTTTGTCATTCAGCGCATCGTGTTGATTTTTAATATCAGGCTATGAATTGTCTCATTCTCTTAAGCAATGAATAGCAAGTGGCTTTTCCAACCTTATATCGGACTTATTAAATTTATAGACTGAGTACAAATTAGTCAAAAACGAAACAACAACAAAATTTGAGAAAATTCATTCAAAAATACACCTTGTCTGCAATTCCGGTATCAAAATGAAGAGATTCTATTTAATTAAAGAAGCCAAGGCTCAAACTCGATGGGATTGGAAAATATTTTCTCTTTATACTTGGACTGTTAAAAATTTGATAATGTCCATGGTATTAATTTTGATTATGACCTCTCCAGGTACAGATGGATGTGGATGTAAGATTTGTGCAGGACACCTTAAAGGGGGACAACATTACCGAGATAAGGCTCAAGTTCATCAAACGGTTGGAGGATGCTGTTCCAGTTGGAGAAGACTAAAAAATATTCGGGGTTTTTTTCTGTTTTTCAGTGTGTTTGATCTACCTGAATGTCCTCTGCTTAGTGTAAGACTCCGCCATACGTTGTTTTGAAAAGTTGCGTATGACAGAGCCTTACACTGTGCAGTCAGTGTGCTGGATGTGTGTATGTGTAACTGAATGTCATACACTTCAAGGGAGTGTACTGGATGATTTTGTTTTAAAAGTGTTGGTAGTTGCAATTTTGTAATGATTCTATGGTACAGGTACTACTTTTCTGTGGACATATATATTTGGATGTTTTCACGTAGGGACCAAGTTTTAGTCTTGAGTTATCTTTATGCTATGCAGCAATATGTAGGTACATGCACCTGGCATTTTAATTAATTCTTTGGTTCGGTTGTCAATATTATTGTCATATATTTAGGTAGGTACGGTACTCAAAAACAACCTTTGCGCTGAGGAGGGAAAGATGCTATTTTTCACACCGTTCTATCCATAAGTCTCAAAGTTTATATTCTCTGCGTGGAAAAGCAAAATACATGCCTAGAAAGAGTGTCTTTTTGCTGTTTCTTTCATACTAGTGACGTGTACAAAAGATATTATCTTGTGCTTGCTTTTGTGGAGCAAAACTAGTGTATGTGCCATTTTTTTAAGCTGCTGTGACTGACAAACCAGGGAGTGACTTCCTTTCACTTTCATCATTCAGCAAACCATGTCAAAATTCAGTATTGGGCAATAATTTCATTTTCTTCAGCAGTGCATGGGCTTTCCACATCAAACTTATTTATGATAAATAACAAGGTCAATTAAGTGTACTGCCGTACTTGATGGTAAATAGGTAGCTCTATTAAGTAGGCTGGTGCACGCTAGCATATATAGCTATGCGGACCTCTTTAATCAAGGTGACCAGAGTCATTTGATCAAGTGAGATGTACCTGTTTTGGTAATGGATAGCTTTCTTACTTAAAAGAATGAAATTAAACATCTTGATAAGATTAAATTAATTAATAGTTGTTACAAATTTTTTAATTATCTATGAAACTGATCTAATTGCAACAAAACTTGAAGATCAAAACCTCAGTCCAAATGCCTTTTGAGTTCCTCATGTCATTGTCACACCCCTCAGAAGTCTGTATCAAGGTGAATGTCTGCTGTGTGCATCTTGTAGAGTCTGTTGTTCCTCCAACCGAGTTGGCAAGAAGCTGATACATGTCCACAAGACGCTTACTTTTTTCCCCAAAGTTCATTTTGTATATTTTGTCGATTGTTGTGCTGTGGAAAAAAAAGGGATCTAGTGCAATGTTGAGTGACATGAAAGAAAGTGAATGTATTGAAACTGTATGGTTTTAGTCTTAAAAAGGCTTTCATAGTTGAAATAAATCCTCCCAATGGTGTGCAGCATCTCTAGTGAATCGAATGTGCCTGTGTTTTGTCTGAAGTGTGTTTTCTACTCTTGTGTTTACTTCTTCCTGCTCTATGATTGGTATCAGCGCTGTGTGAGTGATTGCTTTTTTGAGTACTCAAAACATAGACTGGCTCGCAGTATTGTCCCTTCCTTTTGCTTTAAAAATCGAAGTAAAGTTCTCCTGAGTCTGGGTATGTTAAAAAAAGAGCCAGACGCAGGACCTCCTATTTCATGTCCATCTCCTACTAGACCGAACCAAGTGGGTGGAAAGTCAAAAAGAACTCTTCAAACATCCCACTGACAAGTGACAAGAACGCTCGAAGAGGAATTCTCAGAACGCTGTCTTTCATGTCAAAGTCAATGCCCTTATATCAATGAGTTAAAAGTCATTCGAAATCAGAGTCCCAGCCTACCCCCCGCGGCAGTGCCACCGACTGAAGTGACTGAAGTGTCTTTAGGCCATTTCTCGTTCTTATGCACAGTAGAATTGTAAATGGGCTAATTCAACAATGTCATGCTCATAACTGTGCCTGAACTACAACTGGGAACTGCTGCTTTTTCTTTCTTAATCCTTACTATTGTCATTTTCCTCTACTTCTTTTGTATGTTTGTCACACTCTTGTGACCCGCTATTTCCAGGTTGTCTTGAAAGTTGAAACAGACTTTGTGCTAGAGAGGTGAGCTGAGTAAGTCTGATTCCCTGTAAGGACTTCTCTGTTAACATCCACCCCTTGGCACTCATGTGACCTTATGCAGTTGCGAGCGCTGTAAAATCTGTACTAAACTAAACTAAAGGGTTCAAGCCTTTATAAACAAGATCTGAAAACAAAACTAAGCTTAAGTCCTTTCTTGTAAAGTGCAGAAAAACAGCTTAGCAATGCACCTTTTTTCCGATTTCCTCAGTTCGCTCAGAACCAACCCATTATCATGGGATTTGGACTTGGCCACAGTCTTGTTCCCAGTCTGAGATCTACAGTTTGGTACCTGCATCTTTGGGGGCTGTTCAAATATAATCTTACACCTTTTTGTGGACTTTTTTACCACCCCCCCTTTCTTACACTTTTCTTACATTTGCCCTTACCCTTCCCCCCCCCCCCCCCCCCCCCGTAATATTACATTGTTTGCTTATAATGCTAAAAATAATATGACATTATTTATATCGCGCAAATCCGTAAAACAATCATTGCTCTAAGCGCATTGCATAATGTTCATGAAAAACATGCATACACACATATATGCATGCACATAATATATAATAATATATGCACTAAAAAATAATAGGTGTCACGACTTGGTGGGATCAAGCGCTCGTCAGTTTTGATTTTGAGGCATACAGAGTTATTGATATCATCTTACAGCCTGTCCATTTGCCTTCCTTTTGATGAAAACAATATTCATCTATGCTGAAAAGAAGTCGAAATAATTGTGATTGAAGGAGGTGGGGTCACCTGATTTCAGAGGTAAATTTCGTGAGAAAACAGCCACCAAAGTTTGATAACTTCAATAGCTTGAGAGCCTTTAAAACTGAAAAATCACAAATTTTGTGCATGTAATGAATGTTTTTCAGTATGGACGTAAAAAGTGTTTAGCGCGAAAAAAAAAATTCAATAAAAGTTCCCAAACATGCGGAAAAGTGCCATTTTTTTTCACTTTCATTATTTTGACGAGCGCCTGATTTCACCACGCTGCCTCACAATTAGAGTAAATCATTCAAGGAAATTATTGCATACACTCTCTTTCTTACTAATAAAAAGGAAAAAATTGAGACTCGTGTCTTTGACAAAAGCGCTTTAATTTTTTATTTTTTTAAAGTTACAATGGAATTCTGATAAAGTCAACACCCCGGACAGAAAAAAAGGGTTGACTTTGAGCAAGTTTGACTTTATCTATTGTACTACTGGCCATTGAAAATTGAAGATGACAGCTACAAAATTACAAAGTACCTGGTAATAAGCAAGATGTAATCTCAATTTCAGGGAGTATAATTCTGAAGTTGTCACCAAAGCAAGAGATAATGAAAGAACAAAGTACATAATATGTAATTGGAGGTGTGTACACCACTTGCTCAGGCGAAATATCTCTTCTTGAATGAATTCATCTTAGGATTTAGCCGCAAATTGTTGACTTTACGAAAGGTTAACACTCAAGCGGTTGACTGTATCAGAAACACAATAACTTAAACTTAAACAAAGAAGGTAAGAAACGGGACAAAAAAAGCAAAAGTTGACTTTATCAGGATTCCACTGTATCTCTGTTATTACTGATCATTTATGCTGGAAAAAAAAGAGAAATCAGTTATGATCCACGTATGCAGAGTTCATCATTTTGTCGAAAATATTTTTTCACACACTTACACTTTTCTTACAGGAGCCAAAGACCCCCCCCCCCCCCCCTCCCAGGCGTAAGATTATATTTGAACGGCCCCTTGTTGCAGTGGTTTTTGTTCGATTTTTTTTCTCTTTTGATTTCTCTTTCTTCTGGAGCATTGTGTTGTATTCCTTTCAGCCCAAGATAGACAGATGGGAAAGTGTGCTTTAATAAATAAACTGAAGCTGACGCCACACAACAAAACTCTGTAGGCCTACTCCCCAAACAGAATAAAGACGCTCTAAAAAGACCCTGTGTGCCCTCAACCCCTCCTCCAACAAGGAACAAAAATCTCCTCTGATGTCTGAACACCCACCCACCCCCCCCCCCCCCCCACCCCCCTAAAAAAGGCAGGTGCTCTCTCCAATTTAAAAAAGAAATCGGAAAACGATTAACAGTATGTTTAAGCAAATCAACTTTTTAAAAAAAAGGAAACTCGTAATTTTAATTGAAGCTAGATCTAACTATCTAAGCGGCTAAGCCACACTCGCACACACACACACACACCACACACACACACATACACTGCTTTCAATAATGACACAAATATATGTATAATAGGCCCCTTGTGTTTAACAGATGGTATTGGAAGAGATTTCGGATTATGGCTCAACAGTAGCCAACAGAGAGATATATATGGGTTTTATATATGTTAGAGGTACCCATGACACAGTCGAAGAAGCACCAAAACGGTTTTAATCAGTTTTATTTTGCACCAGGCAGGTAACAACTCCACACGGAGAAGAGCGACAGCTGTAGGTGATTTGGCTATCGTACTTTCATTGTTTTAGCTCTTAAAAGGGCCCTTGGCCTGGCCGATGCCCGAACTGCCTCATAGTAGTACGCATTCTACCGCTGTATCTCGGACTCCTTGAACTCCTTGAACTCCTTGAACCAATAAAAATTAGCAGTACCCTGATGACTACAGTGGAATCCTGTTATAACGAGAGGTAGGGGACCGGTGCGAAATGTCCGTTATACCAGGATTCTCGTTATAAGGAATCCAGTAATAAATTGAATGGAAATAATGAAGTAGGCCTAATCTATTAGTTTGGTGTTTTGTTTATTTCTTTTTTTTATTTGATGATGACATTGTTTAACATGACCTCTGGGTCTTACTTGATCAAAAAATCAAATCAGGTTTCTTTCTCAAGCGCTAGCGATGTTGACAGCACGGCGTTGGCGATCAGAAAGAATGCGCTCTGGGCTAACTCGCCCTCTGTGTTGTCCCCCACCCCATCACACACAGTGGTGTGTTTCGTCTGCTTGTGCACGTTACTACACATTCACTTCATCCATCACAGCATTGTGACCTCTCCATCCTCGCATCAGAGAAGTGAGGGCATGGGTAGTGGTAGGCCTAGATAATCTAGACTAGGCTGGCCTATCACACGATGAGTTCTGCTTGTCCGCGCTTACCGCACCCTCCTCACTCATTCGCTCCGACCTTCATTGTTGGCAAACAGGGGCTCTCCTATTCTTTATTTCGCTCAAGGAGTTGATGTGAGATCTTAGGTTTCGCTAGATCACCTACAAGTTTCTCACCTGGCGAGGTTTATATGTGTAACTGGCCTGTGCGCTGTGCACAGCAGCAGCAATATTCCGTTATAACCGACTCCCCTGGTTGTCCGATTGCGCTATAGTAGTATTTTATTTACAAAGATAAAGAAGGGGAAAAAACGGGGTTTTAGAACAGTGTCTTTATAACAGACTTCTCGTTGTTTCAGGACTCGTTATAAGTGGACTCCACTGTATTAATTAATTTTGTTTTGGCTCAAACACTTTGAAATTTTTTTAACTCATTAAAAAATAAATATGAACAAGACATAATCCAGTTATTGATAAATATATTTATCAAGGGCGTCAGCTCGAACTCACAGTGAAAACGATGCAGTGTCAGAAAAGTTTGCCACCAAAAGTGGTGTGAGACAAGGAAACTCCATCTCCCAAACTATTCACAGCAGCAGTTGAAGAAATATTATTCAAAATGACAGAGCTCAGTAAAGAAACTGCTGTAGATGAGATTCGCCGATGATTTGACACTTGCAACTTGCAATGAAAGTGAACAACAAATTGAAATTAACCTCGACTTCAAAGCTAACGAAATGAAAATGAACTTGCACATAAACAAATCCAAACATAAAAGAAATACACCAGCGACAATACGGTATCTATAGATAGAAAACAGGTACGTCGAAAAAGTGAAAGAATCTAAATACTTAGGCCAGACAATAGGTATATGGAGTAGAAAACAAAAACTGACATGAACAGAAGGATACATATGTGGCTTGGAGTATACCAAAAAATATTACAGATCAAAATCTGCCTATATCTCTAAGAAGACAAGTTTTCAATCAGTGTCTTGCCCCATAATAAAGCTTTTTTGCTATGGGTGTCAAACCTAGCCAACTGCTAGAATATCGTTTTAAAAATTAATTATGAAGCAACACAGAGACCAATGGAAAGGAAGATGCTGAGTGTAAGAATACAAGATAACAAAAATAAAAACACACAGAAATACAATAGAAAACAGGAGTGGTCGATACCACCAAATGTATACTCCGACAAAAATGAAAATGGGCTGGTCACATTGGTACTAATTGGTAGAGTAAAGATAACAGATTAACGAAATGATGCTTTGAGTGGAGAGTAAGAATAACAGGAAAACGGTCAAAAGAAAGACCAGAGAGAAGGGGGCACGATAACATAAGAGAGAGCGGACGGGTACAATCCGGACACAGAGAACAGCTGACAAAACAAAGTGGAGGTCATTGTTGGAGGGCTACATCCTGCAGAGAACGGACAACGCCGAGGACAAAAGAATTATCAGTTGGGTTACCCGGGACCAGTATCAAGTTATCACACTCACACACACACACACACACATACACATACACAAACACACACACACACACCAGCTGTCTCGCAGCTGCTTTTGTGTGAGAAGGGCTTATATGAAGTACAGTTATAAAATGATGATGTTAAGCTGACATAATAATAATATCATACACGTGTATTTTTATGCCAAGATAGGTTAACTATGTGGTTGATAGGGTGTGTGTGTGTGTGTGTGTGTGAAAAGAGGGGGAGGCGGCACTATAATATTAATTGACTACCTGCGAAAGAATAATTTCAACGACGACAGTATCTTTCATTTTCAAACTGCAAGGTGTGCTAGCACAAATGCACTCTATTGTCTAATTCGGTCTGCGCTCAGATTTTCTCTCTTTCTTCTTTAAAAAAAAAATATGATCTACATTTTAACCCGGAAAAACATGATGCTCGTACTGTGAAACTTTATATCTGGGTCGAATTTATGCTTACTCGTGGATAAGTTTCGTTTGATGCGTCAAGTTTCCCACCTTGTAAGTTTGGCTTACCGGCATTTAATTTAACTAACTAATCTAGAGTCTAGAGTGAGATGGGTGATCGTGCAGTGATTTTCTTGAACTTAACTGAAGATCTTCTACCCCTCGCCCCATACTCCAAAAATAACAACAAAGTCTAAAGTAAAGTGTGAAAATACAAACGGCCTTAGGCCTATTATCAGGCTGTACCGTTATTTAATTTGGACTGGGGATCGGTAGGGATATAATGTTGCCTTCCCTGCTGTCATATGAGATCATGAGAAACAGAAGTTTGTAACAAATTTCAGTGACTACAATTATTTAGGTTGGTTTTGTCAACTTGGACAGTTCAGTAAATTCAAATGCAAATTTTAAAAAAATATTTAATACGATTCCAAAAAGAAAATACAACTATGAGATTTTATGCATGAAAAGTTAAAAGACAGAAATAATTTTATTTAACTAATAAATAATGTTGATCTTATGTAGAAGAGATATATGTGAAAAAGGAGATCAAAATACTTTTGTGGGTGTTGTTTTGCTCAAAAAGTCAGTCGTCATCATCATTGAAGAGGGAAACAGCCAAAAGTTGGTGAATAGGCTGGCAGAGGATAAATATCTATGAGATCGAGCATCACTGAACAGAAGCTATAATTAGGCTCATCATAAATTGAGATTACTGATTTCATTTATTCAGCATTATTACTAGATCTAGTCTCTTTTAACAGTTTATTTTTATTTGATGGGTAAAAGATCATTTTCAGAATGTATAGAAGAATATAGCCTACGCGTGATGCCTCAAGATCTCAGGTTACCCATTCTCTTATAGTTGAATAAGGTTCTGTATTTCTTAATTTGAAGATAGTGTTTGATTTTTATATGATCTGCAATTTTACATGTAATGTGCTACATAGATCACCTGTGTTGCATACTAAGTCTTGCTATTATTATGCATCTCTGCAGGTTTCTTCCGTGTTCTCAAGAGTGTCATGCAGTTATAAACGAGACTTTTATTTTGTTCAGATCACAATGACTGAGTCAGTTGGAAGAACAGAGTTGTTTCCTGATATAGAACCATATGATTCTGGTTTCCTTCAGGTAAGTGTCTTCTGTTACCCTTGAGACCTGTTCTGTAATGGTGTAAACAATATTTAAATTTAATTGTAGACAGCAGTTCAGTCCTTCAGCTGGCTTTATTAACTTAACTATATAATATAGGCTACTACTATGGATTTTATACCAAAGCTCAACAGGCTATATATTCCTTGTGATGCATGAATTTTCTCCCAAGGTTAGTGCAGTGGTAGGTTGCTTTTTGTAGAACTGTAGCTTTCCTCTCCCTTATTTTGTGAAAAGTTAGTAACCATCTTTGTCAGAATCCTTGATGTGTGCTTTCCCTTACTTTGGTTCCTCTTTTGTACTCATCAGGTCTCAGATCTACACAGTCTGTACTATGAACAGTCTGGAAATCCAAAGGGTTTGCCAGTTTTGTTTTTGTGAGTTCCTTTAGTTATCATGTAAGCAAAATGAATAACTTTGAATGTAGCAGCAAAAGTGTCTGTCTGAGTGTTCTGTATAGGAAAACACCGTTTAGTTGAATATGAAAATTGAAAAACAAAAGACATTATCTTTGGAGTAAAACTTGTGCTGTTGCTTGATTGTGAGCTGAAAAAAATATCAAAAGCATATATTTTACTCATAAGCCTAATAAATAACAGGGCAAAAAGAAGACTCCAACTTTTAAAGAAACTCGCAAGCAGTGCATGGGGATCAGACTAACAAACTCTGAGAGCTCTATACCTTAGTTATGTCCGATCTTCCCTGGAATACAGCAATAGCCTACTCATTATCATTATGTGCAGTACAACTGCCTGCAACACCCTTGACAAGGTCCAAAATAATGCCCTTCGTTTCATAAACAGTGGCATGAAATCCACACCTACTTCCGCTTGTGAAATTCTTTCAAACGTTGAACCTCTGGGAATTCGTAGAGATAAGTAGTTTAAGAGCTCCATGAAAGAACCAAAAGAAAGTGCCCCAACCACCCAAACAGGAAATCAAAGAAACGGCTTCAACAAATATATCAATCATGCATCACGTCACAGAACTAATGGAGAGTCACCATCTAACACGAAACAAAAGAGAAACCAAAAGAGTCAACCAAAACATCCCTCCCCACAGTTCTTTGGAAAAACAAATCATTACAACATCTCTCAGAGACAATAGGCCTAGCACAAAATCTTTAGACCCAATGACGCTGATGCTTGCATCACATCAAACAATCGACAATTATTCAGATTACTGGATACACGTCTATTCAGATAGCTCAGCATTCAAAGGCACTACCAAAGCCGATAGGAATACTAATACAGTTCCAATGATGTCTTTGCAGCCTGTGGAGAGAAATCCAACAAGTACGATGCAGAAATGATGGCAATTGAAACAGCACTATACCATCTCCGCACAGTTTTTGACACTCATCTAAAGAAAACACAGATACATAGTATTGTGATTTTCACTGACTCACTATCAGTCTTGCAAGCGACAGAAAATGGCCATCATCTAAACTAAGACTTGCCACAACTATTTGGCTCCCATCACCTGATAACATCCTGTGGTGTCAACCCGGTGATGCAGTGGATTCCCAGACACTCAAACATATCTGGAAATGACAGAGCAGACACACTCATCAAAAGGGGATCTAGACAGGAACTGTGGAATAATGTACATCACACAACTCTTCTGTTATAACTGTTAGGTACGTATCGGGATTTAGACAGTACCTTTCTTCTACTTAGTAGTCACTTTTCGGTTACAATGTACTAGAGGACTATAATAAAACCAAAGAGCCTTTTCAGACGTGCGTTTCTTCACTCTCTCTATATCTGTTTGTACCCACAAACCGAACAATATTACATGGTGGCAGCGGTTGAACACGGTATATAAGTGTCATTTCTTTACTTTTTGAATCATGGCTGAACACGACACGGATGTTAACATTCATCAGGCCGGTAAAACAACAGTTCATCGCCGCGTGTCTCTACCCCCGCCGAAGCCCTTTGATGGGAAGGCAGAATCGTGGCCTCGTTGGAGACAACGTTTCAACAGGTTTCGTTCGTGCACGGGTCTGCAGAACAAGTCGCAGCCAGAGCAGGTCAGTACTCTACTGTACACTATGGGGGAGGTAGCCGACGACATCCTCACGACTTTGGTAGTCGAGGAAAGCACCTCTACATACACAGAAGTGATAGAGGCGTTTGACACTCACTTTGATGCACGCAAAAATATCATTTTCGCTCGTGCAAAATTCAACAAACGCACTCAGTTACCGGGAGAGAGTGTCGATATATTCATCCAAGACTTGCACAGGCTCGCAGATGACTGTGGCTATGGAGCCCTCAAAGATGAGCTCATAAGAGACAGAATAGTTGTCGGAGTAAGGGACGATGACCTGTCCAAACAGCTCCAATTGAAGCTCAAACTCACCCTCAGCGAGGCTATACAAATAAGCCGACAAGCTGAAGCTCGTGACGAAAGCCAGACACTCGTACGACCTCGAGTTGAGCTAGTCACAACAAAGCCACACAACATGCGTAGTGCGTCGAGCGCTTCAAGGCCTCTGCACAAACCACACACTCCACACACAGGTTCCAAGAGACCTTGTGGATACTGTGGTCGCCTCCCTAGCCACAAACGAGACGCCTGCCCTGCCAAGTCGGCAGTCTGTGGTTCCTGTGGCAAGAGAGGCCACTATAAAGCAGTTTGCCGTAGTCACCCCAAAGTTCAGGAAGTCGGAATCAACTCCTACCACATAGCTGAGGCCCCAGACTTTTTAGGTTCCATCACTGTGAACGAAGTCGACAGCCCAGATGAGTGGTCTGCTATCATCAAGTTGAATTCCGTCCCAACAAAGTTCAAGCTTGATACTGGTGCTGCGGTCTCTGTCATCGGAGACAGAAGTGTGGACACAAGTCAACCTCTCAATAGCTGCGGCAAAATTCTAAAAGGCCCTGGTGACACAACTCTGTCTACTCTTGGCACCTTTGAGGCTGATCTAAAGTTCAAAGAAAAAGCCATGAAGGAGACAATATTCGTTGTCAAAGACCAGCCACATGCCCTACTCAGCAGGTCAGCTTGTGTAAAGCTGGGTCTCATTGCCAGACTCAATGCAGTCCACGAGACATCATCTGATTTCAAACGAGAGTTCCCTGATGTCTTCAAAGGACTAGGACAACTGAAAGACCCATACACGATCAAGCTACAAGAAGGCGCTGATCCTGTGTGCTTGTACACAGCACGAAAAGTCGCACACCCTCTACTGCCAAAAGTCAAGACTGAAATTGACCGAATGCTGGCTGAAGGCGTGATCTCACCCGTAACTGAGCCCACAGAATGGTGTTCCGGCATGGTTGTTGTGCCAAAGAGAAACGGCTCAGTGAGAATATGCGTGGACCTCACCAGTCTAAACAAGGCAGTGCGACGAGAAGTCCATCCTCTGGCATCCGTAGACGAACAGCTTGCCAAGCTTGCAGGGTCTACGGTATTCACGAAGTTGGATGCGACGAGCGGGTTCTGGCAAATCCCTCTCGATCCAGACTCCAGAAGGTACACTACCTTCATAACACCGTTTGGGAGATTCTGCTTTAACCGTCTTCCCTTCGGCATATCCTCAGCCCCAGAAATCTTCCAGAGGAAAATGTGTAACATTCTGGACGGCCTTCCAGGTGTCATTTGTCACATAGATGACATTCTCATTCATGCACCTGATCAGGACACTCACAATAAGCGAGTTAGACAAGTTCTGCAGCGTCTCCAGAGAGCTAAGATCACTCTAAACGACAAGTGTGAATTTTCACAGCCATCAATCAAGTTTCTCGGGCACATTGTGAACAACACAGGCCTCAAGGTAGATCCAGCAAAAGTGGACGCCATTCGAAAGTTCCCTCAGCCCAAGAACGTCACTGAGTTACAACGCTTTCTGGGAATGGTGAACCAGATGGCAAAATTCTCTCCTAACTTGGCTACTGCAACTGAGCCTTTGCGAGCATTGCTCAAAAAAGACTCATTGTGGACCTGGGGAGAACATCAAGAGGCATCTTTTCAATGCACCAAAGATGGCCTCACCACAACACCAATACTGGCACACTACTCGCCTGACCGGGAGACTATCGTTGCTGCAGATGCTTCCATGTCTGGCCTCGGGGCAGTACTTCTACAAATACAAGATGATGGTTCTCGCAGACCTGTCAGCTACATCTCACGAGCTCTGACAGATGCAGAAAAGAATTACGCAGTCATCGAGAAGGAAGCCCTAGCAGCAACATGGGCATCAGAACGCTTCAGTGAATACATCCTTGGAAAGCAGTATACGCTGGAGACTGATCACAAACCCTTGGTCCCTCTCCTCTCTACCAAGGAACTCCACAAAATGCCACCAAGGATCCAACGATTCCGTCTGAGGCTGATGCGATTTTCACCAAATGTGCTGCATGTTTCAGGAAAGCATCAGATCACTGCGAACGCACTTTCTCGTGCTCCGACAAATCTGCCTTCAGATGCTGAAGCACTCTTCGTTGACGAAGTGGCAGACTTCGCTCAACAGG
This sequence comes from Aplysia californica, assembly GCF_000002075.1. Classification (NCBI taxonomy): domain Eukaryota; kingdom Metazoa; phylum Mollusca; class Gastropoda; order Aplysiida; family Aplysiidae; genus Aplysia; species Aplysia californica. The sequence continues at coordinate 1,459,862 of NW_004797358.1, read as the reverse complement.
CTATTGACAGCCTCCCTGCTTCACCACAGAGAATTCAAAATATCATCTCACAGCAGAAGAGCGACCCAGAAACGTCGGAAGTCCGGACATACTGTTCCAGAGGCTGGCCAGCATACATGCCTGAAAATCCACTTCTGAAACAGTACTGGACTAATCGTCACCATTTCAGCATTGTGGATGATATCCTTTTGTTTGACGATCGTCTCGTCATTCCACGGGATTTGAGAATGGACATTCTCAGTCGACTCCACGAAAGCCATCTTGGCATCACGAAGTGCCGAGCTCTAGCTCAAACTTCAGTCTGGTGGCCCAACATCACCAGTCAGATCGAGGACATGGTGAAGAAGTGCAACACTTGTGCAAAACTTCGACCTGTCCAGAAGGAACCTCTGCTCCCTTCCTCGTTTCCAGACCGACCTTGGTCTCGATTGGCCATGGATCTGTTTGACCTGAAAGGTCAGACCTACATCGTCGTGGTCGACTATTACTCTCGTTGGGTAGAGCTACGCTTACTCGAACAGCTCAACAGCGTATTCGTTATCAATAAACTCAAGTCCATCTTCGCCACTCATGGCATCCCAGAGACAATCGTGTCCGACAATGGCCCTCAATTTTCAAGCGCCAGCTTCCAAGCTTTTGCAAAAGAGTTTGGTTTCATTCACGTCACCAGCTCTCCGAGATATCCTCAGAGCAATGGTGAGGCAGAAAGAGCAGTGCAAACAGTGAAGCTTCTCCTCAAGAAAGCCAACGATCCGTACACTGCCCTCCTGCTATACCGGGCTACTCCTTTACAAAACGGGTATGCCCCAAGTGAGCTCCTCATGGGAAGGAAACTCCAAACCAAAGTTCCCATTATGCAGGACAACTTACACCCAAGTTATGTTGATCTACCCTCTATTCGTCAAAGGGAGGAGAAGAGGAAAGAGATCATGCGTTTGCAATACAACAAGAGACACGGTGTCAAATCTCTTCCAGAACTTTGCCCCGGTGATTATGTCCACATTCGAGACCTAGGCCGACCGGGCATCGTTAACAACAGACACCCCAATCCGCGCTCCTACACAGTGACCACTGAAAAAGGGAGCACCGTCCGCCGTAACAGAAGTCATCTCGTGGCTACCCCAGAGCCTACTACAACACAAGAGCCCGGAGACAACACACCGTCTTCGACACGGCAACCTGATACCCCAAGCCCTGCTCGGGAGTCAGCGCAAACGCCGGCGGCCCCAGTGCAGACACCACGGGTCAGCCGTTACGGCAGAAAAATCAGAGTACCAACGAGACTAGACCTGTGACCCAGTGACTGTGTGACCTATATTTAGCTCTGTGCTTTAAATTCTAATCTAAGTCTGAAGAACTCTTTAATTAAGTGTTGTAAACAAGTGAAACTTATAGAGATCTATTAAAATAGATGATTAAGTACTGGGACAATAACTTCGGGGGGAGATGTGGAATAATGTACATCACACAACTCTTCTGTTATAACTGTTAGGTACGTATCGGGATTTAGACAGTACCTTTCTTCTACTTAGTAGTCACTTTTCGGTTACAATGTACTAGAGGACTATAATAAAACCAAAGAGCCTTTTCAGACGTGCGTTTCTTCACTCTCTCTATATCTGTTTGTACCCACAAACCGAACAATATTACAGGAACAGCCCGACACTCTAACCTCATACAACACTGAAACAAATCACTAAAAGCAACAGCAAAAAAGACTGGATGAACAGATGGGCCTTGGAAAGACAGGCAGAGCAGATTTCAAACATATAACCACAAAGTGAAATGACAATATCAACCACCTACAGAGAAATGAACAGACCACCTACAGCTCAACTTTCACTTGAACAGAATAACCAAAACTACCCCCAATGTGTCATTTATGTGACTATGCATTATATGAGACCGTGGATCATCACCTGTTCCACTGCACAGCCCTAAATGACATCAGAGCTACACTTGTCCCTCCGAAACCTAACTACACACTCTATGGAACATTACAGCAACTGCAGCAAACATGCACTTATCACAACATGGCATTGCACAGAAGGGCGAGAGCTGAGCTGTTTCTGGATCACTAACAACAACACATAAGCCTCATGAAAAAGAGAAAAAAACATATTGATTCTGTTTGCTTTAACAATTCCTGTCTTTTGCCTTAGAGTTGCCAGGGTAAGGGAGATGGGGGGGGGGGGGGGGGGGAGGGTTGATCACAGAAAAAAAACAGCATGGTGACTCATGATGTATCCCCAGAAAGCTTTGCCAACAGACACAACATTATAAAGGAACTCAGATTCAACGAACTCGGATCCAATGAAAACTCAGATTCAGCTAAAGGAGATTTGAACCTGCTCATAGCACTGTTTGACTGTGGCAATTCATTGTTCCACCACCCAGTGCTCAAGACTGCCCTCTCTCCTTTCAAGACAAGATGCTGCGAACACACTCTTTAGGACAAAGAATGTTTAAAGATTTCAACTGCAATATTTAATGATATAATATATATGTACCTCTTTATGGGATACCACCAATGTGTGGAAACCTGTGGATACTGGATATATGCAGTTGTTGTTTCATGACCTGTTTACCACTTAACACAAAGTTCTGGCTCAAAAAGACAAATTTCTCAGTGCAGATGGTTAAACTAAAGGGTAGCTCCCTTATTCTGAAGCCATATGTCCTCCTCCTGGTCATCTTATGTCTTGTTTTTGGGGGATATTAATTCAGTCTTGTACCATGCTGGGTATCAGAGGGGAACAAAAGCTGATATATGGAGATTCCCAGAGAAGGACAACTCTTAGAGCCTGTAGATGTGGGAATAATTGGAGGGCATTCTTGTCTATTTAGTCTGCTCCGTCAGTGGGATATTTTACCATGGTAATCAAGTAAAGCTATTCAGGTACTTTTGCATAGATGAATGTTCATGCTTGTAAAATCTGCTCAGTATAGGGATTAATACTACAGTGATTTATTTCTCTGTGTTGATATTTTTTTCTCCACTGATCAGACATGGCGGGCCAGGTGCAGGTGTTGTGGTTCCACGGGAAAGATGCTGGTTTGACCCCGAGTATTACAGAATTATCTTGTTTGATCAAAGAGGAGCAGGCCGATCTAAACCATCGGCTGAACTGAAAGTAGGCTTTAGAAGGGTTATTTTACAACACCTTCAGAACTTTTTAAAAGTTGGGTTTTGTTTTTAAGTTTCTGGTCTAAATAGTTCAGTTATCCATAATCATAAAGTGTAATGTTTACTGTCATATAATGATTTCCCCTCAGAATTTACCTTCACATTTAAATGATTGCAACTGAACCCAATTCAAGGTCAGTAAACAAGTTATATTATTGATATTTTTTAAGATGTTTTTTACAAAATTGCCGAAGTTTCTCTCATTAGAAATGTGTATTTTTATAGTGTAGTCTAAAAGAGTGACCAAGGTCCTACTTGATATTTTAAAGGCGTCGCACAATGCCTTCGAGTCTGCTGAAACCTAAAAAATGCTAATTTTCAGTATGTTAATCAAAAAGAAAACAAACTTACTGGCTACTTATCTCTTAAGTTGTGTTTGTGGCCTCTATACACTATTCTTTGTTGAAATTGCTTTACTTGATGATTCATCTGTCTCTTTTGTTCGTGCTCCATCAGGATAACACAACTTGGGATCTTGTCTCTGATATTGAGAAGCTGCGAGAAAAACTGGGTGTTGAGGCCTGGGTGTTGTTTGGCTGGAGCTGGGGTACTACCCTCACTTTAGTTTATGCTGAGTCACACCCACAGCGAGTTAAAGCAATCATAGTTCATGGAATATTTCTATGTACAAAGTGAGTATGATTACGTTGCTCTTATAATTTACCTTCAGGTAAAAGAGGTGACATTCTAAATGAAATCATTTAGTCGTTTCACTAACAGTTTCTTGGTTGACACTAAAGTTTGACTCAGTGCAAAAGAAATGTAGTTCTTTGTGATATAAATATATGCAGTGACTTGTCAAGTGTTCTGTGCACTCATGCATTTTCTATACTTACTTTCAATTAATATATCAAAATGTATTAATGATCAGCTTTTTTGTTACTTGTATTGTTTTTCAATTTTGGAAAATCCAAGCAAAATTCTTAATCAGGCTAGTCAGTTACCAACAATCTGCAGATGAAGCACAATCTGGGGGAACTATATTAGATTAGTGTACACTAGATTTTGTTAAAATTTGATGACATGAAAAACTTTTTTTCAAGCTTAAGACTGTACAGTGGAGCTCGGATTTAACAAGCTCGGATTCAACGAGAACTCGGATTCACCGAGAGGAGATAGATTCCCCGGGGTTTTTTTTCTTCTTTTAAATCAATAAAAAATAACCCGGATTCAACGAGCACTTAAATCAGCAAGCTCGGATTCAACTAGGTCGCTTCCAGGGGGAACAGCCCCCACAGACGTGGCTTCGCTCTTTTTTCTCCCAGAACGAACTTTATCTATTCTCGGACACCATCCATTGCACCTGCATCCCGAACTATTGTTTACTTCCGATTGAATGCGACCAATCAGCGGCCTTTTTTCATACCAACACATGCGTTGTTGGCACATGCACGTGTATACTCTGGCGTGTGTCAGGGTCGGATGGGCGGCCTGCACATGTGTGACTGTGTCGGGGAGGGGGGAGGGGGCACCAGCGGTCCGGGCGTTGAACGTCGCAGATATAAACGCGTCACAGTCTTTTTTACCCTCTGCATCTGATCATTATTATATAAGCTAGTATTGACGTAGATCTACGTAATGAAATGAGCGCTTGTCTATGGAATCAAAAGTTGCCGTGTGCTAGGCTCTACACAGCAACACAACTTTTTGGCAAATAATCGAGATGACACAGGCGTGCATTTGAATGAATTGGTCTTTTTTTTTTTTACACAGCTCATAATATGCAGGCATTTCAGGCACTACTTGTTACTTCTCTTTACACATTATGTGCTCAGTGCCTGTAATAATCTACACAAAACCTCTTGTTTGCTATAACGAACTCTCGGATTCTACGAGGTTTTAGGTCAGGCCCAGCGACCTCGTTGAATCCGATTTCCACTGTACTAATTCTAAAAAATTGCACCCTTTTTATTCATTGAAATGAAAGAGCCACATTAACCTAAATTCCTGCACTATTGCTTTCTGTTGTTGAAAGTGAAAAGGCGGAATCACTATAAAAACTCTGAAACTATCTGAGCTCGTTTGTTTTAATTTGCTAAAATCTGAACAAATCCAACTCTCCGTGTTTTGTCCTGTCGGAAATCTTCCTTCCCAGTCCCAGGGAATTTAGAATCCAAATGTGTACACGCTGTGTGTGGGAAACAATTGAAGAGTGATTTTCCAAAACTCTATGCCAGTTTTGAAGGACTGATTTCACCACGATGCCACACACATACATGATATATACGCTTGTGTATGCTACTTATGTCATAAATACATGTGTATTTATATGTGAGGCAGGGTGGTGAAATCAGGTGCTCATCAAAATAGTCAAAGTGAAGACGCTGGCTTTTTTCCGCAGGTTTGTGAATTTTTATCGAATTTTTGCTCTTTGACTCCATACCTTTCCTGCCCATTAAACAGCACATTTCTGTGTGGATTTTACTGAAAAACGTTAATTAAAGCCACAAAAAATGTAAATTTTCAGTGTCCACAGACTCTCAAGCGAAGGAAATAAATCGTATTTGGCAGCCATTTTCTCACTAATTTCACCTCTGAAACCAGGAGATCCCCACCTCTTTCATTTACAAATATCTCGACTTCTATTCAAGACAAATGGATATATTTTTTTCATCCAAAGCAAGACAAATGAACAAGCTTTAAGATGATACCAAATACTCTACAAGCACTAAAATTGACGAGAGCCTGATACCACCGTGTCGTGACACATATGTACGTGGCATCAGGATGAAATCAAGTATTGTCAGGCGCTTATCAAAACTAACTTACTGAATTTGGGAAAAACCATTCTTCAATTGTATTTAATGAATTTCAATGTCAAAAAAGCCACTGCGTGTATCACTTTTGACCATATGTTTTAAAGAGAATTACATCGACATAGTATGATTGTCATTTTTAGACCAGGCGAACAGAAAGCTCTGTTGCCAATTGTATGCACATAGGTGTGTAATTGAATATATAGATGAGTAATTGCAAAAAAATTTTAGTTTCACCAGAGCTGGGATAAGAAAGCTCAGGCACACTGATTTGATATGTTTTATCATTCTTCATTGGTATTTTTTTTTGTGCAGGAAAGAAATAGATTGGTTGTATGTGGATGGCTGCAGCCAGATCTGGCCTGATTTGCATGAGGAGTACTTGAAGATAATCCCACTTGTAAGTTTCTAAATGTTTTGTATAGTGTAGATCTACTTAATTTTACATGTTCAGCAGTTTTTTGTGTCTTCTACATGTTTTTTTGGGGGCAACACATAAGTACTATTTATTGAACCCCCCAGAGTGGTGCTACTGACTGAAGTGTCTTAATTCAGGCCATTCCCAAAGGGGGGCCCATTAACATGTTCTTATGCACAGTAAAATTGTAAATGGATTGATTCATCAATGTAATGCTCATAACTGCCTGAATCACAACAGGGAACTGCTGCTTTTTCTTTCCTAATCCTTACTATTGTCATTTTTCCTCTACTTTTGTATGTTTGTCACACTCTTGTAAACCGGGGTGCCTTGATAGTCGAAGCTGACTTTCTGCTGTTGAAGCTAGAGAGGTGAGCAGAGTAAGCCTGATTCCCTGTAAGGACTTCTCTGTTGACATCCTCCCCTTGGCGCTCATATGACGTTATGCAGTTGCGAGTGCCGTAAAAAAAAACTCTTTAAAAAAACTGTTTATTGATTGATTTTCTTGGTACTGAATTCAAATTTTATACTTTGTGTGGTTAGAGTTCAAATTTTATATATTCTCCTTCGTTGAGTGCTTTTCCTCTTGTCCTGTTCCTCCTTTGAAATTAAGAAGTGATCAAAATTGTGTCCTGTTGGAAATGTTTTTCTTCTTCTTAAAAACACTAGCTTAGCACCCCAGTCAGGAGATACGGGGAAGATGTGACAGGCAGGCCCTGGATGAAGTGAGAGAGCGGCTGAAGGAGATTCAGAACTGGTTTTCCCCTTTAAATCACAAGGCAGAGAATACCAACTTTGATACAATATGAGGTTTCATGAATCAGAAATGCAGAAACCCACGGAGAAGACCACAAGCTGTGCACATCCACAGATTGAAACAAAGCTTTTAAGTGCTCAGAGTGTGGCAAGCTCTTTTTTCCCAGAATTGGTCTCATCAGCCATAGCAGAAGCCACAAATCATCTTAACCCTTTTATATTCTGTTTCTCTTTAAAAAATATTCTCCTCTGCAGGTGCACTGGTCATCATCAGACATTGATGGAGGAACTATTATAATTATTATAATTATAATGGTGAGAATACCCGACCAATAAGGACACTGCTCTTTTAAAAAACAGTGGCTAACTTCTGCAAGTTCTTTTGCCAAAAAACTAACATGAATGCAAAAAGCATTGAACATGTATTGTCATTATAATAGAAAAGAAGGAAAGTATGAATGGTCATTTGTCTTGGACAGATTGCAGTTAGAGTACATTTGGCTGTAGTTGATAAAACAATACCCACTTGATACGAATTGTAAACTGCTTGTTTCGTCGTATACATGTGCAGGAAGAGCGTAAAGACTTAATCAAAGCCTACAACAAACGTCTGAACTCAGAGGACCACAACGTGAGTCTTCCTGCTGCAAAAGCCTGGTCGTTATGGGAGTTGCAGATCATGAGACCTCAGATTGACCCCTTCTACGTGCAGTTTGCAGATGATGTAGAGTTTTGCTTAAACTTTGCGAGGATTGAATGGTAACTAAATCAACTAAGAATTACTGATTCTTTCATAGTTTATGCACCTACTGTATTTTTTAGTCTGCTTTCATTCTCTCTAAAATTATATCATGTGAAGGTCTGTGACTGCTCTACAGTCCAGTTTATTCAAACGTGGCCAACACATGGAAGTTGAGGGTGGGTTTTAGAATTTACAATGATTACATTACAGAGGATACTTTTCTTCTTAACTCAAAATTGTGATAGAGGAGCAAAATTCTCTGCCTTCAAAGTGACCTAACATCATGTTTTGTGGGTATTGAAATTTTGACAAAAGTTATTGAAAGAATACTGTACTTAATTAAAAGGCAAAGATTTCCTTTGGATCTTCTACATTTATATAATTCTGCTCTGTATTTTTTCAACATATTTTCTGATGGGTTTGATTAATTTTAAACTTTGCATGTACGTATGGGTTCAGTTCATATATATATATGTGTGTGTCGTGTCGTGGTGGAATCAAGCGCTCGTCAATTTTGGGGCATATGGAGTTACTGGTATCATCTTAAAGTTTGTACATGTTATGTTACGACTTACTTGAGTCTTGGAGTAGTAGATCTAGATGATAGTTGATGTTGGTGGGGCCCCACTTGCCGGTCGTCTGGAAGTTCTTCGTTAGCCGATGTTACTCGCTTCGGCTTCAGTGAGAGAGTGACCTTCAGATTTCCCGCCGCTTGCACGAAATCACAGTCACGTGATACGTCCCTTAGGCCTACGTCACAATAATTATTAAGGTGTGTTCACACTACATGTCCTTCTATTCTTAAGGTGCGTTTACACCACATCTCCCCGTCTTTATATGAGGAAATAACTTGAAAGGGCCAAAGCCCCAAATAACAAAATCAACTCTTAGGGCGACAACTATAACAAATTAGTTTCCCTCCCAGGAACAAAACACTATATACATCATCTGATATTTACACCACGAAGAGAGAGTACTATAAATCCAGTACCTCTCTCGGCTTGACCAGTCTTCCACTTCTAGTGACAACTGGCTTTGTCTCCGTCTCATTGAAAAGGCTACTTGCAGGATCAATTTAAATTATCCCTGGCTCAGTTTGAGGTTGCCCTAACGTTGGTAAATTATTACTGTCCATGGGTATAGTAGGAGGTATGGACAGATGTTTATCCGATCTTTTTCTAACCTGTTGTCGGTTCCTCAGTGTAACATGTCCAGAAGAAGTTTGGACGTATACAGATCTTGGAATTACTTTTGCTTCCTCCAGCCTCGGAGTCTTAAGCCAAACCGACTGTCCTGGTTTTAACTCTGGTAGATTTTTCACTTTATGCCTTCTATCAAAATTCTCCTTGATATTTCTTTTTATAATAGCATCTTTCCTCTGGAATTTCGTATCGTTCTGTCCTTCCTGCAAGGATGGTACTCTAGTTTTTAGTTTCCGGTTCATCAGCAGTTCAGCTGGACTCTGTCCCTGGGCCAAAGGTGTGGCTCTGTAATTTAAAAGGGCCAGAAAAGGGTCCTGTTCTCTCTTGAGCATGTTTTTAATTGTTTGGATTGCTCTCTCTGCTTCTCCATTAGCCGACTGATGATGAGGGCTTCTTGTAACATGTTTATATCCATAATAGGAAGTGAAGTTACAAAACTCTGCTGAAGTATATTGCGTCCCATTGTCAGTAAGTACTGTCCTGGGAATACCCATTCTTGCAAAGATAGCCTTGAAACTGTTGATAACACTCTTGGAAGTAAGAGAAGTAAGGTGTGAAATCTCAATCCATCTGGAATAATAATCCACCACCAGCAGATAATGTTCTCCCTGCCATTCAAACAGGTCACTTCCTACTTTTTCCCAAGGGTGATCTGGAGTTGGAGTTGGTACTAGCGGTTGAGGAGGCAATACTCTGTGTTTTTCACACTCAGGGCAGTTATTCACTAGGGTTTCAATATCCTTAGAGACATCCCAGGCCACCAAATACAGGTGCGTGCTAAAGCCCTACACTTGACTATACCTTGATACCCCTGGTGGATTCTCTGGAGCATGTCTTGCCTCAGTGAAGATGGAATGACTAACCTGCATCCGTGCAAGAGATACCTTGCTCCACCGCCAAACAATGACGCTCTGCATAATATAATTTTAATATTCCATGCGTCCTTTGAGGCCAATGGCCCTGAGTGAATTGAATCACCTCTCGGCATTCCTTGTCGCTGTGCTGTGCTCATCGAACTTCCTCTAATTTTTCATCTGATATGGGGATCAACTGAAATATTCTACTGACTTCAACTGTTTCTTCTTCTGCTTTATCTTTTAGTGGAAGAGGCAGCCTTCTAGGGCAGGTAAGGTTAAATGGCTTTGCATTGTCTTTCAACTCAATAGTATATTCATTGCTTGTTTTTCCTAAGCCTTGGAAAAGACCAGCATACTTAAGTTTTGGGTCAAACTTAGCTTCTGACAATCCATTTACAACTTCCACCACTTTAAGTGCTTCAATGGCAGGTCTGCCTAACAGCGGTTTTCTGAGTCCCTTGATAACGTATAAGTCTTGTTCTGACTTACAACTGTTCTTTTTCAGGGTTGCTGTGAATACACCGATGACATCTAGTTTTGACCCTCCCGGTCCATAGAGTTTCTTGTCAGTTTGCTTTAGCACTTTTGTGTCTCTAAAATTTTTGTCTGAGACTACAGACACATCAGCTCCTGTGTCTATACGAAATGTCATTTTCTGACTGTTGACTAATATCTCTGTGTGCCAGTTATTCACCGAATGTATTTCGTGTATTGAACCCAGGATGGTTCTTGTGGTATTATCATCAGTCTGATTCTTCTACTCGTCTCACTTCTTTTGTTATGCACTGTGAAGCATAATGTCCTATCTTTTTGCATTTGTTGCACTCTGCTCTTAATGCTGGACAATCTTGGTTATTTCTATGTGAATCATATCCACACCTTGTGCATTTCCTTTTTGAAGATTGTTGTTTTCTATCCTTTGGATATTGTGACCTCTTATCACTTGAAAACTGCTTCTTTTCTTCTGGAAACAATTTCTTTCTGTCTTTTGACATAACTCTGTCAACTGCTAATTCTTTCATTTCATTTAGCTTGACTTGACTAGCCTCATAGGCTCTTGCTATGTCTATTGCCTTCTTGAGATCTAACTTGGGGTCTTCCAACAACTTTTCTCTCACGTGGTCAGTCTTGCAGTCAACTAAAATTTTGTCCCGAATCATGCGATCTTCAAATGCTTCAAAGTTGCACCCTCTGGCCAATTTTCTTAGCTCCGCAACATAGGCATCAATGGATTCATTAGGTTCTTGTACTCTGACATGAAAGCGGTATGACTTGAATGCCTCATGAGTTGTTCCCATGCAAAATTCCTCAAACTTCTTGAGTACTGTATCGATATCATCCTGTTCCTCTTTGGAACTAAACTTAAATCCATCAAATTTGTCCATCGCATCTTCCCCTATTACTGTCAATAAGACTGCACACCTAAACTGTTTTGACTCTTTGATCAAGTTTGAAGCAATCTCATAATTCTTCCATGCCCTCGAAAACTTTCTCCAGTTTGATTTCAAAGCACTTTCCTCGCTAATATTTAATTTTTGAGGCGGCTGTATTTGAGCATGAAATCTGGACTTTGTCTCTTCTATATTGAGGCTTGGTTGACTAGTTTCAATGGGTTTAGATTCAGGCGACTAGATTTAGCGTCATTGGCCTCCAGACTAGTTTGTATTAGAAAATTTCACGTGAATCTCGATCTGTGTCTAATCTACAGATCTAATCTAGAGTCTACATTCCGATTTCAATATTTGCACTTGGGTTCGTACTGTCCGTATCTCTGCGCACTTTTGACACCATGTTATGTTACGACTTACTTGAGTCTTGGAGTAGTAGATCTAGATGATAGTTGATGTTGGTGGGGCCCCACTTGCCGGTCGTCTGCTAGTTCTTCGTTAGCCGATGTTACTCGCTTCGGCTTCAGTGAGAGAGTGACCTTCAGACTTCCCGCCGCTTGCACGAAATCACAGTCACGTGATACGTCCCTTAGGCCTACGTCACAATAATTATTAAGGTGTGTTCACACTACATGTCCTTCTATTCTTAAGGTGCGTTTACACCACAGTTTATTTGTCTTGCTTTAGGTGAAAAAAATACCCATCTATCTTGAATATAAGTCAAGATGTTTGTGATGAAAAGAGGTGGGGATTACCTGATTTTAGAAGTAAAATTAGTGGGAAAATGGCTGTCGAGGTTTAGTGATTTCCTTAGCTTAAAGGTTCTTGGAAGCTGAAAATTGACATATTTTGTGTCTATTATCAACGTTTTTCAATAAAGTCCACACAGAAATATATATATTTAAATGAGTTGAGTGTAAAGCAGGCCAAATATATCACTTAGACACAGAAACTTGTTAACAAAGTATTAGATTCACATTTTCCTTGGTTTATTAATTTTCTTTTCTCTCAAGGTGTTAGATTATTATATTGTTATTTATAGTTACGATAGGCCTATATATTTTCTTTGAAATATAAATATTACATGCTGCTAGCAGGTTGGTAATCTCTTTCTTTCATTCCAGTTCCACGTCATTTTCAAACTCAGTATTCTGGTGCCCACTGGGGCTTCCACCAGCCCCTTAATTCATGTTGAACTGCTTCTAGTACAAGACTGCTTCTAGTACAAGACTGCTCTATACCATAGGAGGTATTAGTGTTTTGGACAAGATGCACCTGAGAGCACATCTAAAAGTGATATAGTAGTATGCACACATACACACACGCATGCTCACACACGCACACACACGCACACGCACACACACGCACACACCACACACACATAAAACACACACACATACACACACACACACACACACACACACACACACACACACACACACACACCCACACACACACACACACTCTCTCTCTCTCTCACTCACTCACTCACCCACATACACAGGCACACACACAAACACACACACTCACACAACACACACACACAAACTCACACACATACATACATACATACACACATGTTTATACATATATATGCATGCACACATGCACGCACACACACACACACTCACACACACACTCACACATGCGCACACACACACACACACACTCACACACACACACACACACACACACACACACACACACACACACACACACACACACACACACACACAACTCAGTAACATATTAAGCCCTATTTGTTTGTTTCTGTTTTATTCTTACCGCTTCAAAATTTAATTAAATTACTTGCTTCTTTTTCACTCTCCTATTAAGCGTCCCATAGGTCCCATTTCATGCCAGGCACTTCAGTAAACAATAATGCTTCTCTCTGATAATCTCAATTACTGTTAAATACATCTTCTGTCAGCCGACTCCCCTCGCTCATGTTCCCAGGTCCTTCTACTGATACTGATGTGAAATAAATGAAAATGTTTATCGAACGTCATAAGTTTTTATATATGAAGGAAGAATACAAGAATGAAAGCATCTGAGGAGACACATGATAATGCAAGTGTGTAAAATATATGTCAATTTTCTTGCTTTAAATTTAAATGCCTCAAGAATTTTCCAAGACATATTCCCCTAATTAGCCACATGTGCCATCATCTCTGAAGGTTTGAAGTGTAGACCAACACAGCACACATTATGCTATTGTCTATGTGATGGGACAGTGCCTATTTATAATGTCATCCATGAAAGTAATACACCATTTAAAAGTTTGTTGCATCTTCAAGTGGGCCTATTCCTAAGTTTTTCTCTGAGCACACATGTAGTGAACCCCTGCTGTATCAAACTGAATAAATCTCGAGTAGTAAGTTCACAGTAAGCGGACTTAATGGTCTATAAAGTACCGTATTGTACTTATTGACTTCAATGTAAGTCTCTGTGCTGTTTATGGATAACAGATTTTGAAATTCTCCTCAGCCATTATTTCCTTAATGGAGGTTTCCTGGAGAGTGACTCCTACATCTTGGACAATGTCCACAAGCTGAAGGATATACCCACCACCATTATAAACGGACGTTTTGATGTCATTACTCCCATGGAATCAGCATGGAAACTTCACAAGGTGAGCTCAACTTTCTTAATAAGAGTGTTCTGTCTCTTCCAATACCAGCTTTGGTCGAGGACCTGGTGATGTTGGTTGTTAAAGTTGATTTGATAAAAGTGTCTTGTCAGCTTCTTAAATCTGCATATTCTTTGTTTGATTCAATCTTTGTGAGCTACAGACATCCCTGATTTGAAATCACATTGTGAGTCCATCTTAGGCTCTCCGTTATTATTGGCAGATAAGTCGATGATACTGCCTTTTCCCTCCTCTCCATTTTGTTTGGACAGAGGGTGAGGGAATAAAGTATTAAAGGTTCGAAACTACTCTGGCTCATCCCAATAGTCCATCCCACCATAACCTTTATTATCCTAGCTGCAAAACTTAAGCCTGTGTCCATCTCTCGCAGCTTGTAACATACTGACTGATAGCAGAACACTTGAAAAATATTCTAGTAAAGATGAGAAAATTACAGACCCCACTCCAATTTTAACTCATGGGTGTGCTTGCCAAGTTTGTCAGTCAAATGCAACACTGAGGCTGGCCCATCTATGTTTACACTCTGATACTTTTGCTCATACATTTCCTGTTTGCTTAACTTTGGCTATGATGTCTAAGTTCACATTCTATTACATTTGTATGTTTGTCTTTTCTCTCTTTAGAGTTTGCCAAAATCAGAGTTAATTGTTGCGCCCCTGGATGGTCACTCTGAAAAAGATCTTGGAATTCTAATGGCTCTACTTAATGCCACAGAGAAGTACAAAACACTGCCTGTGGAAAATCAGTCATGCTGAATGACAAGAATCAAGAAGAAAGAGTGAAACAAATACTCCAGAGTTTATTCTTCATAAATTTCAAGGGAACTGACTTCTGTTGTAAAAGCATTTTGAATGTCTGTGATGAGGTTGTGATGATTATGGATATGGTGCTGTGATTAATATTTGAACTTAAATTGTTATTATTTTTTATAGTGAGCTATATGCTGACTTTCATTCAGTCAAAAAAATATTAATTACTACAGTAGACTTCGTTTAACACAAAGTCATTTGACTCATTACTCCTGGTAACATGAAAGGATTTCAAATCCCTCAGTTTTTTTTCCTTCAACAGAGGGAGAGAGGTATCAGAATGAATGTCTGTCCCACAAACTATTTTTGCCTTCATTTTTTATTATTTTTGACTGGTTCCAGTCTTCTTGAGCTGTGCCCCTTTCGTCTGTTATACCCTTGAATCAAAACTGTTATAATAGATTTGCAAAGACTTATACTCTGTATTAAAATATTTTCTACTTTAACTCCCAATTTGACTTTTGCTTTGACTTTTAACTTGTTTCATAAGCTTGCATTTTCTGTCTTCTCTGGTTCTCTGTGGTTGAGGCCCTTCAACATACTATGCAATCTTAATATGATAATATTATTTATATCAATGTCAACATCAGGACTTATGTAAATATGCAACAATACAGAATGAAGTTAATGGCAAACATGGCCAGAAAAGGAAAGGGGAAAAATAAAAAGTGAGTACGACCATAGGGCATGGCTGGAAACTTAATGTAGAATTGGAGAATGTGCAAACAGCAGAACTGCCATTTGTCCAGATTTATTGTGAATATTTCAACTCTTTTACTCTATTTTGAATTTTGTTGTTGTTATTTTGATCAAAGATTCCCCCCCCCCCCCCCCTGCCACATTTGTATCATGACGCAATTGAATCAGACACTCATCAATTTTGGGGCATGTGGAGTTATTGGTTTCACCTTAAAGCTTGAACATATGCCTTGCTTTTTGATGAAAGAAATACCCAGTTGTCTTCAATACCAAATCAAGATATTTGCAATTGAAGGAGGTGAGGGTCGTCTGGCTTCAGAGGTAAAATTAGCAAGAAAATGGCCCCCAAACTTATGTTATTTACATAGCCAGAGAGTCCATGAAAACTGTCAATTTACAATTGTTTTGCCTTTAATGAACATTTTCAAGAAAATCCACACAGAAATGGGTTCTTAAAGGGACACAAAATGTGTTTAGCCTTGTTGTTGTTGTTGTTGTTAGCAATCCAGTAGCATCTGAGTGTTAACTCTTCTGCATGATGCCATTCGGTAATAGCTACATGTTTGTTCTAATTGTTGTCTTGAGGAGAAGAGGCAATTAGATGTGTGGGGTAGCTTGGGAAGAAAACATTCCCATAAATCAGTTAGTTTTCTACAGAAGAACAGATGATGTTCCACTGTCTGAGCAGACTGCTTTACTCCAATTCGGTTGAGATGTTGGTTGAGGGGTACATGTTGTGTTCTGAGTTGGAAGATTATGTATTGATCTCCCCTCCTCAACTCATTGATTGGATCTTTGACCACTGGTTTATTCATGTCACCATACATCATCCTTCCTGTCGTACCTGTGGCCCAATCATTCATCCAGTCTTCCTTGAGGTTTGACTTGATCATTTGGCAGCAGGTGGTGTAATTGGTAGAAATTTCAGACTGAGGGAGGCTAGCTCCTTTCTTTGCCAGAGCATCAACTCTTTCATTTCCCGGTATCCCAGTGTGGGCAGGAAGGAATCCATTGTAGGACTACTCTGACTTGGTGCCTACTTATCAAATTATGTAGAGTTTCACACGTGTGTGTGAGTGTGTGTGCGTATGGGCGTGTGTGTGTGTGTGTGTGTGTGTGTGTGTGAAATTTGGTCCTGCACAACTCTCAGGGCTGGTCCCAAAATGGGACCTGATCCAGGGAGAGAATGCGCAAGTCATAAAAACGTAATACAGTGTATTCTGTGGGTTGCTTCCCTTGCTTCGAGAATACTGTCGACTGTCTTGGCTATATTTAATATTATGATTTATATCGTTCACTTTCATCTGACCGCGGTTAAAAGTTAAAACGGGATAAAAACACATCGCTCTGTTTAATTTTTCTGGATTTTTGCGAGCGGGTCTAAAAGTTAAACAACTAACAGAACCTAAAAGCCCATTTATAAAAGTAACTGTAAACTAAGGTTCCGACATGTTTTCTTTGATGTAAGCCTAAAGCGGTTCAAAAAAATAATAGGGGAATTACAGCACACAACTTAAACGTTTAAAGGCTGACATATTTTCCTCAACAACACTCTTTAAAATTCGCCTCAAAAACACGATTCAAGAGATGGGGTGAGTATTTTTCGGGACCCACGTGGAGACGTTGAGACAGCCGGGGGATGAAATCGACAATCTTATACATGTACTGAAATGTGGGAGCAGGGCGGTATCGCAGTCTCAAAAAGACCAATTTGCAGGCAAGGCAACTGTAAGAATTTATTTTAGTGATCCTGTTTATGCATCCAAAGAGTAGGGTTTATTTGGGAGGGGGGGGGGGGGGGGGTTATACACGGCCCAAAGAGAAAAGCTTTCTAATTACTGGGTCAAGATTTTTTTTTAAATATACATGTATTTTTGTTTGGTGCCTGGCCTGCAGTAGTGCCATGCAGTTTCGTGGGCATATGTAAATTCCTCATTGAGCTAGAATTTTTAACGCAGTCAGACGAAAGTGAACAAGCTACATGTACGGTACTGTCTTGACCAAAAGTTAAGGACCACAAAAGTGCACGTAAAATAAAAACCAGTAAATCAAATTATTCCTTCTTTGACATACACTTAATTCATCAATCCGTAAGTGCAAAAAAGAAATTTCATCACGGTGGAAACCGAAATGCCTAATTCTCAGCGCTTAAAAGGGACCTACCCTCAAAATCGAAAATCACAATATGCCTACGCAATCGCCTTTCATGGCGTCAACCTTCGTGCGCGTCGTCCAGCGTCTGAAAACCTAGATCTAAGCTGACCCAGAACCAGCGAGCCAACCGTCAAATCTGGCGCACTGCGCACCAGAGGTGGACACATGCCCAGTAGATAGAGGTCTTGTTCACTGATGAATCTCGGTTCTGTCTGACATCCAGTGATGGTCGAACCCGCATCTGGTGGCGTTCACGGGAGCAGCTTGCTGCCAATGCAGTTCAAAAAGTGGTCCCCTTTGGAGGCGGCTCCGTTATGGTTTTGGGGGAGAATCAGCAGGCATCACTGAACCCCCCTCTACCATGTCGACAGTATCCTAACTAACAGGGCAGCGGTATATGCAGGAGATCCTTCGACTTCTGGTTGTCCTGGCGCTGCAGCAGATTGGGCCTGCCGCTGTCCTTCAGGACGATAACGCCACGCCGCACCGGCCCAGGGCCGTCAACGCCTTCGTGCAGCAGGCGGGGATTACCCGCATGATTTGGCCAGCCGACAGTCCAGACCTCAATCCTATTAAACAGTTGTGGGCTGAGCTTGGTTGGAGAGTTCGGAAGAACCACCCTTTGCCCGATAACCGACAGCAGCTGCTTGGATGGCTGCAACAAGAATGGAACAACATTCCCCAGGCCTTTCTGCACGCCTGATCAACTCTATCTATGCGCCAGCAGTGCCATGACTACCTTGCCGTGAATGGTGGGCACACACGCTTCTGATAATTCCGTTGACATTCACGAACTTAAACCGGTCGTTTTCTTTGATACTGCTGAGACTATTTGAGACGTTTTCTTTTGTGACTTTCGATTTTGAGGGTGGGTCCCCTTTGAGCACTTGGAAGTACTCGTTTCGGTTTCCATTGTGATGAAATTTCTAAATGTATGTCAAAAAAGGAATAATTTGATTTGCTGGGG
>NW_004797358.1:1433824-1441177 GCF_000002075.1 Aplysia californica | reverse complement strand
GTGCAATTTTGCAAGTGGTCCTTAACTCTTGGTTAAGACTGTATACATATATATACATTTATTTTATTTTAATGTTAATAATCATAGTACCCATACCTCTCACCTGGATTTCCTGAGTGCCTTAATAGTCGGAGCAGACTTTGTGCTGTTGAAGTTGAAGCTAGAGAGGTGAACAGAGTAAGCCGGTTCCCTATAAAGGACTGTTGACATCCACCCCTTGGCGTTCATATGACCTTATGCAGTTGCGAGAGCCGTTAAACCTCTACTAAAGCAAACGAACAACAGCCACCAAGAGCGTTCACAATAGATCTATGATATAATAAGAAATGTTAGTCGTCTTTTGTATTGATGTTGTGTAAGCGAGTTTGGCAATCGAAGACTTGAGTACATGTGGGTATAGTCGTGGACGGGCTGCGTTTGAAATCTACAACATGCACTATAGTAGCCTACGGTCGAAGACGGTGGCATTTTTACCACTGCCGCAAAACAAGTACATTTATAGGCACTTCAGTGAACGCGCTCACTATAGCGTCATTTGGCTTCGGAAAGTCCCGTAGGGTTTTGTTTCCGGACATGACGTCTCATCGCGACAGTGGGTTCAAACTGCCCACATTTTGGTTTAATTTAGGGGACCAACATTTAAGTCCGATACATGTCTTTAAAGACCTGTGTATGGCCTTCAAAACGCTTTTTTCCAGGTCGATGTGCGACTAATGAGTCTCGAAATATTTCAAGTTGAAAAATAGACAGTTTTTAACCATTGATTTTTGATAAATTTTCTTGTCATATTTTTTTCAAACTACCCTTGTTGGTAAACCATTCTTTGTTCTTCCAGAAAACGTTTAAATGTTTATCGTAGAAGTCTTACCTTGGCTGGTGTAGTCTTACCCTTTTATCAACCAAATCCGCGAAAACCTAGCTGAACCCTTCCACCGTGACATCGCGCAGAGTCGTGACGTCACACATTTTCGCCTTGAGCTTTTGGCTCCCTATCTTCATTGTTTGAAATGTACGAGACAGGGAAATACATCGCCAAGAGATTTTTAAACTTTAGTTCAAAAAGTTAATTAATTGTGGTAATGTTTTATAATCACTGACCTCACATTGTGCCTTAGTTCATTCGATAGTATAAAGAAAACGAGACTTTTTAGACCCAAGTATTTCCTTTTCACTGAGCTCCCCACTCCCTCCTTTTTCCCCCTGCCCAAAGCCTTTCATTGCGTAGGCCTAGGGCCTATACGTTCTTACTACTCTCTCTGACCGTCTAGCCTAGGGCCTAGATCTAGTATTACTGGTATGAAGAGTCCGGACTCGTGTTGTTAACACAGTCAAAAATTAAATTGGGACGCCTATTAAAGTATCTGATGCAATTATTTGCTTGATAAAATTTCTTAGGTCTATTGTTAGTACCGATCCAGATTTTCTTTCTTTTCTGTCGTACGAACAAGAACGAATATAATGCTATGTACTGGATTGTGGGATCCGCTGCATGCCCCCCCCCCCTCTCTCTCTCTCTCTCTCTCTGTCTCTCTCTCTCTCTCGCTCTCTCTCTGTGTATGTCTCTCTCTCTCGCTCTCTCTCTCTCTCTCTCTCTCTCTCTCTGTCTCTCTCTCTCTCGCTCTGTGTGTGTGTGTCTCTCTCTCGCTCTCTCTCTCTCTCTCTCTGGGTGTGTGTGTATGTGTGTGTATGTGTGTGTCTGTGTGTGTGTGTGTGTATGTGTGTGTGTGTGTGTGTGTGTGTGTGTGAGTGTATGTGTGTGTGTGGTTTCGTGTGTTCCCACTCCCCTCTTATTTTCATAACCGTACCTCTCTTTTCTTCTCCATCCCACTTTACCTGCTCTTCAACTTTATACATTTTGTTTCTCTATTATATATTCCTTCTTGTCCTATTTGTCTTATAATCGCCACCGCCGCCATCCTTCCACGACTCACGGTATTAGCAGTGTGTAAGCCTATTACTCTTTTCCACTGATGAAACAACCCTGAAGAAAGATGCCAGTTGCAACAAAGTGAGCACTTTTGCTCCTCAGTTCTTACTATATTTTACTTTTTTCCTTCCTCTGGTATCCTTAGGATGTCGAGGGGATGTGCAGGTTTCGGCGTCTGTGATGGATATGCTAATTAGTTAGATTGTTCCTGGGCCTTTTTAACCCCATCCAGTCAGGTCTTTCTTGGTCTTCCTCTTGATTTAAAGCCGGATTCGCGGATGTGGTGAGCTCTAGCTGCTAGTTGTTTCTGGGGCATTCTGGTTAGATGTCCGAACCTTTGACTCTTTGACGCTCTAATAAATTTACTACTGATTGACGTATGGTCTCGTTCCTTATGCGGTCTCCTCTGGTGACGTTGGGGGTTTTGCAGAAACATCTAATTTCGCGTGCATTGATTTTCCTTTCTCATGCCTTGTTTAGAGACCATGTTTGGCACTTGTATGTTAATGTTGGTGTGAAGATTCTATTGATGAACTGGGGATGACACTTCAGTTGGGATGTTCTTGTGACTGAGAAGGGGTGCTAGCTGGTAGGTCACTGCATTTGCCTTCATAGTTCTTTTTCTTTGTCCATACGCTCATCTAGTGAGAAGATGCTTCCCATATATTTAAATTCCTCTACTTGTTGGAGTTGTGTTCCGTCAACAAAGATGTTGAGTTTCCCTGGGTTTTTTCTTGCCTTCATAACTTCTGTTTTTGAAATGAAGATTTCAAGATTTGTTTAGGTGTTTACATTCCTCCTTAATTAATTTTGTGGTGTGTTTTTTGTGATTCCTCTTCATCTGTATTTAATGTACTCTGGTCATCAGCAAATACAAGCTCGCTCAGTTCATTGATGTTGTCATTTGCTGCTTTCGTGATCTTATCCATGTAAGTGATGAAGAAAAGCGGAGAGAGAACACACCCTTGTCTCACCCCAGACGTGATGGGGAAACAGTCCGATAGTCCTCCTGTTGACCTTTCGGCACTCAGGCTGTTTTTATAAAGTGCCATGATGTTCTTGAGCAATTGTCCTTTAACAGCATTTTACTCTAAGACTACCCCCCGGTGGCGATGCCACTGACTGAAGTGTCTTTATGCCGTTCCAAAACAGGGGACGTTCTAATGCACAGTAGAATTGTAAATGGGCTCATTGAACAATGGCATGCTCATAACTGTGCCTGAACTACAACAGGGAACTGCGCCTTTTTCTTTCCTAATCATCATTGCTATCGTCATTTTCCTCTACTTCTTTTGTACGTTTGTCACACTCTTGTGACCCGCTGTTCCGGGGTGCCTTGATAGTCTAAGCAGACTTTGTGCTGTAGAAGCTAGAAAGGTGAGCAGAGTAAGTTTGATTCCCTGTAAGGACTTTTCTGTTGACATCCACCCCTTGGCGCTCATGTGACCATATGCAGGTGCGAGTGCTGTAAAACCGCTACTAAAACCTCTAAGACTTCCCAAAGTTGACATCTATTTACCCTGTCGAACGCCTTTTCTTGGTCCACAAAGACGATATTGAGGTCTTGTCATGTCCAATGGCAGTCTCATAGAACTGCCCGAATGCAAAAAACCGTCAGTACAGTCCTTGCCTTTTCTGAAGCCAAACTGGGATTCATTGAGTTGAGTCTCTACAATTGGTCTCATTCTCATTTCCAGTATCTTGGCAAACGCTATATCCACACGGCTGAGAAGGGATATTCCTCTGTAGTCTCTGTGTTGTTTCTGTCGCCCAGGCCAGGTTAAATATCCTCCATAGCCAGATTTCTCCGATATGGCCGTATAGTTTGATCTCTTCTGCTGTCATGTTTTCAACGCCTATCGCTTTGTTTGTGGGGCTATTCTTTATAACATGTTGGGTTTCACTCTGCAGTAGTGATGGTTCTGGAGTGATTTTTTTCGGTGAGAAGCTATTAGCTGTTGTATCTACTGTAGAATCCAGCAGCTCCTGGAAATAGCGCTTCTATCTTTCCTTAATCTTTGGCTTTCTGAAAATAGGGTTTTCCGTGCTCATCATTGACTATTTCAGTATGGTTGAATGGTTCTTCCCGCATCCTCATGCTTTTTTAACTCTCTAGTAAAACTCCCAAGGGTTTTCTTTACATTTTGTTACCAGCTGTTCTCCATAATATACTGACCAGGATCTGTTCTTAGCTTCTTTTACTACCCTTGATGTATAGCGGCGGTCCTTTCTGTATAGGATGTAATCTTCCTCTGTCTTTGATTTCTACCACTTTTTGAATGCCTTTTTCTTCAGTTGGAAGGCTTCCTTCACTTGGTCATTCCACCATATAGTTGTTTTCTTTTTCTGCCCTCTTGTTTTCCTGGTGCCGAACTCTTCTTTTAAAGCTCTGTACACACATGCTTTGAAGTGGCTCCATTCCTCTTCCATGTCTCCCAAGTTTTGGGGGAAATTTGTGAAATACATCTTTCAAACGTTCGTGTATCTTATCCTTGCTATTGTCATTTATATTTCAGAGATTTACAATTTCTCATCGTTTCTTTGCTTCTGGCCTTTTCCTGTTTGGTGTGTCAATAGTCATGATGACTGGTCTGTGGTCAGTGTCTGTGGTGTAGATGGCAATCACTCTTGAGTCTCTGATTTTTCTCAGTTTCGATCTTTTGGCTAGGATAAAATCAATTTGTGATGCTATCTTTAGATCATTGCATTTGCACCAAGTTTTGAATTGACTCCTTCTGTGTTGGAAGAAGTTATTTGATATGACGAGCTCATATTCTGCACACAACTGTAATAGCATTTCTCCATTGCTGTTTTGATCTGTTTCCCTGTCACTGTGTGGCCGCATGTATCTCTCCCACGTCGTCTTCCTTGTTTCCACTCTGCCGTTAAAGTCCCCCATCATTGTCACATTATCTTTGTCATCCACGGTGTTTAAAAGGTCACTCAGTTGATCATAGAACTGGTGTCGCTGTTTTTCGGGATATGAGCCATTGCATGGTGTACCCTCAGTGAGTAATTGTCATATTCTATGGTGATTTCCCGCTTTATACCATACTCGTTGAATTTTTTTTCATATTTTTCAAGTCTGTGTTATGCTTGAGTTTAACGACACTTGCAACACAAATTAGGTCATATAAGCCCCGAAGATTAGAGGTGTTACAAGAGAGTAACATACACAGAAAAGAACGAAGAGAGATAAGGACGGTTGATTGTTAATAGGGAAAAAAGGAACAAACCACACCCCAGAGCACCCGCCAACCTCCTGCTTGAGTTATGCATGCAAGATTGAAACTGCTTTCAATTTTAATCATTTTCCCCCAATAGCAAGTTACAGAACTCTTTAAAACAAAATGAGTGATGTTTTTCTTTTGAAAATCGGACCATCATTAGGGAAAGTGTGCCCGTTTCTTTTTTGGGATAACAGTCATTGGACTCTCGACGTCACGATTATGACGTAATTAAACGGTAAATAGAATTTTCCTCTTATTGTACTTGACTTTTATTTTTATACATTGATTCTACATAAAACAGCAAACAAAATGATACCCCAATGGTCACGATACAACTATTATTAAGGATTTTATGACGTTGTGAAGCAATATTTCGAGTTTTGGTGGCACAAAAAGCAGTGCAAAAATTTGGCCAAATCGGGGCGAAAATTGATTCATAAAAACGGTCGCTGCTTCTAAACTAACAAAGATAGCACCAAAATTTAAAAAGTTCTGAAAACAAAAAGCCAAGCTCTTTTCAATAATCCAAATCTTAGTGCCGTCGGAGAAGTTTGAAAATTTCACTGAAGTTATATTATAACACAACCCCATTATAACTGACTGAAATTGAACTCCGCCGTCAACCGTGGTCTGGTGGTACGATCAAAATGTACTTTTTTCAGTCGGTAATTTACCGTAAAAGGAAGTTGATGTCGCACTCGTGCTGTAATGTAAATGGGATACATGTGCTCCATACTCCATATTGACCAAATAATATTCCTGGTATACTTGAAACTTGTTCACTTTTGTTTGTCCGCGCTGAAAAAAAAATGTTTTAGCTCATTTATTAATTTGCAAATGCTTCTAGTGCTGGCTTTGTATGACGGTCATTCCTCTCAGCCAGCCAGTAAAATTAGAATCTATTATACATGTATCTAAAGTAAAGGCCATTTTTGTCATTGTCATTCGAACAAAAATTATGGCTTTCAGGTGGATGGTTTTATCAGGGCGATGTTATGGCACATGCTGGAGAGGGCTTTGCTGACACAAAATATGCTCTACTCAATGGAAAGATGGTCTACTCCAGTCGCCTGTGTCTTCCCTCTACTGACTGGAATCATCTAAAAAGTTAGTTTTTCAAGTACACAGTGAGGACGACCTTTTCGAAGTAAGTCGAACCGAAAACTTCAGTTACTTTGCTATCC
Organism: Aplysia californica; assembly: GCF_000002075.1. NCBI lineage: Eukaryota > Metazoa > Mollusca > Gastropoda > Aplysiida > Aplysiidae > Aplysia > Aplysia californica. The sequence goes on along the minus strand of NW_004797358.1, from coordinate 1,434,836 downwards.
AAAACAATCAGCATGGACTGCGAAAAAATAATGGACTCTAGGGTCCTCACGACATAAATTTACATTTTAATTACGCCTGCCTATAATTATAATAATATATTATTTTTTAGGCAAAGATCCTGTAGAATCTTTGGTAGCCTACACACAAACATCCTTTTACTTTTATACTAATAACTATTTAAAGAATAGAGTTTTTGACTATTCGACCTGGGTTCGAATCGGAAGTGGGGGGAAAGAGTGGAAAAATAAAATAAAAGAAAGAATTAATCTCTAGGTGAAGTGGAAGGTAAAGGTAAAAAGCAGAGAAGGTGGTAAAAGCCTACTTTCCGCTGTCTGATTTGGATAGGATAGGCCTTACTAACTTAGTAACTGGTAAGGCGACTTCCCACTTCCCACTTCGCAAGGGCTAGTCACGGCCGCGAGTCTGCGAACTGCGAGCGATGATCGAGGCACGAAAAGGGGCGGAGCGAAGAAGTCATGAATGAACATCGTTCGGTGGAACGGAATCTGTCTCTCCGATGTCGCTTGAAACGATAATACGTCTTTAACACATATTTACTCATGCCGCGACGAACACTTCTATTTCTACGCGAGCTGAAATCGATAGATATTAGTATTACAGTATTAATTTCTTTAACTCCTACGCTCGCCTGCTACGCTCAATGGCTTGGCAACAATGCGAGGAATGTCAAGCACTACGCAACAGGAAGTCGATCTATCTAGACTCAGGATTTGCCGGTTTGTCATGCAGAGATTGCAAATTTCTGCACAGTTCTGCATTTCTGTTTGGCTAGTAGGCCTTCCCTACTAAAAGCTGAATGACGTCATTGAAAGGACCGAAAATAAAATGTAAGAACACGCTGCATGATGACATTTATTTATTCGGCTAGACATAGAACCACAACAACGGGTGTATTATGAGGTCGATTGAATATTGTTTTTGTTGTTGTTGTTGTTTTGGGTTTTTTGCTTTTTTATTTATTTATTTATTTATTTATTTATTTATTTATTT
>NW_004797358.1:1425110-1431940 GCF_000002075.1 Aplysia californica | reverse complement strand
CCCAACAACAACAAACAAACAAACAAACAAACAAACCAGAAGCGCAGGAGGACGAGCTCACCACGCGCCATCTAGCAAATTATTGTGGTGAAACTGGAATAACTTGGCTCACAAAAATCTTCCAGAAAGCATGGGCAGAAAGAAAAGCTCCCGGTGACTGGCAAAAAGCGGTCATAGTACCAATCTGGAAGAAGAAAGGCAATAGAGAGACTGTGTTATTATTATTATTATTATTATTATTATTATTATTATTATTATTATTATTATTATTATTATTATCGTTGTTGTTGAGAAGAAGATAAATTATTAGTTATTGTTAGAAGAATGAATGAGTCAAAAACATTGTCTTCCATAATATCTATTGTGCAACAAGCCTCGTTGGCTAGGCTAGGTGCTACTTTTACAGTTTTGGCCTGTAATAGGTTGAAATAATCGGCAAGTTCATCTTCTTGGCGGCCATATTGGTCGATCACTTCTGTGAATCGAGGGACGACGGCTGTAAACATAGTCAAAATTCCTCTGTACTCTCCTTTAACAATGCCTTTGGCACAAAACGCCGACCCATGGCGTCGCATGGAAGTAGCACACGAAACCGAGGTAATATTTACTTTTGATATGTTTGGAAATTGTCTTGTTTTTGTCCGTCTTGTTGAAGAAGTAGAAGTCTTGTATCACCGGCGCAGGTAAAATCTGAGTCCCCACTTCCTCTTCAATGATGTTGTGGTATCTCAGCCACACGCATTCACGAGTTCGCCGTTAAGCTCATGTCTTCCCGTTTACAACTGCAACGTTTTGATAGTGTGTTATTCATTCATTTAAGAGCTTGCTGTATGTTTAAAATAACTTAATTTCCATGAAGACATAAAGTGTGGACTCATCAAGCCTAAACTAAACTAAACAGTAGAGTAATGTAACTTACTAGCCTACTCAACGCCAACCCAGCCCCACCTAGAGGCTAGACCTAGATTCTAGATCTAGTGCCTAGCCTGACCAAGGCTAGTGGGTCTTACTCTGAGACACTAGGCTAGTTAGGCTCCTTAGGCAGGTACTAAACAGATTCATATTCTGACTGATGCAGAGTAATGGCAACCTTTAATTTTAAAAGATTGTGATCTTTAGGATCGGTCTAGGAAATAGATCTAGATCTAGATCTAGATCTAGGTCAAACGTAAGTTTATTGACTGAAGCTTTTCTTGGGTATCAAAACAAGACTTACAGATCTAGATCTAGATCTAGATCTAGTGTTGACTGTTGAGTCGGGCACTCGGTCAGTATGAATGAATGAATTCAAATTTGAGAAAATCTGTAAATGTCTTCATTGGTTTGGTGAAAGCGCTCACTGGTAAAATAGAAAGTGAAATAGGCAAAATTAGACCTACTGACTTGAAGAGAACAACACAAATGGATGTAGTTGGGTAAAAGAGAGTTTAACGTAGAAAAGGATATCTAGATTTCTGTAGGAAGGACTTACGTAATGAGCGACCACCCCATCAAACACAATTCAATAAAGAAGAGGCCTAATCCTAACCTTAACCCTAACGGCCTAACCCAAACCCAAACCCTAACCCTACCCCTACCCCTACCCCTACCCCTACTCCCACCCCTAGATTACCCCTACCCCTAGCCCTCAATTCTGCTCTGTGTCATAGTGGTCGCTAGTTACGGAAGTCCTCCTTTTTTTTATGACAGTGTTTGATCAGAGAAACAAGTGGCGAATAGTAGTAATTGCTGGTGATGATGTCTGTTTCAGATCCAACACGTGAAGACAGTTTTAGTAAGATTGTAATGGTGATGGGATTGGTGATAGCACCGTTGCTAGATTTCTCAGCAGAGACTTCATAGAGATGCTCTCAAAATATAAACTTTTCTTCTTTAAAAAAAAAAAATCTTTCTGTCCATAAACATCATTATTTTGTGAATTTACTCAACTTTACTGACCTGTATAAAGTTATCAAACAGTCGTGAGTAGAGTGCACCAATCCCCACTCGCTCAAAACAACTTTTAGTCTCCATTATTTACATCTGAGAAATACAGCTTTTTATAAGGAATAATGGGTCAAAATCTGTGAGGTTTTTTTTTAGAGTAAGCTGAGAGTGAGATAGTACCAGCTTACTAAACCCTTCACATATACGGGAGTCTCCGCCTAAGATCCCGGTGCTCAGGAGGAAGGAAAATGTGGGATCTTAGTCTTACTGAGTCTTAGGCGAATGGGATCTTAACTGACACACTGACAAAGGGAATTATTCCATGCTGATCCATGTTTAGGTCCACAACCTGTAAAATTGTCTCCCTTTACTCTAAAATGGACTGACTTGACCCCTGGGTGGATTTATGACTTGTGGCATAATAAGACATGCCATTTTCACTTATTGTCTGATCTTGAGTCTCAAGATCTTTTGTGGGTGGTTGACGGGTGCTCTGGTGTGGTTTGCTTAGAATTCTTTCTTATCATACATCTATCGTCCTTATCTCTCCTCCTTTTTTGTGTTTGTTACTCCCTTGTAACACCTCTAATCTTCAGCAGTTATATGACCTTATTGTGTTGCAAGTGCCGTTAAACACTTTCTAAAACTAAAACAAGATCTTTTCTTCTCTAGATGCTCCTCTGCAGGCCCTCTTGGGGATTTTAAGGGGTGATTTTTTTGTAGTAAGAATTCTGTTTTCTTAAAACAACTATAACGAACCGAGACCGTAAGCGATGGATTCTTAGACGGAGACTACTGTATATATAGCTAAAAATGGTTGGATTAGTGTGTCAGACAATTTCAAGGCTCATGGCTACATTTAGTTTTGTCTCTTAAAATATTGTGGTTTACAGCTAGTTCTATTATATCACTGGAGAAAATATTGTGAAATAAAGTACATGAAACATTCAGCCTATTTTTTAAAATTGTTTATATCAGTCAGTTTAGTTAAGACTGTTTTCAGTTTGCTTAAAGTTTAATGGCTTTCGTATCTGCATACAGTCATATTAAGCCCTTGTTAAGTCAGAGATTTTGTGATGCCAAAGTCTAACAAGCATGGGCATTTTAGACTGATACCTCTATTCAGACATCTTTTCTCCATGCATAATATATATACATGTCTTGCTCGCAGCAGATATTATCAATTTAACCCCTTTCCCGCTGGTCCTGTGTATTTTCACACGGATATAGCTTGTTTGAGCACCCTTGCTTTCCAAAGGATCGGGCAGCTGTGCATTCTGATTGCTAATCTTTCACGATTACATCTCTTTGGTTCCACATCTGCACAAGCCTGCTTGTGGTTGTGTGCTTACTAAAAAAGTAAGTTCGGCTTCATTACCCATGTGGGTAAATATAAGATACAACCTATATTATAGAGCCCTTTACTCTGTTCAAGGTTATAACCTTCCTTTTATTTTTTTGTTAGACATCGGTATTTCAAATGTCTGGACTAATATTCATTTATTTTTTTCTCTTAGGCTGCAAGTACAGAGGATATGCTGGTTGATGATCAGGTAAGTTTGATTTGAATGTCTTTCTTTTTATACTTGAATTTATGTCAACACATTTGTGCTGAAGGAAATAAAAAAGGAATTTGAAATGTGCACTCACAGGGTTTTGCTTGTAATTCCATGTTCATATAGTAGTCAACACCAAAGTTATGACCCTCTTAATTCCAATTATTTTTTGTTCCTGATATTTGTTGATGGGTTTAGAAAAATTGGGGGGGGGGGGCTGGAATCAAAACAAAACACTCAGTATTCCATATTGATATTTTCTTTTCCTGGTTTTGATTTTATCTATTTAAAGTCAGGAAAAGTTTGTTCAGTTTGCCAAGTACGAAATAAAACCATTCTTTCTACTTTTAGCTCGTTTTTATGGCCATTTGAAGCTGATTTGTCGAGTTATGTCTGCTCTAGTGCGGTCAAAATTTCGTGGCACAACTTATTCTCACATATCTCTTTAGCAGATGAATCAATGTCACCCATACTTTGTGCAACAGTTTGTATCAATTTTGTCTTACTTAATCATATGTGAGGCATCGTGGTGAAATCAGGCGCTCGTCAAAATAATTAAATCAAGGAATCAATATTTTTTTGGCTGATGGACTATTTTTTTCTAAATTTTGTTGTTGGCTCAACACCTTTTATACCAATTTAAAAACACATTTCTTTGTGGATTTTTCTGAAAAAATATTAATTAAAGGTACAAAAAATGTAAATTTTCATTTTCCAAGGTCTCTCAGGGCAATGGACATTACCTAACTTAGACGCCCATTTTCTCGCTAATTTTACCCCTGAAACCGGGCAACCCTTACCTCCTTCAATTGCAAATATTTTGACTTTTATTCCATACAGACGGATATTTTTTTCACCAAAACGAAGGCAAATGAACAGCCTATAAGTTGATACCAATAAAAAACCCATATACCCAAAAATTGACGAGCGCCTGATTCCACCACATTGTGGCACATATTTTTGCACATTGAGTCTAGATTAGAAAACTTTCCTTCATAAATATTTTTTATAAAATACTATAAATCTCTGTTGCGCAAAAAATGGGGTTGTTCACAGCACTTCCTGATTCTCACACACGTTTTACATACGCATAATATGGCCTACGTCACATCTCACCAATGACACTTTTTAGTGGCAAAACTTATTACAAGAAATTAATGTCTTAGTAAACACATTTTTGCACTTAATTTTCTCAAAACATGCGTTCATGAGTACAAAGTTGCGATCAGAAAAATTAAAGCAGACATGCAAGTCATAGGGCATTTTTTTATAGTACAACTATGACTTGTATGTCTGCCTTTGCCCTTATGATTTTGAGACATATATTCCCTTATGTTTGGAATTACTAGAAAAAAAAAAAAATTCATGACTAGATCTAAATAATTAGGGCAAAAATGCAACTATATTAGAAACAGAATACTGCTTTCAGAGAGCCAGTTTCTGCTATGGTACAGAATAGCAAGTTATTATATTTCTCCCTTATTATATTATGACTATCAGGTTTTCATTTGTTACCCATCTATCTCGTCGAATGAAAAAAATAATCAACTCCTCCAGTGACTTAAAAATACAGTATTACAGTAGACAGAGAAATGACCTCTCGTCATGTCTTTGTTTAGTCGAGATTGCTTAACTTTCTAAATTTTAAAATGTATTTTCAAAGTTTCCTTTGATTTGTCCGAGTTTTAGCTCGTTTTTATTCAATTCTAATTGCTCATTCTTCCGAGACCTCATAGACATGAATACCATGGCAGGGTTGCGCGTACAGCTATTGAAACTCTGCTCTCTAGCTACGAATCAATAAACTCCGCGCAACACCGCTCTTTGTGCTAAGTTGATTTATTTAACTCTTAGCACTTCTTTCCTTTAAAAATTGAACAAAAATGTATGATGATTTTGGAAGGCTTTTAATCTCATAATTTTGTCTAATTTATTCATTTTGGTGCTTGTACAGGAGTAGACTACTTGATTCTGGTGAATTACCCAAAAAAATAGGAAAAAAATAATTATTTTCATACTTAAATGGGTGTTGCATTTTTCCTCAATTATTTTCATATGTCTGCCATCTTGAATTACCTTCTTTTATACAAAAATCAAAGCAAGAAAGAAAAATAGAGATATTAGTGAAATACTCTATATTTCTATATCTCAAAAATAGGTCAAATATGCAAATGAGTTGAATGAAATCTGTGATTTGTATTTTAAATGAATACCTACCCAATATGCATTATTTTTAGGTTAAGTGCCACAGTCATATGAACCTTCAAAAATATTTTATTTTTTTACAGTCTGACTATTCGTTTACATTTCAAATTTGAACAAGAAGGTCGTGGTACTAAAATGGCTGTCATCCCTACTAATTGGCCTGAAATTACTTACGTTTTTTTATATATCTTGTAGAATCGAATGTTACTTGGTATAAACTAGAATCTTGGAAAACAATTTTTTTTCTCTTTGCATATGTAAAGATGAGAAGAAAAAAAAAGTCATATTTCTTTATTTTTAGATACCAAGTAAGTAGGTCACACATGCAAATGAAACATCATACACATATAATTATTCTATCAAACCAAAGTCCACTCAATAACCTTTTCATTGATATATACAACACTTATTGTGTTGACCATCACTAGAATTTATAGAAATCTATGTCCACCCGTCCCTCTTTGCCTTAAAAAACTGGTCCAAACCCAAGAATTGCTGAGAGTAAAGATGGAGCATTCTCTTAAAAACATTTAGAGAAATGGTCTTGTCTGCTGTGTTGCATTAATTTAATTGTTTTTCGGTTTGTTTTCTTCAGCATGAGGACTCTGAGAATGAAGTTGAAATCACAAATGTCACCAAAGAAGGAGAGAAAGCCGACCCTAGTCACTTTGAACTGCTAAAAGTACTAGGTCAGGGATCCTTTGGAAAGGTGAGTTCATGACTATATTTAGGTCTTTTAATCACTGAGGTTTATTTTTGCTCTGTGGTATTTATTGTTGTCCAAGTGGATTTTCCTAATATCAGGGCTTGAAATAGACCGCGGCAGTTTGCCTTGGTGCCGTTGCAATTTGCCGCAATGCCCTTAAAATCAAAGGGTCAACCACTGCAATTTTTGCCGTGCCCTTCAAGTTTAAAAAAAATGTACCACCATGAAAATAAATCAATATTTGTCATGTGCTGTCACTTTTGAAAAAAAAAAGAAAGAAAAGAAAGTTATACAAGCGTCTTGTCGGGTTTGCTGCCGTGGCAGGTCAGTGAACCTTAGTCACCAGGTACGGCATCGTGTGAGCACTGGTTGTTGGGGTCACCAAAGTTCATTCAAAATCTGAATGCCACGAAGTACATGTATGGGACTCCGGAATA
>NW_004797358.1:1396662-1424818 GCF_000002075.1 Aplysia californica | reverse complement strand
CTGGCACATCAGAAGATAAAGTTTTGAAGAGTGCAGGGATATTTGACAGAACAAATATGCCTGAAACTGGCAAAATGGATGAGTTGAAAGAATATGGTGAGACACAGATGGATAACTTGATAGCTCATTATGAGACTGTGCTTCAACACCAAGGATGCTCAACACTGAAAATAAAGAAAGAGTGGCTATGTTTCTCTCGAAAGTCAGGGCTTATTACCTCTGAGTGAGAACAAGACAAGTTCAGTCTTGAAAAAAGCAAGAAAATTTCCCAATTTGGCTCACATAATCCCAGTTTTCTTTGAAGAGGCGCTTCCTTGGTGACTAAAGGCATTTGCTTTCCAGAGATATGTTTGATGAAAAGATCATGCTTATTTGTCCCAATGGTCCTGAGATCAAAGAATTTAACCCAGAACCCTGCATTGCCAAGTGGCAAGAGATGTGTCTCACAAATAGACGTCCTGATAATAAAGCACTAATCTCTTAAATCATCTTCTCTGGTGATACTTTTTAAAATCACTTGTATTTTCCCATAAGGGACAAACAGTAAGCCAGTCTTTTTCTATATTGTGTGTGCCAACATATTTTCTATATTCTGATCATCTAGTGATTTACTTAGTTTTCATTCATGATTTTACAAATTTTCCGATTACTTTGCTTTTGTTTAGGTAATCTAATAAATTGTTTTGTTTTTTATATAAACGTTGCGATGCACGATCCAGTATTACCAACTATAATCAACAAAATGATCACCTATAATTTTTGCCTTGGTGCCCTAGAAAATTGCCTCGGTGCCCTCTGATTTTTAGGCCCCACCGAGGCAATTTTTGCCTGCCCTCCTGAACACCTAATTCAAGCCCTGTAATATTGTCTTCTTCCTTTGTAGTACTTGCCTTTCTGTCTATCTTTTTAAAGAAGTTAATGTTCTAGCTGCTACTTTTCTGCATTGTTTTGGAATTTCTTTGGCATGGCATATGGAGTTAAGGAGGGAGTTAACCCTGAAATGTACTCCTTGTTTTCTGAAAATACGCTTCTCTTTTAAGAGACAAAAAGGAACAAATGCACTTAATGGTAGTGTTGGATTGTAAAGTCTTATGAATGATAAATTAGAGCTGTGCTCCTTTTTGTCACACCTTGAGTTGTTGATTGGAGGGCATCACTGTTGGATTTCATGTCTTTCCTGTTCTTTGCCTATTTTTCTGTCATATTATCCATTTCAATCCTATAAGGTCCATCTTATCAGTAATATGAGTTTTAGTCTCTGAAAAATTTTTCTCTTCGGCAAATAAGTAAATGAAATATTATCTCTTGTTCCAGGTTTTTCTTGTGCGCAAAATTTCCACCCCTGATGCAGGAAGCCTGTATGCAATGAAGGTGTTGAAAAAGGCTACCCTGAAAGGTACAATTCTAACACAGATGAAAGAAATATTTAATTATGCATAAACTTTGATGGGCTTCGTCAGTTTTTGTTGCAATATATGACTAATGTGGATGTAAAACATTTGTGTGGCATCGGCAGCGTGGTGAAATCAGGTGCTCATCAAAATAATGAAAGTGAAGAAACTAGCGTTTTCCCCGCAGGTTTGGGAATTTTTATTGAATTTTTGTTGTTTTTTTCTCAACACCTTTCATGCCCATTCAAGAACGCATTTCTATGATTTTACTGAAAAACGTTGATTAAAAACATAAAAGATGTAAATTATAAGTTTCCACGGACTCTCAAGCTAAGGAAATAAGTAAACTTTGGCGGCCATTTTCTCGCTTTTTTTTTCCTCTCAAACCATGCGACCCCACCTCCTTTAACTGATTCCGTCCATTCGGCCGCTGACAGCGGCTCTGAGTTTTTCCGCTGCATCCATTCGGCCGCTGTGAGCGGCTCAACGAAATCCGAAAAAAATGTGCACTTTTTAACTTAGTTCCTACTTTTTAAGTTGTCGAAAGGAAGTAGAACTTGTAAACAAACCTGGCCTCAATCTCTGAGCGCCAGTATCGATCGAAACTCGGAGAAATTTTTGCAAGAATCATTGTTTTGTGGTCGCTATGTAGGCTAGATCTAAGTGTAAATAACACGGAGCCTGGTATAAGAAAAAGGCCCTTCAAAGGAAGATATTCAACTAAATTTGTGAAATTCTTACATAAATGTGTGCTAGGGTGATATCGCTACAATTTTGTGTTGATTCGTATGGATTATAAGGACTTGTAGAGCTGAGAAAATGCGGTAAGTCGAAATTTTTGAAGAGGTGTTGCGCAATTTTTTTTCCCCATTTATTTTTGTCTGACTGAAAATACAATATAAACTGATTATAGGTCATTGTTATTGATATAAACAGATTCCTCTATTGATGAATATCACTTTGGTATATGACAATACGTATTAGAGTAACTTAAAGCTTCACAGTAATGCATTCAATAGATGCACCCCAGGTCTAAAACTGAACAAGGAAAAATAATTCTGTCCAGAGCCTGAAAAAATCATGGACGGAATCAGTGATTCCCAATTACCTCGACTCGTATCCAAGATAATTGGATATTTTTTCATTGAAAGCAAGGCAAATAGAGAGGCTTTAAGTTGATACCAATAACTCCATTTTTGCCCAAAAATTGACGAGTGCCTGTTTCCATCAAGTCGTGAAACATTTTATTTTAGTTCAGATGTGTAACTCCAATGTAGTTTCACTAAATACTTTAATTTTTCACAATGCAGTCTTATTATTTTTGTTCTTCAGTTTACTGTAAGTCATTGATTTTATCCATTTTAACTCACTTGCGACTGGGCCCTTTCACCAGTCACAAGCGTTGAAGACTGGCGTTTTTGGGGGTATTTCAATAAATCACCACAACTCTCAGAAGAAGAATTTCTCACAGATAATAGATAATCTTCTATTGTAATCATTTTTTGACACAGTAAAGTAACATTCAAACTTAATCCAATACAAAAAACTAAAGTTGTCCAAGTCTAATACTTTAATTTGTATGATTTTTTAAAAATTGGCATGAATTTGATTTTCCGAAAAATTTCCAGAGACGTGACAAGTAGAATGAAATTCACTGCAACAACAAAAATAAAAGTTCAAAGTGTTCTGGTTTGATTTGTATACATGTGCGAGTGTTTGGTGAATATATAAAAGCTGGTCTGTGCATTGATTCAGACCCATACACTGAATTACATGAGACAGATGTACGGCACGACGTTGTGATTTCGTTGCGCGAAAAACAACACCGGTACTAGTGCTAAATCTAGCCCTAGAACTACGACTCGGGCCGTGTTCGGGTACATATCCAGGATTCTAACAATTAGACACATCATATTCTGTGACACTAGAACTAGTAAAACGCACAGAAGTATAGAAAACGGCGAAATTATGTGATTCTTGTTCATGCGACTTCTTCGACCGTTACTACGACGCGACTGTCAAATTACTATCAGCTGTATAGAAAAAAACAAAGCGCGAGTTCCGGTCTGTTCAACCCCAGTTGGGGTCACTGTCCTTCCCTTTCAATAACTTAAAAACTACCGGCCCCAGAGATACGAAACGAAGTCTAAGTAGCTCAGGCTTGGCCAAACAAGGGTACGAGGCGGGTCTCGCGATCCGTGCGTGATTTGTAGAGCAAAAAAAAAATTCCAAAGTTGGTCACGCAGGGCTTGTGAGACCCGTCGCGGCGGGGGTCACGCAACTGTTGTGTGACCCGTCTGAAGTGAGTTAATTTGATTCCAAGGCTGTTATTAAGTTAGTTAGGAATCTCTGACTGACTGGCTTGCGCCTGATGCTTTTGCTAATTTGTCTTTCCTCTGGGTTGGGAAAATAACAAATAAGCTCAATGCATACCAGCAAGAGATGTTAAGTTTTTGAGGCTGTATAAATGCAAATGAATACCTCTGTTCAGAAATTTCCAGCGTGATATTGCCTTTTGTTTTGTTATTGTTTCTGTTGTCTTTTTCTGCAGTATCTTTTTGTTCCTAAAAGACTAAAACTCATTTGGAAACAAGAGACATTTTAAGGTGCCCCCCTCGGTACCCTTGTAAAGAGCTGTTAATTAAAATTTTCCGTATTAGCTTTGCCAATGGCAAACATTTACTGGCTGATGGATGGGCCTTACGAAGGGAGCAAATGGTTGGGGGGTTCATTTTGAAGAAATACCCAGAATGATATTGCTTAAGATTTTCCACAGCAAATGGCTTTGATTGTGCTAATGTTGTGTCTATTGCATTTTTAACAAAACATAGAAGAGGGATAAAAATCTCTGCTTCAAATTCCTTACATATGTGAAAGAAAAGGTGTTCTTAAATAAACGGTTGTCATGGAGTTGCTCTGTGTTAATTGTTTTTGGGTTGTTGTTTTTTTTCCTTTTTAGTACGAGACCGTCAGAGAACAAAAATGGAACGTGATATCTTGGCTGATGTCAACCATCCTTTTATTGTCAAGCTACACTATGGTAAGTAGAAATATGCATACTGTTATTAAAAATGTGTCTCTGTTTCGTCTTTTCTGTTTTCATTATTCTTGGATTTAAGATGGTCAGTTATAGTCCTTCTGCTCTGTAACATGTAAATGAAAGATTCAAATGTTCTTTCTATATCATGTTAACATAAGATTTCCATACTTATTGACTTTGTACTTGATTGCGTCAATGTTCTTAAGTTCACATGCTTTTTACCCGCTGTATCAGTACTTATCCCTTTGTCTTAATTTTCTGAGGGCACATGGCGACCAGTTACAGTATAACATTTTTTTCCTTTTTTTCCCTCTTGTTTACAGCATTTCAAACAGAAGGCAAGCTGTACCTGATCTTGGAATTTCTGAGAGGAGGGGATTTGTTCACTCGTTTATCAAAAGAGGTATAGTGTCTCTGACAGGTTTTGAGTATTTATTTTCTCCATATTGCCTTCTCAGTGGGTATTTTGTTCAGGGGTAAATAATCATGAGCAACTGTTTAGCAAACCATTCCATTGAACACAGTGAACTTGAAGCTGAGTTTGAAGGGATACATTTTGTGGGTATGATTTCTGTAAAATTATACTGTTGGTAAATGATAATGTAAAGAACCTCGTTTTGCTAGGGAGAAATAGGAGTTTTGATATGCCAACTTGGTGGGAACTAAAAATTATGATTCCCCTCATGTGCACACCAATTATTTATTTTTTTAGATGGTCTTATCACATCCTGGAGTCCTGTATTCTTTCTCTTTGTTACAGGTGATGTTCACAGAAGAAGATGTCAAGTTCTATCTTGCTGAGCTGGCATTAGCGTTAGATCATCTCCATGGCTTAGGCATCATCTACAGAGATTTAAAACCAGAAAAGTAAGTTGAATTAGAATTGGAGCAGCAAGGAGTCTGATGATTGGTGCATACACTACACTGACAGTCTATGAACTGTCATTTCTTTACCATTTCCTTTGATTTATACCATTATTTTGGCCATAAACTTGTGCTAAAATTACATACTCAAAGTTATTACTAAATTGCAACTCATGGGTGACGAAATAAAAATACATGCCCTTAGTTTAACAAAACACTCTAAAAATGTTTTGTTTAGCAAGTAAATTCAATATCTTCAAACATGTTTCCTGTTCTATTTGGACGTCTTCATTGACAAGCGTCACGGTAAGCCTACCGTTTTATTATTATTAGTTTCTATGTTGGACCTGTAGGTTCACAGTGAGTTATTTATTTTTGTACGTGGTGCCAAGACAGACAGGTCCAGAATGTGTTTATAAGCCTGCATCGATCAAGTCACACATGCCTTTCTGTGAAGTTAGATTTATTGAAACTATGTTTATCTTTGTAAAGGTAAAGCAACATTTGTAATAAAGAAAAATTGAAGAGTGTCTACTAAAAGCATGCTCTCATTGTACACATCTACTATAAAAAATTCAATCATTTCGTCCTAATAATATGGCATTTTGATTCTCTGTCTTTCTTTGATTTGCAGCATATTATTAGACACAGAGGGTCACATCAAGCTGACAGATTTTGGATTGAGCAAAGAATCTATATTTGAAGAAAAGAAAACCTATTCGTTTTGCGGCACGGTTGAGTACATGGCACCCGAAGTGGTCAACCGCAAAGGTCATGGGACACCCGCAGACTGGTGGTCGTATGGTGTGCTCATGGTAGGCAGCATTTCTCTACTTTTCTCTACTCATTAGCCCTGCTTTTTGTTGGGGGGGGGGGGGGGGGTTCTTCTATAATTAGATTCGGAGACAGCTAGTTTTTATAAGACTGCATGAAATAACCTGAGATTTACAACTTGTTGAGAAAATACAATGGAATAACAGTAAGCCAACATTAAAATTAACAATTGAACTGACGACACTGGCAATATTTTAGACCAAAATTTGTATGTGTCGTATGAAAATTCTGGCCATGATAACATGAATAGCCAATATTTTTCCGTTATTCTGTAAGATTTAAGTATGGTCAGTTTTTACCTTTCACTACAAAAAGGGAATGCAGACAATTCTTTTAGAAATCTCAAGGTGATGATAGTGTCTGGTGAACATTCCTTTCTCCCCCCTAAAATGTGCAAAATTTTAGTGCATGATGTTCCAGCATAAGATTTAATTGGATATTTTGTGCCCAGGCTATTTTCGGCAACTGTTCATCATAGGCTTAGCCCATCAGAATAATGACTTGAGGTATAAAAGCTCTTTTATGGTATTTGTGTTAAAGCAGATGTGCCAGCTTTCAAGACAATAAATAACTAATCGGAATTATCTATAAATACAGGTGTTTTTTGTGCTTCATGGACACAATTTGGATAATTTTGGATGTTGGCTTTGCCCCTGCCTGCAAAGACCAGCCTGAGATAACGGGATACAATGTCCTGTCAGAAAGATGTACTCAATGAAAATTCTCCCCACCCAGGTATTGAACTGGGATCTTTTGCATGCGACAGTGAAGCGTTTAACAAAACTACACCACAGATGGCATATATTTATTTATGCATAGCATGCTCCGTGAAACTTTATCTTTTAGTTTTTCTTGTGTGATAATGTCTAGACCAATGTTAAGACATATTCCTGTATATTTTTGTAATTTATTTTAACAGTTTGAAATGCTGACGGGAGCGTTGCCTTTCCAAGGTGCCAATAGAAAGGAGACAATGACACAGATCTTAAAGTAAGCAAAGAAACTTTTTCTTTCTTTCTTTCTGATGTTATGACAGGCCAAAAGTTAGGTCACAGCTTAAAAGCAAAAACTTTATGTGTCGAGGGAAATCCATAAGTTTTGCCTTTTCAGTATTCTTGTTAAGGAATAAGCATTGTTCCTGATGTTTGTTGCTTCTGGCTGCAGTTGAGTGTGGCTGGCTGATTGTAGTTTCATTTGATAAACTAAATACTGTTCATCATTTCTGTTCTTTTTATTATTTGAGGAATGTAAATATGCATTCTCCCAGTGTTTTGTTATGTGTTAATTAATTAATGCAGTGGTCTCCACTGTACAACTCTGTTGCTGTGCTACAGAATTTTCATTTATGATTGAAAAGCTTAAATACTTGTTCCATAAATAAAGATTAAATCTTTTGATGTCGGCTGAAGTCATTTCTGTTTTTGAATTAATAAGATGAATATTTGGAGTAATTTTCTTTTAGTCAGAACACAACGTTTTATGTTACTGTTGTACATTGTATTGTATTGTGATGCGCTCTGAGCTTGTGTACTTTAATCAGGGTTGAGCGCTATATAAATGTCATTTATTATTATTATAAACAAAAATCCACAGAAACATCCTTCTTTATTTACTTGAGATGCGAAGATACCCTCTTCAAATTCCAAGTTGTTTCAAATGACACTGCTGAGTGAGTTCTAATTTGTAGTCTGGAGAAGTATGTGCGTTCTTATGATTTTTAAATGTGTTTTTACTTGTCACAGGGCAAAGCTGGGCATGCCGCCATTCCTTAGTCCTGAGGCACAGAGTCTTCTGAGAGCTGTGTTTAAGAGAAACCCGGCCAACCGATTAGGTGACACTCTGAATTGCATTTTTTATAGAATTTGTTTTTCCATTTTTTTGCTACTTCAATTTTGATTGACTACGGTGTTGGGGGGGGTGGGGCTCTCGTGTCCTAGAGGTTAAAGTGTTTGCCTCTCATACAAAGGTCCTGGGTCGAATCCGAGTAACGACCGAAAAATTTCCTTCTCCAAAATTGCCTCCTTTCTCCTCCTTTCCTGCTCTCTAGCAATGTTCTGTCGTCTGCTTTCGTCTCCACTTTCTGCCCCCACCTCGTCACCTCCTTTGCCCCCTACTCTGGGCTCTTGACTCTTTCTGCAGCCTTTCTACTGCTACCCCTTGGCTCCTTACTGCTGTTTTTCAGCCACACCCTTGATCTTTTGGTAGGAAAGATATACACCTAACCTTCTCTGACAAGGGTGAAAATTATCAGAGGTTCCGTTTGCAAGTAGCGCACATTAAAGATCCCTTGGTGGTCTAAAATCGATAAGAGTAGGCTTCAGTTGCCACCCAGGCAAAATCCAAAATTTCCCACCAAAATGTGTCCTGGCGCGCTCATGTGACCTTATGCAGTTGTGAGCGCCGTAAGATACTCCCCCCCCCCCTCTACCCAAAGAAAGTTTGGTTTTGTACTCCCATTGCGGGCTTTCTGATGAATGCTTGAATGGTTTGTCCATTCTAAAATTTACGAACCTTTCTGCCTCCTGTTATGGGTTTTTCATAGTTCTGTGGAAAAAGAAGTCAATACAGTTTGCAGTTTGATTTAATTTCCTATTCATGTCTTGTTGAAACGGTTTGAGAAATTAAGTTGCATAGATTTTTGTTTAGTTTTTTTTTTTTAACCTGCAGTGGCGACTTAAATTCCATCCTATGGGAAAGGGTTCAGGGTGCATTGCTAAATTATCGTTTAAAAAGCTGCCTAATGTGCACTATAAAGGCTCCTAAAGAGCTGTACAGTATATCAATTAGCTATTTATTAGTCTTTGCTGAGAAATATGTGACAGTATCGCAAAAGCTCTAGTTATTCTGATTTTGACTCTGCTTTGATTTGAGCTTGAACAAGTCTGGGGTTTGATTTTAGTCTTATGAATAATATGAAGGTACAAATTGACTGTTTAGTGTAAGATGCTGCCATGCGCCATTTTGAAAAGTAATGTATGACGGAGTCTGGCACTGAGCAGTCAATGTGTAAAATTAATGAGACTGGGAGGGTAAAAATATTGTTTACTAAAAATTTCCATAAACAGGTTCTGGCTCCAATGGCATCGAAGAAATGAAGAGACACCCATTCTTTAGCACAATTGACTGGGTGAAGCTTTTCAAACGAGAACTCCAGCCTCCTTTCAAGCCTGCTGTGGTACAGACAGATGATGTCTTTTATTTTGACAAAGAATTCACTTCAAAGACCCCAAAAGGTAATGACACAGTAACATACTGTTTGGTATAGAAATTGAAAGATTTTGTTAGTTGTAAGTCTTTTTATCATTACTAAATTCTGTATCTTTATCATTACACTCCCACCCTGCTTTTAAAAAATGAGTTTTGAATACCGTTTTGATAATGTACCCATTTTTTTTTCCATGGCGTGCTATATTAGATCTTTGTAAAGAGTTGAGTGTGTATCTGTTGAACTAAACATCTGGTAGGTGAAGTCAAAACTGGACTTATCCGTGCTGACAGTTGGCTCAGCAGTGTACTGTGGGAATTGTTTGGCAGTCTGTTGTGTGGCACATCAATTTTTCATGTGCTGTGAAAGTGTCCCAAGTTTATGTTATTTTCTATGTACGTTTTTCAACAAAAGTTGTCATGTCGCTCATCTGAGTAGTGGGTTGTCGCCCAGTGTGAATTGAAAAAAGAGTGGCGCTCCAGAGTCAATGAATTTGTTCTTTTTCTCTCCACAGATTCCCCTGGAATACCCCCCAGTGCGACAGCTCATGAGTTGTTCAGGGGATTCAGCTTTATAGCACCGGCTCTGCTTGAAAGTGAGGCTCCCCCTGCCCTTGATCATGTCACCAACAACAACAACAACCTTTCCAAGGTAAGAACCTCTACTAATGACCACACTACACTGTCATGGGCATAATGGCATGAGTGAGGCTTTTCAGGATTGGAAGGTGGTCTACAAGGGAAAATGGGAAAAAGCAAAATAAACAGTTGTATTTGGCTTCAGGAAGTATTCAACACAAATTGTGCGTAAACTGTTTATTGTTGGATTGGGGGGGGGTCTTTTCCTTCTTAAATCTCTAAAGAGCACATACTAACAACAAACAAGACGGTTGTTCTCAGGTGGTTTTTTCAAACTTATGATGTAGGATAATGATAGAATTGTATTCTCATGATCGCTGTTCAGCTACTGAGCGTTCCCCCACCCCAAATCAACATGCTAATATGTGCCTAATCTTTTTCTGGTCATCTCACCCTGAGACGGAAGGAATGGTGAATTTGTGTGTTCACAATAGAGTACTAAAATAATGACTAGTGTTTTATGTTGCATATAGCTGTTTCTTTTCTTTTGTTTTTCAGCTTCCAGGAGTGAAAAAGTCTCCATTTGTGGATGATTATGAATTGAAAGAGGTGAGATTAAATAAACATTATTTATGGAGACAAAGTAAGAAGGGAAACTAGAAGTTAGTAACAGTTTTATTTATGGTTGATAAAATGAAATTACTTTACCTTTTCTTTCTTGGATAATAGAAGGACATCCTCGTATCTGAAAAAAGAAAAGAGGAACGTGCAACATGCTTTGAACACAAGAATAGAGTCTAGTAATTCGAAGTGGGAACTGTCCATTGACTTTAAATCTAGTTAAAAGCTAGTATCATCTGTGAAAACCGAGGGTTTTTTTTTCAAACTTAAAATTGTTTTTTTTTTTTGTTTGGGTTTGTTTTTTGTTTAAACTTAGTTTTCCTGCAATGAGGTGTTCGTAGTCTGTCACCTATTTGGTAGCTAGCCCACCTTTGTTTTTCTTGCTGCTAAAATTGTGTTGTTTTTAATAAATTTCTCAGGACATTGGAATTGGCTCTTACTCAGTCTGCAAACGTTGCGTTCACAAAGCCTCTGGAATCAGCTATGCAGTGAAGGTAATCATCTGTTGTCTTTTTTCTGTTTTTGCTCAAATTAGTTGTTTTTTTAAACTCAAAAAAAACTTCAGAGTGGAATTGTCAAAGTTAATTGTAAGGTGTTATGTGTTCATAGTTGTTGAAATACTTTGTTAAAAAAGTTCACAATGGATTGGTCCACCTATCAATATTAAGTTCAGGCAACAAACTTGTTCCATTTTGGGTTTTTTCTCATTGATGTACTATTTATGTACATAGTCACTTTACTAAAGTTTGTTGTTTTTTTCTTCAGATCATGGACAAGGACAAGAGAGATCCATCAGAAGAGGTTGAGATTTTGTTGCGGTTTGGACACCACGCCAATGTGATCACTTTGAGAGATGTAAGCTATTTATTTTCATCTTCTTTTCTTGCCTTCTATATGTTTTATAAAAATAAGGTACTAGTGTGTTAGGTTCCTCTTTTCTTTTATACAGGGTCCCCACCAGGTCGGGAAATCGGGAAAAAGTCGGGAATTTTGAGATAGGTCGGGGAAAAGTCGGGAATTTTGTGATGGGTCGGGAAAGGATAGGGCCTGTGTAATGTGTAGCTATCTAGACTGTATGGTTGATGAATCCTGAAGAGGAAACGTAATTGAACCACTGTGGCGGAAGTGTATGTGTGACACGGAGGCTCGATCGGGAAGAATCAAGATCTGCTTTCGTTACCGCCCAGAAATTTTCCGGTAATAGTCTGATAGATAACGCAACATTTGTAACATGCAGGTTATGCATTATGAACCCTGTGTCGCCTTGAAAATAAATCAATATTAAAAATTGCCCTCTGCTGTCGCTTGTGGAAAAAAGAAAAAGAACTTATACAAGCGTCTTGACAGGTTCGCCCTCGTGACCGGTCAATGAACCTGTGAGTGGCGGCGGTCTGAGCGCTGTGAAGTATAGGACTCCTTTATAAGATACTCTCATGGAAGGGGATTGGGAGGGGGGGGGGGGGGGGCTGAAGGCAACGCTAGAGGACAAAAACTGAACTTGGAAGCAAATTTTTAGCATTTTGATAACTACTTTAGAGCTCTCTGCAAAGCGCGCGTTGGTGCAGGCCTTGTGTGGAATCGGGATCCGTCATGCCTTGTTATTGAACTAAAGTGTTCGCGTTTCATTGGATGGGGTGATTGTAATTTATATCTATATTTTAGCTTTCTGTTCAAGATTGGCAGATTTTCAGTGTCACTGCATCTTGCCCTCCCTCAGTTCTTACACCTCTCATACTGAATAGGTGTACTTGAGCCATTCTAAATTTAGTTATTACACTCTACTTTGAGTTTGAACAATAGTTTTCGTCTTCACGTTTATTATATGAATCATGACACCCAGACTGGTTATTGACAGTCGATATTCTAGTTCTATGTCTTTTCTCAGGCTCAAAGCAGGATTCATTTTTTATATAGGGCCTATAGTTTGTTATGTTGGCTAATATGATGAGGGGAAAATATAAATAAGTAAGAACAGACTGAAATACCAAAGTCTCTCAAGATCCCAGTGCCACACTGACATGTTGTTGAGTGGATATAATGTATCTTCATGTGTGTGTGCGTGTATTCACAAACATATACATGTATTATATTAGATATAAATGGAGCACACGCTTTCATTGTTATGTAATGGTACGTGTCCCTAGAAAATGGATGAGGCCCCTCCTTGGAAAATTGAGAAGCTGGGTTGGCAGACTTTTTATCATTGATAGATGGGCTTTTTTTGGGATCATTCTTGACGCGCAGCGGCCTGATTTTTCCCTCGAATTGGGGTCTTGAAAAAATTTTCCAGGATTTGGTTGGGACCCAGTTTATAATAATAATAATAAATAAATAGCATTTGTGTAGCGCATGTCCCCACTCGAAAGCAAGCTCTATGCGCTTTACACTGTATTATTAACCCAGCAGACCATAGAACACTCAGAAACATTCTCAGCTCCCCGGGAATTAAGACAATTTGTAAGCACTCTTTTGCTATTACACCTTCTTAAAAGTGTTATTGCGGTTTATGTTGTTTAGTTCATTGTAGCATCTGTTGCCAGATTGTATTGAGTGTGTTTGAAATTAAATTTGGTTGTTGAGAGAAGTATCCCAAGGTAGCCAGTGGTCATTTTGGCAAATGCTTTTGCATTGTGAATTATATATCGAGCAAACATGCGATCATTTCTTTTTGGGGGAATTTACTCCATTAAGTTTTCTTAAAACCTACTGAACTGGTTAAGTAACTTGTGAATTTTTTTTCTTCACAGGTTTATGACAGTGGAAACAAAGTCTACCTTATAACAGAATTGATGCGAGGAGGTGAACTCCTGGATAAGATACTCAGACAAAAGTTTTTCTCAGAGAGAGAAGCAAGCGCTGTGTTGCAGATTGTTGCAAAAACTGTGGAATATTTACATCAAAATGGGGTATGTCCTTGACACAATTCATCATGTAGGCTGGTACGCCTACTCTTTGATACTTCCATTCAATGTTCTGTCTGTCATATCACTATAGTTCTTTGGGAGAGTTTTAAATATCTGTTTTGAAGGCAGTATTTCATGCTAAGAGTGTGTGAAATGAGCTCATCGGGTACGATGTTGGCCTGTCAACCCAGATGTCTAGAGTTTAAAAAATGGGGAGGGGGAGGGAGGGGGTGGTACTCGTGTTTTCTACACCCCCTTAGGATAGATATGAATAAGCACCCAGTCTTCTCAAGTTAAAACAAAAAGCTTCGGAGGTCTCATGTGGAAGTTACACGTGTTAAAGGTGTCTTAGCAGGTTTAAAGTAAAAAAGATTAGGCCCCTCTGGCTGCTGTCGATGGAAAATTCAAAATTTTCCTGCCCAAAAACTTAAGCTATTTTAGCCAGTGCAATCGAAAATGGTACAGGGCTTCCAGACGACCAAGGGACAATTTTGTGTTCTATGACGGTAAAATGGCCATATATGTAAAATCAACTGCACTGTGAGATGATCTTAAGGTCATTTACTCCCATAGCTCCAGCAGGGGTATGAGAAGAATAAAGAAGACTACTACGACCTCATGAAGCCTTGATTCCAAAATATAAGTTTCGAAAAAAGCAGGCCTTGAACTGTGAGATGCCTTTGCAGGATAGCATGCCCCCCCGGTAGCTGAATGTTGTAATCTATGACTCCTCAGGTTGTCCATCGAGATCTGAAACCATCAAATATCCTGTATGCTGATGACAGTGGTTCCCCAGACAGCTTGCGTATCTGTGACTTTGGTTTTGCCAAGCAGCTCAGGGCAGAGAATGGCCTTCTCATGACCCCATGCTATACTGCCAACTTTGTTGCTCCAGAGGTGAGTATTTTTACTACTGTTTTCACTCTGAGATAGTAGTGACTGTGACTATAGAATGTAAAGCGTAAACAACTTCGTGTGGAACGGGGATGTGCATTATATAAATGCGTTTTATTATTAATTGTGTCAGATCGTAGTATCCTTGCTCATATGCCAAATATACCAACGTCATAATTTTTCCTCGACTTCTATGTTCTGTGAAGTGGAGTCTTAAAGCTATGACATGTAGAAGACTCAGGTTGTGATCATATAGAAAAACTTGCATTATGAGCATTTTGAAGTTGATCGTTGTTGGAATGTTACAGAGTTTGGTTGTTGTTGTTGTTTTGGGGGTTTTTTTTGGGGGGGGGGAGGAGGGGGAGTCATTTGGGATAGGAGAAAAATGAGAATTAGTTTAATTTTGGATCAAGGTCTCTCGTCATGCAATATAGTTATGATACTTGTTTTGCAATATCATATACTTGCATTTGAATAAGCTATGGCTCTGCTGGTATGGAATGTTGGAATGTAACTTGTTTATGACCTAATTAGCATATAAAGTAGGTTAATGCATCTTGCGCTGGTTTTTTTTTTTCAGGTCTTAAAACGTCAAGGATATGATGCTTCCTGTGATGTGTGGAGCCTTGGAGTTTTATTATACACAATGTTAGCTGGGTCTGTATCAATTTCGTTCCGTTTTAAATTTTTTGTCCACTTCCAAAACTTGTATTGCAATTCTTTTTAAATATTTTTTTTGTGTGGGGGGGGTGGTAGATAAGAAACTATAGCAAAAAGAATGTGACAAATATTGCTTTATGAATGCAGTGATGTAATATTGAAATAACTTGGTGGGACATCATTTTCACCTTTTACTTTTTTTTTTTTGTTGTTGAAAAATTTACCTTTTGTTTCCTGGAAAAATTAATATGCTGATCAATACTATGACTTTGTGACATTTCAAGATTCAGAGCAGGGTTGAAAGGATCAAAAGTTTATACCACAAACTCCATTTACACATACTTTTTGCTTAGCAAACAGTCAGTTATTCATTGAATATTATTTGCTTTTGATATACTTTTTCTTTAACTCACTGACTGCCGTTACCGGGCGTATCCAGGATGAGATTACGCAATAAAATTGCCAAACATGGGGGCCCTCCGATATGGACTTTATAATTTTATTCCATATTTCTGGACTGCAACCGGGTCTGGCAGTTTACAGCAGTTGGGGAAGCCATTTCGACGTGATAAATTACTAGAGTTATTGGCCTTACGCTTTCAGGTTGGGGGGGTTGTGATTTTTTTTTCCACAAGAGACCTATTCCCTTCCAATTCTTAGTTTTGTTGTGATTTCACTACTTTACCGGACGAAAGTGATGATGAGCCGTTTCATGGTGTTGGATCAGACATTGAAATAGGTGAATTAGATAATGATAGCAATGCTGACCCATCGTATTGTGTTCGGGATGGTAAAAGAAGGCAAAGATTGCCTGATTTTAATGCTAGATCTAGTAGTGTGCCAGGATCTAGGCTAGTCCTAGATCTAGATCTAGATCTAGATTTAGATCTACTAAATGTAGTACTAGATCTGGATCTAGTAGTGACTCTGTGTCCACTGATATTGAGTCAGACTCAGATATTGATCAGCCAAGCACAAGTAAAAAGCAGGGCTCTCAGACTTCCGCAGATCCGCGAATTTCCGGGGTTCGCGGTTCGGAGAAAGTCCGGGGCTGAGATCAGCGGCCGCGGAATCGCTGAGCATCGCGCGGTCATGTTTCCGTCGCGCTTCGCATCTGCACGGGTTTCATAATTATCTTCTCCGAGAAAAAATGCGAAAATTTGGAGAACATAATAATAGAGCGATGTATGCCACCCTTATTGTGGCTAGCCTTTTTCTTTTTCTTTTCCTTATTTTGTCATTTATTATGCCTTGCTTTCTGTGTTATCTCTGCAGGCACACACCTTTTGCTAATGGCCCAAATGACACACCAAATGATATTCTGGCCAGAATTGGAGAAGGCAAGTTCTCCCTGGTCGGAGGGAACTGGGACTCTGTGTCTCCCCAAGCAAAGGTACAGTACTTTCCTTTCCCCCTTTTAAAACTTTTAGTAGTCTTTCAATTTTTATTGTTCAGTTTGTTAGTAGCTTGTTTATTTTGCACACTTGATTGGTGGAGGTGCATACCCCATTTTACTGTTCTGACATGTGTATGTGGGTAGTTGGAGGGTGCTCTGGTGTGGTTTGCTCCTTTTTCCCTATCAAACATCTATCGTCTTATCTCCCCTCCTCCTTTTTTATGTTTGCTATTCTTTTGTAACACCTCTAATCTTCGGCACTTATTTAACCTTATTGTGTTGCAAGTGCCGTAAAACACTTACTAAAAAAATGACATGTGTACAAGTACATCAGTGGAACAAGGGACTGAGTTGTTTGTAACTGCCTTGTATGGTAAAAGCTAAGATGCTATAAATAGAAATACAGTTGAACCTGTTATGATGGCCACCTGTACGAACGGCCATTTTCCCTTTCCCCCATTGCGTTTTTTTAATATAATTGAACTGTAAAATGGGCATCTGTCCAACGTGTCCACCATATTTTAACACACCACCCCGAGCACACCAAGCAATGAAACCTGTCTTAGACGGCCACCTTAGTGACTCCCATTACGTTTTGTCATGAATTGAGCATTGGCCCCTGGTGTTGTGGGCGAGCCGTCATATCCAATCACCTGTCGTTGTTGATAGGTAATCCTTCCAACCGATCATGTTGCGTAGGCCCCTACCACTGTTGACCAATAGGTAACAAATTTTCAACTGCTGGTGAGGTAAGAGTGTTATCCCTCATAACCCAAAAACGCTGCCCAAAACTCATTCATTCACACATAGTAAATGGGATGAGTGGTCACTGTTTTGTTTATCCAGTCTCTAACCAAGTAACAATGGACATCAACATGAACTTGTGACTGAAGCATCGCTCGTTCTCGGAGTGGTGGCTACCCATGTGTTTGTTTTGCTGCCCACAGCACTTGGTCCTCCTTGTCTGACACATTTCGTTTTATTGTCACCTTTGCACAAAAGCAGCAACAAAAGAAAAAAGAAAAAAACCCAGTGAAAGCAACAACTAAAACAACAATACCGCGATCTCAAAATGGAAGGGTTTGTTTTCTTCGTCTTGATCAGTCCTGCCTAAGACGGCCACCTGTCTTATACGGCCACTTTTCTCCTTGGCAGTGGGTGGCAGTCTTACACAGGTTCGACTGTATAAACTTTGAAAGCTTCATTCCAGTTATTGTAATCAAGGTTATGTGCTGGCAGTGTTGGTCAATGTGATGCCAGACATCTGTCAGCTATAAATGTTTTATTTGGAAAAATAAAGAACTATTGTAAAAATGCATTCGTGCCATTGTTAATGCAGACTCTTCTGCTTGTGTTTGGGTTTTGTTGACCTATGTATGTATGTACTTCTCATGTTGCAGCAAATTACTCTTTGTGGAGGTATATAAAAAAATGTAATCTTTTTTGTTTACTTTTTCTTCTTCTACTTGCCAGATCTTGAATATACATCAGCGTTTGTGGTTCACCATTTTTATCTTTTTTCAGATGCTTCCACAAAACCTGTATTATCATATTCTTTTTTAGTCATCGATCTATATTTAGGGACAGTAAATTTATTTTTCTTAATTGTTTTATGCATTAATGTGATTAACTGTTTTCTCCCCTCAGGACCTGGTGAAGCGTATGCTCCACATTGACCCTCATAGTAGGCTGACAGCGACACAAGTGCTCAACCACCAGTGGATCTCACAGAGGGACTTGCTGCCACATCTGCGCCTCACTCTACAGGATGCACAGCTGGTTAAGGTAGGTTGTATTGTTGATTTACTCATGGGAGGAATGTAGATGGTGATTTATTTTTTGGTAAAGGTAAAGTACAAAACACACGCATGCGCGCACACACACACTCATGCAACCTTACTTATTTTCCATTTTTATCTCTCTTTTTTTGTGTGTGGCAAAAATATCCTTTTTACTACTGTATATAGACGTGTGCACTTGTGTTCTTCAAAACTAGGACTCTGCTATTTTTTTTCTGCTGGTTTATAGGAGACGTTTTAGGAGATGACTTGTATGGTTGTTTATTCTTTCCATAAGGGGGAAGATGTTGTGGCTCTGAATATATCTCAGAATTGTTATTTGAATAAATGTTTAGGGTAACTTCCCAGCAATGAAGTGCTTAAGAAAGTTTCCCAAGACTGATGTGGACTCAGGTTGAGGCATATGGACAACATGATTGTTTATGCCAGTCCCGTAGTATGTGAAAAGAGGGTGTGCCTTTATCTTGTTCATAGAGTTAGTCACAAGTTTCTTTTCATGCTATCCTCCAATCTTCTTTTCATGCTTTCCTCAAATCTCTTTTCATGCTATCCTCAAATCTCTTTTTATGCTATCCTCAAATTTCGCTGTTCAGATAATCATGTTACATAAGGTGTTAGCCCTTACAGAAAGAATCATAGGTATCAAAGTGCTACTTTTAATTTCCCTGGGAATTTCTGGAAGTGCTGTAGTTCTAGAAGTGTTGGATATTTCAAAGTTTATTTCTTGTATGGAATGCTGCACAACAATGTGTGTGTGTTGTGAATGGTTTGCAGGCACCACTGATAGATACATGATAATCCTTTTTTTCTTTCCATTTGATGTTCCTGTGGGTGGTTGGTGGGTGCTCTGGTGTGGTTTGCTCCTTCTTTCGTATCAAACAACTATCATCTTTATCTCTCCTCCTTTTTTATGTTTGTTACTCTCTTGTAACACCTCTAATCTTCTGCACTTATATGACCTTATTGTGTTGCAAGTGCCGTAAAACTCTTACTAAAAAAAACTTTGATATTCCTGTCGGTCTACCTTGCTCTTTCCTTGCACCAAATAACAGCTGTTGTGTCAATGTGCTTCTCTGTAGCAAAATATTGTACCTGTGTCTTATTATATCTGATGACATTTTGATCTTCAGCCTGTCCTCCCGGAGGTGCAAAGGTAACCATAATGCTTTGAAATTTGATAACAGATTTCTTTTTAACTATTTATTATCTGAACAGGGTTCAGTAGCAGCCACTTTCAAGGCCCTGAATGACCAGAACATGAAGCAAGCAACCCTTGAACCTGTAGGTGCTTCCAGATTGGCTCAGCGACGTGGCAAAGCAAGACCGAAAAGTTCAACAGAGTTGTAACAGACTGCAGCTAGTGTTTTAATCTGTATAAATGACTGAGACACAACAAAGCGAACAATGTAGACTTAAGGAGGCACGTCAATAAATAAGCAATTCTAACCTTGTAACGCTCATATCCATTACTTGAGACAATAGACTCTTAGATTTGTATACTTGGGCATGAATACTAATTTTTTGCTGGGGCTAGGGAGGGAAGTCACAGTGAACAAGGACATACTATCAGTGATGTACCTTTTCTTTCCCTTTGAGAACTGTGTTAACAGGAAAACGGGTGGATCCTGTACCTGGGTATTGTACATTTCAGCATTTCTGTTTTTGAAAATTTGCTTTGCATTATCTATTGAATTGTACAATATGTTTTCCTCTCTAGAATTTACAGAGCAAATGTTTACGCTGGTGTGTGAGTGCTCAGTTTGATTAACCTCTTTGTAGAGTATCCATTAATTTACTTTGCAGGTGTGGTTTTGATGTGTGAGTGTGAATGTTTTCTTAGTTTTGTGTGAGAAAAGCAAAGTACTCTGGTATTCGTTTGGGTTTTATTTTCGTCAACAGCCTTCATTTCACCCTTCACGCCAGCATTTAAAAGATAGGGTCCCTCCGTGTAGCTGTGTTCTTCTTCATCTCTTGTTTTTGTGGATGAAAAATTTTCGGGGGGGGGGGGGTGTTGAACTGTATTTCAATAATAGCTTTCTTTGTTTCACTTTGCAAAGGTTTCTTGCTGGAAAAGACAAATTATTTGCATGCAGCCTAAAAGATCAGGTGAATTGTTTTCTTTTTTCACAAGTAAAAATTGCTATGTAAATTTTTTGTTTTAATAGACTTCACTAAACATGAAAAAGCAACTTTATCGACCTCTGTACTGAGCTTTTGTCACAAGGGCAAACATGATGCAACAAGCGTACTTTACATGATAAACAGTTTCCCAACTAAGCCCACCACAGTGCTACACTTTTATTGAGCTACCGGTATTGTTCACTTGTCTTGTTGATGAACCCCTGCAGTGGTCAACTGTGTAAATGCTGTGCCCCACTGACCTTACTTAGCATTCTTCATGAACTTGCATTCATCAACCACTTCACTGCTATGCCTAATGTGGCTAACTTCATTGAAATATTTCTAGAAAATCTCACGGTTTTACCCAGTCTAGGTAGAAATGCTTTGTAATACATAAACTCTTTGTAATGTTTTATTTAGGACTTAACAAACTGTTATTACATTTTCAGTAGATACTTAACCTCATTTCATGAATTAAATTTGTTACTGCGTCTTTGCCATTTGACAATGTGTTTGCTTTGATTTTCCTGATTTAGGGATGCCTCTTTTGCAGGAAGTTATAAAAACGATTACAGTAACATGGGATGTTTCAGGTGTTTTATATTTTGTGTTATCAAATTAGGTCCTCCCAGGTTTGTTTGGTTGGGGTTTTTTTTTTTATGTCAACATTAAAATTTCTATTATACTTTCATTTCAGTGACCCCAGAAATTTCTAGACTTCGATTCCAACCTGAAGATTTTAAAAAGAAAATCGGTATTTAATACAACCTTTTCTTACAGCTGTAATGGGAGTCCAATGCTGTGTTAAAGAAGTGAAGTTAATAAATTTAGTTACTTCACCTCTTGTCATCTTTCTGGCTGTTTTATGTCTGCTCTTTCCCCACAAAAATGGTTATCGATTTGTACTGTGCTGCCCGTTTTCTGATTAGAAAAAAATAGTGTTGATATAAAGAGGATTTATATTGCCATGCCAGCATATTTTGAAATCTTTTAACTGTGGTTTTGTATAAAGACAGGAATTGTGGCTAAGCTTGTAGAGGGATGTAACGACCGTGTGCCTTACGTTGATCTTTTGGCATAAAAAAAACAAACTCGGTCATTGTCATGTGACTCCAGAATGTTTTGCATTTAAGGTTAAATTTGTTTCAATGATTTGATTTTTTACTGTCTTCGCACATTTGCTTTTATGTGAAGATATTATTTTATTCTTTGTGTATGTATCCTTCGATTTATTTTTTAAATAAATAGATATGTTTTGTGGTGTTGCTACTGAGAATAATGTTGCCTTTGGGAATCCAAATGATTAATACCTTAAATAAAAGCTTGGGGCTTGACAACATTTATGAAGACGGTGAAATTTAAAACTGTTATGGTTTACTATTCTTTTCATCTGATGTTGTCCACTCCTTTTAATTTTTATATGTTTTGTAACTATTTCTTTCTAGCTGAGTCAAAAATGAGTACTCACCATAGTTATCTACATTAAAACTTTAAAAATGGAATGCAGCCGTGTTGCATAGGATTCGCATTATTAAGTACTGTTTCTTTTTCTTTTTTTTTCTTTTTTTAAATTTATGGTCGATTGTGATGTGAATTTCATTGTTTTTTTCCATGCTACTAATTTTTTTATCCCGTTGGTGTTGACCTTTTTTGAAAGTGGTGCTTTCATTCAACGCTTGATGCTAGTACTGATTGTGATATATATAAATTTGACATCAATAATAGTGCTTTTGTAAGCTTCAGCTCTCTTATACCATTATTCAGTCTTGCAGTACACATGGTGAATGGTCGTCAAGTTCCAAGTGATCAGTCATTTATTGACTGTGGCAGTTGTTGCACAAAAGTATATGGAACAGCCTGGGAATCAAAGGCATTGGTTTGTCATGTTTGTCTGACTTGTATGTTTAATGAATCTGTCTACTTTTAAAGCTTTCTAATGTCATCCAAGGGGATCTTTAAGATGATATATTTTCTTTTTTTCTCCATTTCTTGTCTCTTTGTTTTCGGATACTATGTGGTATTCAATGTTTTGAAGATCTCATTATCTCCCTCTTCCCACACTTTGCTCAAAGTCATAGTCTTTGAATATATCTATTGTGCAGATATCATATAATATGTCAGTATTTCCACACCTGTACTGTTTAAATTTCCAGAATTTCAAACATGAAAGAGACTAAATGAGTCATTTAATCCTTTGTCAAATCAGCCATGGTTATGTGGCTTTTTGTCTTTTTCAGCAGAATGGATTAAAAAGAAGAATGTAATTAGTGAAAAGAATGATAGTCAAGAAACTTAGACTTTGATAACACAAAATGCCACAGGTTGTGTGTGGGTTAGTTTTTTTAAGGGAGGAATGGACTCCAGAATCTCAATTAGTTGTCACAGGACAGGTCCCCCCCCCCCCCCCCCCCCCCCCCCCCATTTTTTTAAACAACCGTGTTGTGCGACAGCAAAGTCGAAGATAGTAGCACAACATATGACTGTATGGTCACGAAGGGGGAAGTTTTGAATATTTATGCTTTGCTAATGAATCATGTAACCTTTTGTCTGCCTTACACTGCTTATATGATAACTTTTATCATGTCTGTCTCTAGAAACATAACTCCGTTTGACCCTGCTTTACTAGGTAGAAAGAAAAGAATTTTGAGTTATTCATTTGCCTTGCAAGAACAATGTTATGTCTTGTCTCTGTGTGTTTTAGAGAGATGAATGATATTGCTTGTGTGTACAAAGAAGCTGATGATAAATACTTTTATTTACATATGTATATGAATATATATGTGATTGTGTACAGTCAGCCTTCTGACTTGTGGTTCAGTTCACGTTGAACTTTGAGCTTTTCGTTGGTGTTAATTTTTTTCTGTTTAGTGTTTGTTGCTGCGAGGTTGTGGCGTGGAACATGTGCTGTCATGAACTTGTTTCTGCCAGTCACTGACTGCAGTGTACCATTTTTTCCCTCAGATGCCATTTGTGACCTTGTGCGTTCTCTCCCCCCAACCCCCGCCCCTGTTGTTCTGTCTCTTGTTAGTGGTGAACCAAACATTCTCCTTCTGTGTCTTTGCTGCCTGGCGCTGATACTGTGATGTCTTTTGGGTTAAGATAGATGCAGTTCAGCATTCTGTTTTACTAGCACGGGTGAAACCGTAATTATAGAAGAAATGCAGAGGGATATGAGATGAAATAACATTCTCATGCAGTAAAATATTCAGTTTTTGGGGCATATCGCTTTAAAGATTGCAAAATATTTCTTGGACAAAGCCGAATTCCTGTTACATGCCTGAAAATAAAAGGTTTGTATGTGAGTTTGCCACTTGTAGTGTTTTTGTGTCATTGTAACTCCAGATTTGAAAAACTCTGCAAAGAAATATGATCACAGTACCAAAGTTATTATTCACTCTCACATAATGTCCACAATATATTTATTCATATACCTGGGACACATCTGTATTCATCAGCCGTTTTCATCACATTCAAAAAGAGATGTGGTTAATGAAAAACAGAGACGAAATATATTGTTGTTTTTTTTCCCCCATGCTTTCTGTCAAGTAATGATAATGAAACACCAGATTTGTTGTAATAAGTTCAGGCTTGATGAATTTAACTGTAATGCAGTAATAACTGTTTCTGAACATATCAGATGATTGCTTAGATGTACTTAACTGTGTCAGATATGCAATTCGCCCTGGCCTGGTATAGCTGATTACGGTTATTAGTCTCATAAAAACCTTGTATTTTGGGGTTGCAGTCTTCTTCTTTTTTCTTAAGATCGATTTTTAAAGGTTTGAAAGTTTATAAGTATAAGCATACATCTGTACTATTTGTTGTCTATTTTGAAGGAGAATCTCTTACTGATCTGTCCATTTCTCCTGAATAAAATTGAAATAATCTTGCTCAAAGATTTATGACTTGTTTTATTTACATGTACCTGTTGCTTGAAGACTGCATTGCATTGAACAAAGCTAATGTTTCCTTGAATTTATTTAACCTGTTACTAGAATTTCTTTGCTCTTGTCCATTTGAGAAATGTCCTTCATCTTCCCTTGTGTTGACTCTATGCAGCATTGTAGGCAGATGTGTGTGAGGTCTTTAACAGGTCATCGCTTTTGAACTATGTAAACGTTGGTGTTCCCCTCACTGAATGTGATCAGGAATGTGATTGGGTGACTATGTTTTTCCTGTTGTTCAGAAAGCCTCAGGTTATTGATAAGTGGAGAACCATAATTTATATATATATGTTGGTTGGGTTGCTTTTCTGTTTAGTTATGTGTCGGTTTTGTTTTTGTTTGTTTCTTTTTGTTTTGTTTTTTGTTCTTCTACACATTGTACATCTTCTTTTCCTAACTTAATGCAGTTGAGAAGAAGCTGTATGAGGTTGATTCTGGATGCTTCGATCTGAGCATACTGAAATCAATGCTTGTGGATGGGGTGGGTACAACAGGTCCTCTGTCGTTAGAGGTCAGCTGATCCTGGGCGTGGTTCTTGCCTTATTAAAGACGAACTGAGACTACCATTAGTCTCTTGTGACATATCAAACAGGCTTGTTTAACCAGAACGATTTACATATTTTTTGTGTTGAATACATTGTTGAGGTGGGGAATCAACAGATTCAGGTTTTCTTTTGTGTCACTGGTGATGCTTGGAGAACATCCACTCGTATAATTTACTCTAGTGCTGGTTCTCATTGTGGTGCCAAAGAGGCAGGAGTTAGTTGAAGTGCACGGGTGTAACAGCCGGTGGAGGAAGTCGGTAGTTATCATGACAAGTTGTATTATTTCCTGGAGGGTCCCAGGGTTTTTGAACGAACAGATCCTGACTGTTTAAGCTTTCTGTCTTCCCTGTGGCTTTCTCATGAGAGGTGCACCATTTAATCATTTCTCACCCTGTATATAAAGATCACACACATGCTTTTTATTTGTTGATTACTTGTGATTTTGTTCTATTGTTACATGAAAGCTTTTATGCTTCGAGTTTTTCTTTATGTTGTCAATAGAAGATTATGAATATAAGGGAGGGAAGATGAAAGCTGTTAAAAGAGTTTTTTAGTTCTCATTTGTAAAATGAAGTAAAAGAATGAGTGATCTTTGAGAGTAATATGGTTTTGTGATGTCCAAATAGGTACTGCCTTCTTTTTGGCCTTTTGGGCTTCAGCTTTAGCACATTGTTTCCATTAAAGCAACTTGAAATTATATTGTTTTTGTTTTCTACCTTTGTTTAAAGTTTTCCATGGTTATGATATTGGTATTGCCCATGACTGCCAAAGCTTCAAACCGTAGGACCAGGTTATATCTGTTGGTTGTCAGTAAAGTTGAATTGTTTCCACTGATCTGTTGCCCTGTTTTGGAACAGGGGCATTTGCTTGAATCGTAAGTGTATTTAGCGTACGATTGACCAGTTGCTTTTCTCATTTTCTCATTTTCATTTTGGTTTAGTAGTAATAATGCCATCTTTCTGTTTTCTGTATGAGATGATTTTGTTTTTAAACCAAGTTTAAAAAACCTGGTGTGTTTTGGCAATGTAAGAAGGGCCATACTACATGGACATCAAGTTCCATGACTTGGATGTCGTTTTTCATTATATCAACAACTTTCATTTTTTATAAAATCAAAAATATGATGCTTGGAGTAGTGAACAGATCAAAGTTGATATGTTTTCATTGAGTGGTTAAACAATGGCAAAGTGTCCCTTTTGTTATGTTTACGCATATCCATTTTTATATTAACATATTATACAGATTACAATGTGTAGTTTTAGTTTCATCTTCTGTTACTTTATTTTGAGATTTTACCTCGTTTTATTATGTTGTTGGAACAATGTGATGGAAGTTTTCCGGGATTTCTAATGATAAGAATTTTGAACGAGCGTAAAGCTCTTCTCTTGAGACAGGCTAAAAGTGCCCATAGCTAGCTAGATAGAACTTTATTTCCTAGTATCTATTGTCATCACTTGCTGCTGGTGAATGAAAACGGTTTCTTTTTCACTTTTCTGTTTTTCTTGTTTTATTTGCTTCACCAATTGTTCAGTTGAGTATCGTGGATTGTGATGCGGTTTAATGTAGATATATGAGTGGTTAATGGTTCAAGATTCTTCCTCACGCTCATTCTCATTTCCCAAAGTAATTTTTCACTGCCCTTATCTTAAGATTACCAAGTGAACCTGTAAGGAGAAATGTGTTCTACTTTTCATTTGTTTGCAAGATTTAGTAGTCCTATTCTACTGCTGCTATATCGAGTCTCTTTGCAGCTGAGAGGGCTAAAATAAATGAGTGTTAATTTGAATTTATTTTGACTTGGAAACCTGTCCCTTAAGTCCCCAATTCTTCTTCTTCTGTCTGTTTATCTCATGTTGTAGGTCTGCATTGCCCACATAATAGGCTCCCCTTCCTGTTTCTCTCTCTCTCTCTCTCTCTCTCTCTCTCTCTCTCTCTCTCTCTCTCTCTCTCTCTCTCCCCCTCTCCCTCCCCCTCCCTCCCTTCAGACACGCTAGTTTCTCATATCCTCTTATATTTTTCATGAGCTGGATAATTTATAGTATTTTTAATCTTTTGTGTATTCGCACAACTTTTACCAGGGTTTTCCCTTCTGCCATATCTTTTTTCCTCAAAGTCCTCAGTGCATTGGGATGTGAGGATAATCATTCTTCTCTATCAAAAGCCTTTTTGTTGATAAAGTGTTTGCAAATTTCCGGTTTGCACTAAAATCACACCCTCTTTTGACTTCATAATTTTCTGGCATCTTTTTAAGGGGGGTTGATTAACTTTTCTAAATTTCCAACTTGAGTAGTAGATTGGAGTCACTGTGTCTCCGCCTACCACCTTTGTCCTTCTGAACCTTTTCTACAGATAACACTTTCTATTTCATCTATGCATAGACATAGTTACAGTTACAAGCTTCTAGTCACAAGTTTCCATATGTGCAGAAGCAATGTTTCAGACTTATTTTATTTCCAGTAGATTTTTTGATGTTAGAGAGTTTTCTCTGGTGGAGTCCTTCATGTCACCACTCCTTCGATGTTCTTCAACTGAATATTACAGATTGGCATTCAACATTCAAAACAGGAGAATCCTTTCTTTAAGTATCAATAAGTATAAGTTCTCAATCTCATTCACTTGCTTATTTAGACTATTCACAGGCGAAGTCAGAGAAACTTTTTCTTTTGTCCCAGTAAACTCTTGCCTGTTCCTTATTTCTTTGTCTTTCTTTGGTTTAACGGACATTTTATTGAGCTATTTCTGCATTGTCTTTGTTTCTGCACTCTTTCGTTTCTCCCATGTTCCTTGGTCACATTTTTCTACGCCTTATGTTGTAAATTTAATAGCGTCTGTTATTTGATTTCTAACCCTCCTCCCTGGATGTGGTAAGGTGCAGGAAAGCACCCGCAGATGTCCCTCCGATAGAGTGACCACCCTGTTTTCTTAATTAACCACTTTCATATAATGAATGTTGAGATGTTTTTCACAAAGACTTATTGTCATCGATCATTTGCATATTGTACATAGCATGTCACCTCTGCATAATTTTTCCCCCTTTGCCTTTAAAAAATTACTAAAAATGAAAGAATTGATTGAAATGCCATAGCGCGGATTTGTATGGCTTATAGAAGCCAACCCAGTTACTTTATATAATCAATAAATTTATCATCCTTACAAGTCTTGTGTTTTGTTCACGTTTATTTTTTTTAATCCACTTGATCCAGCTTTTAGTTCCTATAAGTTGTATTGGTGGATTCTCTGATGGTTTGGATTGTTTTCACATTTAAAGATAGGTAAGTTTTACTCTCCCTTTGTTGCTTCTGTCTGTCTGTCTTATTTTTTCCCAACATTAAATGACCGTTATTGTTTCTTTACTTTTAAA
>NW_004797358.1:1375180-1394476 GCF_000002075.1 Aplysia californica | reverse complement strand
CACACACACACACACACACACACACACACACACACACACACACACACACACACACATTAACGCACAGCAAAATTAAAAAAAACCTGAATAACGGCGCAAACTTGATTATTCCTACAAGGTAAGAATTGCTAGAAAAGAAGTTTGAGCCTGTAGACAGGTTTATGCCACACTGAAAACTTCTCTGCCTATCAGCTGCTGGATAATGAAGCTTCGATACAGTCACAAACTTTTCCCCTGTTTTAACTCTTTAAAGACGTAGCAGACACATAATAATAACAAAAGGTTCCACCAGCAGCAGAGCAATTAAGGCAATGTTGAGACTCATTTGAACCATCATACACGAATCAGAAATGCGAAATTGCCTATCACTATCATTTTATAGCACGCTGGTATTGTCTGCCTTTTCAAGTTTCAGATAACGCTAACAAAATTTAAAACTCCTTTTGAAAAAGCAAGTTATGCTTTAAAAAAAAAGAAAGTGGCCTAAAACAGCTATGCGCGTCGTCAAAGGGTTAAATGGCCGCTATTGTATCAATATGTTCATCTGTTTACAGTAATTAAATCCTGTGTGTGTATATTTGTGTGTGTGTGTGTGTGTGTGTGTGTGTGTGTGTGTGTGTGTGTGTGTGTGTGTGCGCGCGCGCGCATGTCTATATAGTGGCGTAAAAAAAGCAACTTTAAAAACGCCATGCACTATCCACTCATACAGCGTGTCCATTTAAAGCTAAATAAAGTCTGCATAGTCTGAATGACACATTTATTAATATCTATGTCATTTATGCTAAAAGTCGCCAAGATATGGTCACTCGAAACAGACTTTAAAAAAGCCAGATTTGGCAAAGAAATGTGTGAAATCAAAGAAACGTAAAAAAAAAAAAGTGCACATGTATTGAGGTGCATCAATATTGGTAAGTTGGACATGTATTGAATAAAAAAATGAATGGAGAATATCATGGTCTCTGGAATAAACAGAATCTATTACTATGTTTTCAAACAGATTGGGAAACAGAGAAGTCACAAATATCTCTCAAAACCTGGCCATGTGTTCGTTAGTATAATTTAGTTTAGGAGTCATTGTTTCGTGTTGAACACGAACCCTTTTTGCGCTTGCACTGGGTTAGATTTTGGATATAACCATCTGTCAGTGAGGAATAGAGGTGATGAAACTAGATTCTACCCTAGATTGGGTTGGTCTGGGTGAAAAGAACATCGCGCAAGTGCTGGATGGTCTTACCCTTATTTTTTTGTCATGTTGCCATTCAAGTAGGCCTACATCACGGAGGAAGGCTATTGATGACGACGGCAACCAAATTTCCTCGGGAGGGTTGAAGTCAGACCATAGCCACCTAAAGAATAGAAGGAACTGTTTAAAAATGGGAACATAGAATGTGGGAACTCTACAATTTACTACTAAAAAGGGAATTTAGAGAACCTAGCAAAAGAAGCATATATATTTTTGGCATATCAGAAACTTGTCGGACAGGTGAAGGTGTAATAAAGAAATATCTTCATACATTCTGCTGTTGTTTTGTTGTAATTGTTGTTTTGTTTTAGAAAGGTTTTACGGCGCTCCTACTGCATCGGGTAATATGAGCGCCAAGGGGTGAATGTCAACGGAGATGTCCAAACGGGAAATCAGGCGTACTCAGCTCACCTCTCTAGCCTCAACAACACAAAGTTTGCTTTGACTTTATTATGGCACCCCGAGAATAGCAGTTCACAAGAGAGTGACAAACATACAAAAGAAGTAGAGGAAAATGACGATAGTAAGTATGAGGAAAGAAAAAGCAGCAGTCCCCCCTCGGTTGTTCCGGCAAAGTATGAGCGTGACATTGATAAAT
Organism: Aplysia californica; assembly: GCF_000002075.1. Taxonomy (NCBI): domain Eukaryota; kingdom Metazoa; phylum Mollusca; class Gastropoda; order Aplysiida; family Aplysiidae; genus Aplysia; species Aplysia californica. The sequence goes on along the minus strand of NW_004797358.1, from coordinate 1,392,635 downwards.
CAGCCTATTTACAATTTTACTGTGTATAAGAACATGTTAATATCCCCCCTCCCCCTTTGGGAATGCCCTAAAGACAACTTCAGTGCAGTAGCACGTACTGCCCTTTTTTGGGGGGGGGGGGGAGGATACATTCTGGTGGCAATCAACATCTATGTGGAGAAGGAATAGGCCTATTACTAAAAGAAAAGCTAAAGAAACAGATTATGGGATACTGGCTAGTAAATGAAGAAACATCCTACTGAAAATGCAACCAAAACCATTAACAGAGGGGAGAACAGACCGTTTAATGTCAATTGCTTCCCTATTCTACCCCATAACACCCGAATATTATTACTTTAAAAAGTGGTTAATTTGGAGAAACATGCATACGATACTCGAACGATTAATAAAAAAAACCACTTCTTTTATTAACAATAGCCTACAAGGGTTATAGTTTCTGAATACACCGTAAATAATAGTAGATTGACTGCTCACCGCTAGCCTAGTGAAGTCTCGCGATCTCCCGGAACATAATGGGCAGTAACGAGAGCTGTATTTTTGGAAGCCATTTTGTTCTCTGCGTTTTGTTCCCGCCTGTGTTTACTTCTGTACAAGAGTTTCAGAGAAATCAAGAGCTCATTGTATAATCTACAAATGTTGTAGAGAACATTTCCCGTATATTTTACTCTATTCATATTGACAACAGGTACGAGAACGTGTATTTTGAGCACTGTATCGTTGCCGTTCTCTGCCTCTGTTTTTGTTGTGCTTTACGTTTACGTGACTGTGACTTGATGTGCACTCCGCAGACCAACGTTCATGTCCTCGACTCGGTTCTTTCTGTCAGTTCTCCCACTGACAACTTCACTTTGTCTTTTTTCAGTTGCCGTGCAGGCGTGCATTTATGGGAATAAATTGCAATGATTCATCCTGTGCAGTATGGTATTCATACATGAAGAGCTATTTTAGATCTGGAATAGAAAAACGATCTACCTCTCACCCCGGTTGAGACTTGCCAGCGTAGGCTATTCTCACCCGGTGCGAAACAAGACCTGCTTTTCCTCATTTTAAAATACTGTCTATCGGTGTGGATGATCAAATTGATAAAAGCCAAGAAAAAATTACGTTATAGCACAAAAGTAAGCTAATTCGATCGTCTTCAAAGATGCTATGGCTATTTCACTGTTCGAATCGAGCCGAACTACGCGGGTCGCCATTTTGTTTTGCCCGGAAGTTCTCGCAAGACAGATCTACTCCTCCCCTCTCTCTCTCTCTGTCTCTTTCTGAATACTGTCTATTGGTGTGGACGATCAAATTGACCAAAACAAAGTTAAAAAATGATGTTAAAACACAAAAGTAAATTAATTTGGTTGTCTACAAAGATGCTACGGCTATTTAACTTTTCGAATCGAGCCGAACTACACGGGTCGCCATTTTGTTTTGACCGGAAGTTCTCGCGCTACTCCCCTCTCTCTCTCTTTCTCTCTCTCTCTAGCAATGCCAATCGCCCGCTGCGCCTTGTGCCGGAAATCGGCCTCCGCGCGAGGGGTATTTTTTGGGCCGCTCGGAATCAGAAGTGACTCTCTTCTAAGTTTAGTTACGGGAAAACTCCTGGACGAAAATCAATGAAACTCGGCAACCAACCAGAGGAAAGGTTAAACTAACGACATGCCAGTGTCCAATCCCGAACGATTACTAGAACCGGAGATATTGCCGTGTTTGTGAGAATTTCCTCTGCAGTTCGAAAACTAAGCGGAGCAGCGGGTTGATCGCCGACCACACAAGCGCCCCACATGTCTTCTTTATTGCTGTAAAATTTCAGATCTCTGCGTTTAGTAGATTTTCCGTACCAACTTAAAATTACCACCCACCCATTGATAAAACACTAGATCTAGAAACTTAATCGCGCATTCAAAACGCGAGGTGCCGACATGCAAGAGGCGCGTGATCGCTAGGCGGCATGTGATTGGCTGCCTATAACCAAATGGGTCACCGATGACTACATCGCGGGTTTTCCCGATAGCGCTTTACTGAGTTTTAGAAGGGGTAATCGCGTCGCGGTAAAAACGATGTCACACAATTCAACAAATTTCACGCAAATATCAGTGTTTAAGATCCAAAGTAATGAAGACAACGAAAAAGTGATAGCAGAACTAGATTTGGCACTAAAAATCACATGGAGATGCCAAGTTTCATTCATATGCTCCAATTCATTACTGACTTATGAACAGTTTTTCCTCAAAATACATCAAAACATGTCCCACATTTTGGCGATTTTTTCCTATATGAAGGTCCTCCAACATTTTGCAAACAAAAATCCCAATAACTTTTTTATTTATCAATGGATTTTTAAAATTTAAAAACCACAGTTCTTAGAATTTACTCTAGTTTCATTTAAGCCCATTTTTAAGCAATTCGGATGAAAATTTAATTTTTCATTGTCATTGCTACTCTCTCCACTGCCCACAGACAAAATTGTACGTTTTAGTAGGCTACAGTTGTAATGGAACGTTTGTTCACTGCACAGAATTCTACAATTTTTCTGTTATCACAGTGTAGAATTCTGTGGTTAAGGGTTAACGCAATATTTGTTGGCCAAGATCTAGGCTATAATAGTGAACGCGCACCGGGTGAGAATAGCCAAAAGACTCGCCTGCACTATTCTCACCCCGGGTGAGAATAGAGGTGGCCATTAGATCTAGATAGTATATTTCATGAGGAATAGGCTACATTGCTGATTGCTGTTGCATTGTTGTTCAAAGTTGCTACAACCCCTTTTTACCCTTACTTTACTTTATTATCTTTACTTTATTTTTCTAAATTTTCTTTTGATTGATAGTCTAAACAATATGATACATATGAAAGTAAATTGGGAAGGACTTCCGTAACGAGCGACCACCCCTTCAAACACAATAAAGAAGAGGTCTAACCCTAACCCTAACCCTAACCCAAACCCTACCCCTAGATCTACCCCTACCCCTAGCCCTCAATTCTGATCTGTCTTACAATAGTGGTCGCTCGTTACGGAAGTCCTCCCGTAAATTGCACATACCACATGTCACATTGGTCATTGGTTTTATTCTAGGCTAACTGAGACTGAACCATTTTGATCTGTTGTTTTTGTGTGGATAACTGTCCATGAATATGATGATGTTGTAAAGTTGAAGAGAAAGTAGGCCTAGTTTCGGTGATCTTGTAGCTCCATTCGTTAAAGTCCACGATCCTTTTGTTTACATTCAGAGAAGAAATCCAGAAGTCTTGATGACCAAATAGGCTACACAAAGATCAGGGATGCAACCAAACTGCAAAACACATCAAATTATGGTAAAAAAATTCAGGGGGGCATGCCCCCCCTGAACCCCCCCACCTCCATAATTTTTTTTAGGTCACGGGGCAAGCCCCCCTGGAACCCCCCTGCTCTTGACTTTAATGAACGGAACTACTAAATTGCCCAAGATTCTACTTTGATGATTGCAAAAGATGCTTTACTTTGGAAGTGGGATTCCTTCTTTCCTGTCACAATCAAACATTAATTCATAAAGGCTTAGCCTCCTAATACTGTCCTTATTCTCTTCCTCCTTTTATCATTTGTTACTTTCTTGTATCACCTCTAATCTGTCTTTGGTAGGCCTACTTGCATCATGACCTGATTGTATTGCAAGTCAAGTGCTGATACTCTACTTTTAACCCTCGTCCTGCGGGGGCCGGGTTTATGTCGCCCGATAAGTTTATTTCGGCACCTCGCCTACGTTCTGGTCCCGAGTCAGTCTAGCCCCTGTCTCAGCGCACGCGCACCGCGCATCATCTTACGTGAAATTCGGGTCCCGAGTCGGATCCCCATTCACGCAGGTCAAGTGTGTGTGTGTCAGTCTGCTTGAGTTTGACTGAGTTTGTGGCCTTCTTTTAGAACCACCTGCGTTGGTTCGTAATTGAGGCATACGTCTGATTCAAAACACGCCAAGTTGGTAGCTCTAGATGTTCGTCCAATGAAGAAATTATAGAAGAAATTGACCCACTTAACATGACGAGCTCGAAAGGATAGTCAGGAAACAAGACTTCCACTTTTCTGTACAAAATATTTCAAATGAGCTTGATTTTATATGAAATGATACTACCTAATAAAAAATAAGCTTGTTTGATAGTTTTGAATACTGTTATGCAGGTACAAAGAACAATTTGAGTGCAAAACATTAGGAAATTGACCTATATTATCCCCTTTCGAACCTCAGGTCATTCATAACAACAAGAGCGTCTAGACAGGTTATTCAAATGGGCGTAACTACTCGTAATGTCTTATCAGTTTGTGAGAGGGGATTATTCATGTGTTTGTAACACTTTATAAATGTAACACTTTATAAATTGAAAGTTATGAAAGATAGAGCGTTATTTTCATCATCGATTATTAAATTAACACACTCCCACGAAAACACTTGTTTCCCGACGCGCGCGCTGTACACCAACAGTACACACTGAATGACCCTGGCGACCTGCCCGGAACATCCGACGTAATTGGTTGCTGATAAGATTCGCATCTCAGCACAGACGCAGGACAAGAGTTAACCCCCCCCCCCCCCCCCCCCATGCCTTCAAACAAAAACAACATAAAACGAAAACAAAGACACGAACAACCAAAGTACCAAAGCAACTTAATTTACGACTGTCTTAATGAGTTAGTCTATTAGTATTAGGCACTACTTCGAGCTAATTTGACGTTTCAAAAAATATACTGGACTGACTGAAGAGAAGCAGTTTAATTTATGAAATAATAATGAAGGAAGGGTTGAGGGTAGCAGGACCCAGGAGAGGGGGAAATTGTGAGCTTTTTCAAAATCGTGCTCTGTATTTTCAGTTAGAAAGTGAGTAAGTGGGAATAATTTTTTTTAGTTATTCCCACCCGGGTCGGGTCACTTCTCATCTTTCCTATCTAGATCTAGATTCTAGATGTTTTATTGATGTAATACAGGCTGAAGGCCGACCTCTAAACCTGGGGTGAGAATTAGACACAAACACTGGCAGATCTAGCCTAAGTAGATCTAGATGTAGTACGCCTGTACAATTTTTATGCTGGGTGTGGAAATATTGAGCACATTCAAATGAGAGTGCTAATTATGCTTAGGGGAAAAACATTAGTTTTAGTTTTTGAATGCTTTCTGTCTTATCAAGTAAATCTCATTGAAAGCAAAGAAAAAGGCCGAAAATATGAATGAAAGTAAAACTAAATCAGCACACATGTAAAAACACACCTAATAGATAAAAAAAAATCGAGTAAAATATTCGTAAATCCCCTCAGGGGGGTGGGAATAAGAGAAAATCCTATTTCACTCAGGGTGGGAATAATGGCTACCTTTCAGTTATTCACATGACCTATGTCTATGCTAGACCTGGTCACTAGAGCTAGGGGTAGAGTCAGTAAGGCAAGGGTAACTTTTCCTTTACCCGTAATCCTGAAAATACTCAACATTTTACTGGAAGTACATGTAATCCTCCCAAATACCTGGGCGCCACGGCGGATTGGTTGTAAACATGCGGTTTTCGCAGGGGGATATCAGCTGACCTGCTAATACTGCTATTGAAAATGTAGGACAATTTATAGCTCAGCATACTCTAAAGATGCAATAAATTCCCTGAGTAGAAGAGAACAAGTCACAATATTTCGCCTGCGAACACAACACATACCACTAAATTCCTACCTTAATAGGATCCGCAAGGATACCCCACCCGACTGCCCGTTGTGCGACTGCCAGGATGAAACAGTACCACACCACCTCTTTAACTGCCCTGCACTTTGTGACCTGCGTAGCACCTACCTACCTGCCTCCCCAGACATCGGAAACACTCTATACAGCGACAAAGCACAGCTGATTAAAACCTGTCAATTCTTTGCCATATCGACAGACCGAAGGGCTAGAACCCAAATGGCCGCTGGATCGGAAAAGTAAAGTAAAGTAAAGTATGGCTCAGCATAGGGCCGAAGGGCTTCCTGGGTTAATCTTAGTATCTTACCCATGCCCTACCCATATCGTTTGTACTGTAACCATACTCTGACCCAGCCGAAACCTTAACACGTGGGTGGATCTGGTGTGGTTTGCTTCTTCTTTCCTATCGAACATCTATCGTCCTTATCTCCCCTTTTTCATTTTTATGTTTGTGACTCTCTTGTAACACCTCTAATTTTTTGGCACTCATGTGACCTTGTGCAGTTGCGAGCGCTGTAAAACCTCTACTAAAACTAAACTAAAAACCTTAAGACAGCTTTGAATTTGCTGCAACATAAACTCTACTTCCAACTGCTGTAAAAGCATCAATGTCATTCATTGTCTCGTAACAGAATATGCAGAAGGGGTAACTAAGATTATGATAAACGCCTACAAGTCATAAAAACCTATTCCCTGCTTTGTTGGACCAAGATTAACCCCAATTCCACGGGCACCAAATGTATGCATCCCGATTTTGCGTATTTTGACATCCTTGCTTTCCAATGGGTCCTGCATTTGTATGGTTGCCGACCGGCTCCGCTTGGTGTATGTGCGCCGAGTGTCTCCGGATCCCGTATTTCCGCAGCTGAAATGTGTGTAGGTCAGTCTGTTTGTGCTTGTCTAGAACTGTCTGCGTTGGTTCGAAATCGAGGTGTATGTCTCGTTCTAAACATGCCATGCTGGTAGCTCTGAATATTCGTCCAGTGAAATTTGATAAATAAATAAAATTGACCCACCTAGACATGAGGAATTCGAAGGGATTATCAGGAAGCAAGACTTTCATTTTTCAATTAACAAAAATCTTTCAAATGAGCTTAATTTTACTTAAAAAATAATCGTTATTTGATAGTTATGAAAACCATTATGCTTGTTAAAAAGAAAAATTTGAGCACAAAACATTCTGAAATTTATCAATATTATTTTCTTTTCAACCCCAGATCGTATAAACAATGGCGTCCAGAGGGTTATTCGAAGGGGGGTAACCGCTCGTAATTACTTATCAACTTTTGACAGGGTGTTATTCATGTATTTGTAGGGCATTATTCATTATTTTCATTATTGATAGAGTCACCGTCCACGGTATTCACGGAGAAAACATGTGTTCAGGAAAGCTTGCAGTACACGGGCCTTGAGTTCTGAGTGACCATGGCGGCCTGCTGGGATTGCTGGACGCAATAAATTAGTTGGGTCTTATCAGAAGATTAAGAGTCGCATCTTTAACAGTTGGGGATTCTAAGGGAGTTTTTAAGATTTGTAAACGTTTGCAGGGTTCGTGGGGCCATCTAGAGGTACAGTTTTTACCTCTCATTCAGTGTCACGGGTTCGAAACCTGACAACATCGCAAAATTTTCGAGGGTGGTTGGCGGATGCTCTGGTGTGGTTTGCTTCTTCTTTCTTATCAAACAATCTCCCCTTCTTCTTTTTATGTTTGTTACTCTCTTGTAACACCCCTACTTCTGGCGCTCATATGACCATATGCAGTTGCGAGTGCCGTAAAACCTCTACTTAAACTAAAAGCAGAATTTTGGTCTCTAAAATTTTCTTCTTTCACCACCTTTCCTGCTCTTTAATCATGTTCTGTCGTCTGCTTTCATTTCCAAATTCTGCCTCCCCATCTCTGGGCTCCTGACTCTTTTTGCTGCCTACTACAGTAGTCTCCGCCTAAACGCACGCCATACAAAAGCACGCTCCGCTCAAACGCACGCTTTCGTCATCTGACGGGTTTTTTACTATATAATTTAGACGTACAAACGCATGGTCACTCCCTCTAAACGCACGCTCCGATCCGTGAAACACGCCGACAAGATATGCTTGGCAAGGGGAAATTTTCACGACAACCTGCACAGCCTGCATAAGACAAGCCTAGAATTTACTAGAAAATATTTGGTGAGAGCGTCCCTCATGCTTTACAAAGAGAATGATGGACAGCGTTTACGCACCATACTTTCCACTGACACATAGGTCTCGGTCTCGGGCTGGTCGGTTAAATGTTAGGGGGGGGGGGGGGGGGGACTGAAATGTTTTTTGATTGATCACTGGAAATGTATCTTTGAGAGAAGGTTTCTGACTGGTGTTTGAGTTTGAGTGACTGCGTGTAATGTTTAGTTAGATCTAGGCCTGATGCACGAAATGCGTAAATGCCGTAAAACACTAGACAGGCTTCTATAGGATTAAAGATTAGCCAAGTAAGCCTAATAAGCTGCGCTCGAAGAACTTATAACGTACTTGTTCAACGAATCACAAGACAAAATGTTTCTCGGGGATGATTTTGCATGAATTTATGGTCGGGGGCCGTCGCTTGGAAAGCCACGTGGCTGGTCCGTCGTCTCTATGAATATCACCAACAGTTTCCTCATAGGCTATCTGTTCCCGACGTTTATAGTGCATATTCATTACTTTGAGTTTGTTCCCCCATTCAACGCCTTTATATTCTTAACCCCTGTCTGGGAATCCTTCACAAAACAGCCACGTGTAGTCACATTATCAGCCAAAATGACCCCCTCCTCCAAGGGAGATCACAAGAGTAATAAGGAATTGAGATGACTGCGTCCCTTTCTCCCTTTGCAAAGGAGCCCCCCCCCCCCCCCCCTACGAGCACCGTGCGTTTAGGCGGAGACTACTGTACTACTCCTGGATTGTTTTTACTGCTATCTGTCAGCTGGCAAAATTCAAAATTAATTACTACCAAACTGAAAATGTTAAATGTGTCCCGAGCGATCACAAGACCTTACAATATCTGTAGTGAGCACTGTAAATCATTTACCAAAATGGTCCTGAATTGATGCTCATCAATTAGCACTTTCAGACACCCTTGCTTTCTATTGGGTTGCGTATGATTGTGGCTCTCTTAGTTTACGCATGCTGTGTTTTGTGGACTAGAATTGGTTTCTGATTTTGTTCAGGTAGTTCCCTTCAACAGCTACCTTTTTGCTCTAATTTGTCAGACAATTTTTTTTTCTAAGGATTCAAAACTGAATGCCATTATTGGCTTATAATGTCAGCGTGTGTGTGCATCCCTACTCTTTTGTTTATCTCAGCAAAATAACTGCATGAGCCTAAAATGTCCAGTTCTGAGTCCAGGAGTTTTGTTCTTACCCTTTCACCAAGGCCACCTTCATTCTGGAGTCTTGAGGGGGAATCCTGTGATTAGGGCCCATGCAGGGATGGGTGGTTGGCGGGTGCTCCGGTGTGGTTTGCTTCTTCTTTCCTATCAAACATCTATTGTCTTTATCTCCCCATCTCCTTTTTTGTGTTTGTTACTCTCTTGTAATACCTCTAATCTTGGGCACTTATATGACCTTATTGTGTTGTAAGTGCTGTAAAACTCTTACTAAAACTAAGACCCATGTATGTGTGTTTGGGAGGGGAGGGGGTAGGGTTATCTTTATCTTTGAAGTTTACAGCCCCCCCCCCCCAAAAAAAAATAGTTAACAGTAGCAGCAACATCTTATAAACAACACTGAGGCCTGCTTCCAAAGGGAGTTACTGTATTTCCTTTTTTTTTTTCTTTTTATTTGTGCATTTTTCCAGTCATCTTTGTAATTTGTATTTTATAGCTAGATCTGTACTGTACACCTTTACTCTTCCCCATACAGTCTTACACACACGTACACAAACCCGCACTTTTACTGGCCCATTATATACACACCCATCCTTGCAGATGATGGGGGAATTTTACCTCATATCGCCAGGTGAGGTTGCCCATCTCGTGCTAAGCCGGGAACCGGCCTGTCCCGGCCATAGACAAAAGCCCACATAAGCATTACGCTGTTGTTTGCAGTTGTGTTGAACCATTTGTTATTGTTGGTATCATTCCTAACACATACACACTTGGCAGGTGCTCTGGTGTGGTCTGCTTCTTCTTTCCTATCACATGTGACGTCTATTGTCTTTAATACTTTATTTTCCCTCCTTTTTTTTGTGTGTTTGTTCCTCTCTTGTAACATCTTTAATCTTCGGCACATATATGACCTTATTGTGTTGCAAGTGCCGTAAAACACTTACTGAAACTAAAAAGCAGAATCACAAAAGAGCGCAAGAAAGTAACACCTTGTGCAGGATTTCTGGTTTTGCTTTAAGAATGGGTGGGAAAGGTAGGTCAGGATGAATAATAATGAATATGGTTGTGTCATTTTGTCAATGCTTTTGTGTGGACTTTGTTCTTAGCTAGTATGTTTTCTGTATTTTAATTCTTTTCAAATGCCCTTTTCTTTATTTCAGGTTAAGATGTTTTGGAAGTTTAATCTTCTGACTTCATCTCACATTGAAACTTTGCTTGACAAAGAGGTAATTATTTTGACGTATATAATTTCTGTTGCAAATAGTGTGATTTTCCTCAGTTCTTAATGTTTGTGATTTGAAACACTGATATAGTACCATGTTTGTAGTCCAGTCGGCTTGTACTGGGGCAAAAAAATGTCGAAACATAATTTTTGCTGTGTGAACTCTGGTCCCAGTGTAATTAAAGTATAACATTTTTCTTTTTTATTTGGGGGCAGGGGGTGTTATTGTCTGTATCTTCAGTTGCTTTGAGAAAGATAGTTCCTTTGTTCATATCAGTCTGGTTAATGAGATCATAACAGTTACATTTGGGCATAATTGGGTGGTTGACGGGTGCTCAGGTGTGGTTTGCTCCTTCTTTCTGTAAAATGCTCATCCCCATCCCCTTTAAAATTTGGACATAGTAAGAAAGGCAAGGAGATTTAAAGTGTAAAGGACCAGTGAATTTTGCAATGAAAGTGGGAGGCATTTATTAAATATTCTTGAGTGTTGATTCTTTTCCTGTTGAATGGACAGTTGCGCTGGTTTTTTAAAGATATTGTTTCCACCCTCCCAAATTTTATTTCAGGATGTCACGCTCAGAGAGCTCATGGAGGAGGATGACATCCTGCAAGAGTGCAAGGCCCAGAACAGAAAGCTAATTGATTTGTAAGTTAGCCCAGAACAGGATGAGAGCATGCTTATGTTGTGACCTGGGGGCTATCACTGTCAGTGGCAGGGCTAGAACTTTTCCTGAGTAATTTACATTGTTTAAATTTCTAGCAATAATGCTAGTGACATCAGGCACTTACCTTTACTTGAACCCAGTGGATATAGTGGAAACACCCAATCAAGACTGGCATCTACTCCAAATAACTGATTTTGGTAATTTTTAAAAATAATGTCAAATAGCGAATATTGTATCGAGGTAATATGTCTTCTGGGGGGGGGGGTTATGTTAAACAGCTGGTGACTTTAAATTTTAAAATTTATTCCGTGGACGTAATATGGTATGCAGCTATCCTTGTTGTCTTGAAAAGTTGGTTCTTGTGGATAATTTTTTTCCCCTTTTGCTTCAATCCTTTTGCCACACAATGTGTTTTGATTCCTTGTTCTCTTATATTACCTTTGTGTTGTCTTTCAGTTTGGTTCTGCCCGAAAATATGGAGGAAATGGTCAAGTTGATCACTGTGGACCCACCAGATGACATGGATGAGAAACTGCGGTTTAAGTAAGTGGGATCTGCTTTACTTGTTCAATAATTGTTCAAGTATTTTCTTCTGTGTACCTCATTTTCTTAAATGATTAATAGAGTTTGACTCTTAACTTCTGTATTGTTTCCTTTTTTTGTTTGTCTCAGCATGTTATGAATTTAATAAGTTGAAAAACTGAAAAGGTATTCGTTAAGGCTTGTCAGACAAAACACAGAATAATTCTATAGATACCTCTCTAAGTTTAGAGAACTCTTGTATTTCTCTTCTCTTTACACAATGCCATTTTTGAAGAGAGAACTGCTTCCTGTCACTTTTTTATTAGAACAGTGTGTACTTTGTTTGAAAGGCACTTTAGGGGATGGTTGATGGGTGCTCTGCTGTGGTTTGCCCCTTCTTTCCTATCAGATATCCATCGTCCTTATCTCTCCTTTTTTGTGTTTGTTATTCTTTAGTAACATCAAATCTTTGGCATTTATTTGACATAATTTTGTTGCAAGAGCCACAAAACACTTTCGAAAACAAAAAAGGGAACTTAATGAACTGCTAGATGGCAAAAGGTTACTTGCTTTATTTTTCTCATTTGTCATGTTTGGTTGTAGAAGTGGTTAGTGTTGTCCTTATTTTTTTTATTGTAACTGTTAGGATTTTACCAGTTTTCCCATTATGAAGTTGATTTGACAGTTACCCTGTTATGAACATTTCATGTCAAATCTCTGAACCAGATACCCAAGGATGAACTGAATGTGGGGAGGGGGCAGCAACGTTTGTCTTGAAAGTACAGTGAAAAATGTTCATGTGAAAAAATGTATTTTTCAGATACCCAAACACAGCTTGCGAGCTGCTGACCTCAGATGTGTCTCAGATTAACGACAAACTTGCTGGGGAAGAGAATCTGGTGGACAAACTCTATGCTTTTCTGGAAGGAGAGAAGCCGCTGAATCCTTTGCTAGCCTCCTTCTTCAGCAAAGTTATGGGTCTTCTCATCACCCGCAAAAGTGAAATGGTGAGTGACTATTCTGAGGAATATTTTTTTTTTGCTTAGACTTGGCACTTTACAGTACTGGAGAGTGGAAGGCAAAAGAAGTGTTGGTAACAGGTCCATGGGTGTTTGTCATTAACTTATAAGTGTCCCTGGTATCCAAGAACATTTGCGCGTCTTTCAAATTTTGGGATCAGTGATCCGCAGCACAAGTTGTCCCCATCACTTTTCTCAAAAGATCACTATGGTTTGTGGTGCTTTTTAAAATTTTATAGAAGATATCTTTTTGGGAAGACATTTTCTAATCTTTTGGGAATTTGCTTGTTTGTTTTGCTTTGTTTTTGTTTTTTTCTGTTTATCCTGTGTCCTGATTTTTGTGCCGATATTTGGTTTTGTAAAAATGTATTGACATTGTGCAAATTGTTATGTTTCTAGAAAAAAAGAAACAAGAAGAAAGGGGATTGTTTAGTCAGTGATGATGATGATCTAAGGTTGGAAATAGTGTGCATGTTTATCTTAGTGTTATGTGAATTTCTGTTTTGTTTGCCACCTACTTGGATCCCTGCCAGGCTGTCGGGGGGGGGGGGGGGGGGGGGGGGGGGGGAGGAGGAGGACACATATCTCATTCCCAACTCCTCGCACAGAATGTGACCAGAGATTTGGAAATAATTTGTCATCTTTATCCCTAGCATTTAATAAAAGTGTGCCAAAAATCACATGGAGGCCGCTTCTAAGTGATGGCATTGTTAGTGTGTTTGTTGCCTTAACATTACTTTTATTTCAATCTTTGAGAATGATTTTTTACACTTTTGTTCCTCTTCCTCAGATATTTGAATACTTGAAATCAAAAAATGATTTTGTTGGTCGTCTCCTGTATCACATTGGCACTTCTGCAGTGATGGACCTGTTGTTGAGGCTGATCACATGTATAGAGTCTCCAGAAACGAGAAGGGATGTCATTGAGGTACTCAATTGCTGTACATGTTTATACTGATAGTAGTTTTGAAATTGTGAAACAAATTTTTGTTGCTGGGCTTGCTGATGAGCTCTTGAATGAAAGAATTCATAACCATCTTCTTATGTAGCTGTCAGGTTTAGTGTGTAAAATCCTTTTATCACCCTAAGGAATAATAACTAAGAATGAAGATCAGAAGTACTGTAGTTATAGTTAAAGAAAATATTTAGTATTGCAATGAATATGTTTACACTTCTTGTTACCTAGTGTTAGTCAAGCGATAATTGACTTTAGGGATATAAATGAAGTTGATCATATATGAGGTTCCACAGAAAAAGGGGAATAGTCACAAACTGAAAATCGTGGGGGTATGAGGGTATCAATTATGAATGCTTGTTGACTCACATTTGTATTTCTGATGAACTGTTGGTTGACTAATGTTGTTAGATTTCCCATTCAACTTACCTAACAATAAGTCATCAATCAAACAAATATGAAGTTGAGTCCACAATCTTTTAAAATTGACACCCTCACAATTTTACAGTTTGTAGCTATGCCCGTTTTTCCTGTGGACACCAATGTTTATGTCCTTAAAAAGATTTTTTGTTTTAATTCCATTTTCAAGCTTTTTTTTTTTTTTTTTTGGAGGTCTTGCTTTTCATAAATTGTGAGAAATGTGTTCTTTTGCCTCTTCCTTTTCAGTGGTTGAATGAGGAAAAAATTGTAGAGAAGTTGGTGGACTCCATTGTTGTAGATAGAGATGAAGATGTAAGTACTCTTTTTTAAATCTGTGCTTGATTTGGTTAAAATGAAACATTTAGTTCTTTTTACATGTGATCTTACATACTCAAAGGGGATATGTACTGTGAAACTGAAATCAAAATTGTTGTGAGAGACTTGCTCAAATTTTGAAAGCTCTTTTATCTCTGTTATTTAAAAAAAATTTTAATCACACTCTAGACGTTTTAAGAGCTAAAATGTACTGTTTTGGGCTTTTGTTATCATTTTACAAATTTGTCTGTAACTGCATGGGCAGTATTAGTGTTTAATCCTATATTACTGTTGTGATTTTTTTTTTTTAACGCTTTGCAGATTCATTGCAATGCTGCCCAGTCTCTGTGTGATATTGTTCGTCTGGGCAGAGAGCAGTTCATCCAACAGCAAGACACATCAGAGCCTGATCCTTTGTTAGTCACCATGGAACAGTAAGAGTCATACTTTTTTACTCAATAACTGTAAGCTGAAAGTTCTCTAGATTACATGAGAGAACTGATTTTAAAAGAATGAAATAATGTCAAGTAGACTTTAGTGGTATTTTGTTTTCTTTTTGGCAGAGGTGAAACTTTTCTAGAGACCTTGTGATAAAGTAAGACACAGTTTTTTCACTCAAATTATAACAGACGCTCTTAACCTTTTATGCTCGTAACGTCCACCTGTTGACTTGCCTCTTCTCCTTGTAGCGCCTGTTGAGAGTATAGATACGTAATAGCTACATGGCAAAAAAAAACCCAACTTTTTATTTTTAGTGGTATGCTAGGCTAGTAATTTATAGTAATTTATATCTATGAGACATTTCGTTTCATAGTCTTTACTGTATTTCCATATCGCTAAGAGTCAGGTATTATGCCATTTTATGAAGCAAGTTGAAAATGAATCACGACACCAAGACCGGTTCTTGACAGTCCATTTTCTGGTTCTAGTTCTTGGCCCTTTCATAGGCTCGAAGCAGGATTCATTTTTATAAAATAGATTATATATATTATATATAAAATGATGAGGGGAAAATATAAATAAGAAAATGTATAACAAGAACAGCTTGAAATATGTAAGTCACACAAGACCCCAGTGCCACACTGAAATTTTGTTGACTGAATATAATGTTGGCTACATATTTGTGTTAATGTGTTTGTTTGTGTGTATATATATATTTAAATGGAGCACGTGCTGTCATTATAATGTAAAATGCCCCTGGAAAATGGATGGCACCCCTGGAAAAGTGAGAAGCCTACCCCATTCTTCAGGCCGCGTGAATTTACCATGAACTTTTCAGGCTATTCGTTCTCTAACAACAGAATTTTCAGGCTAATGCGTCTCTTGTCACTTTCACGCATGGTATAAGATGACTTCCTATATAAACGGCCACTTGGAATCTCCCCCCCATTACGTTTTTCTCTATTAATGGCCTTGCTTAAACCGATAATCAGTCCAGTGTAGCAGTGGTCACTATATTTTATCAACCAACTACCAAAAAAATCTGTCAAAAGATGGTCTTGCAAATCTCTTGGTGGTGGATGTGTGGCCATAAATTATTGTTTATCTGCCCCTGACGCTGTGGACGAGCTGTCTTAATTCATTCAACTGTCATTATTAGTCCGTTCTACGAATGAACCAATCGCTAACCATCACAGTGCGTAGGTCCCTCCAACTGTTAACTTAAGTTGACCAGTCAGTAACAATTTTCAGCTGTTGGTTAGGGAGAAGTGTGAACCATCATAATCCACGAGCCCCGTGCCACAACTCTTACCATAAGTGCATCATAAATGAGAAGAGTGGCTGCTCTGTTCACCCAGTTGGTAACAATGGGCGTCAACATAAACACTAATGACAGAAGTATCTCTTGTTCATGAACTGGTGACGCCCCATTGATTTGTTTTACCACGGTACCTGGCCTTCTTCATCAGACACAATTCATTTTCTTTTACCCTTGCTTACTGTCTTTGTCTGATAATCTTTGTAGAATTTAATACTCCATGCAGACCTGAAAACTGTTTTTGCCCTTGTATCGGTTTTACTAGTTTTGATCAGTTCTGCCAAAGGTGGCCACTTTTCTCCTTGATAGTGGGTGGCTGTCTTTGACTATTTCAACTGGATGTTTATTGTCAACTTCTGTTACAATTCATTCATTACTCTTCTCTTATTCATGTTTGTTTTTATTGTAGGTTGTTTCTGTGATTTTTATATGAGGTACCTCTCATTTTTTTTCTGTTATTTTCCTTTTTTTTAAAAAGATGTGTTTGACAGAGATAACAAAGTGCGATCGATAAGGTTAAAGTGTAATGTTTGTTACTTCTGTGAACTTGGTTCAATTCGAGCTTTGTGTTTTGCTCCAATTGTAATAATTTTTTTACTTAACCGTCCTCAGAGAGGAAACTGTGTCTCAGCTCCTGTCCAATATGTTCGACTCTGAGAAAAATGAATCGGTTCTTGTCAACGGTCTTTGTGTTATCCACACACTGCTGGAGGTCAGGCGACAGGGGTAAGTTCTGTGTCTGATTTTCATGCGTTGACAAAGGAAAAGTAGACCTGCATTTTTGCCGACAATCGTCTGAAATCCGACAATCGCGACCCGACCCGTGAGACGGCTGATGCTATCGCTAGGCCCACCTGTATTAGTCAATGTGCGAAGTGCGAGGCCTGGCTGACTGCCAGCGCCCCCTTTTTCTCCCGTCGGCTTTGTCGGCACTTTCGTTTTCGTGCCGACGTCGGCGTTTCCGACATAATTGTCTGAGAAGAAATACGAATACGAAAAAGTACGACTTAAATTATCTACTTTCAGTTTTGTGCTCGAGCGGCCATTTTGAATTTCGTTTGTTTGCTGATTGTTCAGATCATGTGGATTCTTTCAAGTCAGACTCACTTGTACCACTCTAGATCTAGATCTAGATTTATAGATCATTATAGACCTCAATGGAGGATTCACATTCCTATTCTATTATAGGTTGTGCTGTACTATTGTAATATTAATGTTGGTAAAACACATTTCATCAGGTGCGTGAATTATTTAGAATATCTACTTAGAATCTAGAATTCTAGATCTAGATCTTTAGACTCAGCTGAGTCCCTCTATTCAGAATCGGATGCGGATTTCTCGTTCAAGGCCTAGATCTATTCCTATTCACTTGTTCTACTAGATCTAGATCTAGATTCTAGATTTATTTAGATCTAGATCTATATGGAGGATTCATGTTCTAATTCTATTGTTTTATTGTATCAAACCCTATTACATCCCCAGTGGGTCGGGGGGATATAAATAGACCCACTGCTTCGTCTGCAGAAGGTGCAACCCCTTCAAAGGCGGAGTGTCGCACACGGA
>NW_004797358.1:1324276-1372260 GCF_000002075.1 Aplysia californica | reverse complement strand
GGGGGGGTGCGCAAAATTTTCAGACAATCTGGTTGAGGCTCACATGCAGGTCTAGAAAAAGTTTTGTTCTAATTAAAAATTGTACGTCTTCTGTGTAGGTAAGTTACTCTCTATAACATCATGATCATTATACAGTTGAGGAGGTGAGTGGTTGGCAGTTGGTATGGTGTGGTTTGCTCCTTTACTGTTCATCATCTACTGTCCCTATCTATCCTCCTACTTTTTTTTTTTCGGTATCTCACTTTATGGTATATGACTTCTAATCTCATGGTTTAATTGGGCCACTGTTTATGTTTAGTTATTATATCATGAATTGCCTAGATATGACTTTTTGGAACTCGGTGATAATTTTCTTTGGATCAATGGACGTCTGCGATTTCAAGGGTAGCAGAAATGATAATTTTAGCTGAAAGACTGTCATGGCTAGTTGTAAAGTGAATAAAAAAGTGAGGGTTGGATGCATCTTTTCACTGCTGAAACTCTTTGTAGCCCATGGATTCATTATTCATAGGTGGAGATACTAGGTAAGCAAAGGGAAGACTTGTAAAATATGAAATTGCAGCATCTGGTTACTTTTGGGGACCTAAGTGACTTGTGCAGACCTGTCAGGTGTTTCGATAAAATTAGGGCTCATTAATGTTTTTTGTTATGCCCTTCGAAGAACCCTGCTTTGATTTGCTTGAAATCATATTTTTTTCTTTAATTTCGTTTCCATCAGGCCATATGCCACTTATTGTAAATGATGTCACAATATGCATTTTTTAATGCAATTTTTGCATGACTTTTCTTAAATGACATGAAAATACATAATTTTATCTGTGTATATTTGCAGTACTTATCAATTAGCCACTTCTGGTATGTTACATACTGTTAATCTACTGGGGTTCTGGAGATTCCAAATTTTTCCCTAACTCCTATGAAGGAAGGGATAACCCCTAATAATTCCATTTAATCTTGAAAAAGTCCTTCTTTTTGGCTTTTTTCTGTTATCATCGCTGATTTGTATTGTGTGTTCAGGTCCGACTTGTCAGAACAGTTACCGAATGGTGACCCAGATCGTATCACTCAGGGCATCAACAATGTGATTGCCGCCATTGTGCCACGCTTGAAAGATTTCCATGACCTGCTTGTGAACCCGCCAAAGGTAAGACAATATCCCTCATGATGAATTGTTACTCAAGCCATTAATAGCTTTGCCAGTCCTTTTATTTAAAGTTTAGCGACTATACCTGGGATTGTTAAGATAATGCAGTTTGTCCTGTTATTATGTGTGCCCAGTTTATTTTTTATTTTATTGTGCACTGGCACAATCAGTAGAAGGACCCTCGGCAACATTTTGGAGAGAGCAACGGAGCATCAATGGACATGTCTGGAGTGCAGGAATGTTGCTTCCTGAAACAATGAATAAATGAATGAATGAGTTTATTTTTCCCATAAAGTATTAACCTGATAGAGATAAGATAACTGATTGGCCATGTTTACTGCACTACCCCGTTTCCTGACCTAACTCTTGATTTAAAAAGAATAGTTTTGGCTCATAGAAGCTTTGTGGTCCTGTTAAAAGATATTTTTTAAAATTCTAAGATTTGTCATGATAATTGAAAAATGAATGCTCTAGCATTTAAAAATGTTGTTTTATGAAGTTTTAGATATATAACATTAAAGTGCTTCTTTGAGTGTAAATGTGTTAAGTATATTAGGATATGGGGTAAAACAAGCATATGCCTTTAAAAACCTCAAGATTATTAAGAGGCTGATATATGCGGAGTGGACGAATGGCTTTGAAATAGCTCCACCCAAACCAAATAATGAAACATATATTCAAAGCACTATCATCTTCACCATGTATTATTAAAAGTACTTCAGTGTGATAGCAACTGACCTTATGACATATATCCAACCCCATGTTAGCAGTTAGAAAAGTTTACAAAAGCAAAAATAGGGAAATAAATCAAAGGGAAAGTTCAATCCTTTTGCTGTGAACAGCTGAATGTTAGATTCACTCCACACGCATTTGACTAGACCCAGAAAAACTTATTTTAAAAAATGGGTACAGATAGGTGACAAGAAAACCCGAGGATAATCCTATTTCGGTATTGAATACTTTTCATTCTGGCAGATGAGTGAAAAAAACCTGACGTGCAGGGTTGACAGACTGTCTCCTAGACGATAAAAATTGTGTTGATGTTGATGTAAAAGCACTTACCCAGAAATAAAAGGGTTTATTTTTTGTTCCTAAAAGTCCACAAGAGTGCCTCATTCCATTTGAAACGGTCCCAACTACTGTGTTTGTTGCAGCAAAGATACAGCATGATGCCATCCTCTGTGGGCCAGCTGGAGCCACCACTTGGCAACACCCGGCTGCAGGTCGCCAAGTTGATCACTGCTCTGGTTGGGGCCAACATGCACCAAGTGAACTTGGAACTGGCTGCTCTGGGAACTATACAAACTTTGTTGGTGAGGGTTTGATTCTCCTGTTTTGTGATGCTAGTAGCTAAGAGAATGTTACTGAAGTTCTTAACTCGTTCCCTGTTTTTTTTTTGGTTCGTTTACTTAAGCTCTATTTTGTATTGAGCATAGTTTCTGGGAAGGAGTTCTAGGTCTCGCTCAGTGTATTTAATAGTAATTACAGGCTCCAGAGTACTTTCTTTTGACATTTTTCAAAAAAGTTCAAGACTTGAGAATATTTCCTTGGCTGTGCATATATTTTCTTCTTTCCTCATCAGACTTATTTTGCACTGTAGAACACTTCAAAAATGCATATCACTTTTATGCACCTAATGCTGTATAATTTAGTGTATGAATATTTTACTTCCTAGAAGAAAGTATATGTTGATTTAGAACTTTACGGATAGAGCATCCTGCTTTCTTTTTTATGCTATTTTGTCACTATTTAATGTATTGGTCACTTTTGTGTTTGATTTTGGAGATGAGTGAAAAAGGACATATCAGAGCTGTACTGTCATTTTCTTGCTTGCAGGACTTGTACTTTAGGTACGAGTGGAACAATTTCCTGCACACGCAGGTGGAACAGTGCCTTCTCATCATCCTGAATAATGGGCCCATTGAGATCGATGGGAAACACGAGCATCCACTGCTGACTAAAGTGAGTCTCATATCATTGTCATCATCATCATCATCATCAACTTTGTTAGTCTTGTTGACTGTTGAGATGCCATCATCATCATCATCATCATCATCATCATCAACCCTGTTAGTCTTTTTGACCGTTGGAGTGCCAGGGAGGATTTTCTACCACCCCATTCGATTGCTGGACTTCTTCAAAGCCTCATATATTTCTGAGATGTTATCTTCCCATTTTTTGTTCTGCCTTCCTGTTGTTGTCTCTGTACCTTACAGGACAGTTTTTGCTTGTCTACATTATCTTGCAGTCTAATTTACTTAGATTTACAACGTTCATGTTGTCCTGATATTTAGAAAAACCAGCAGAAGTTGACAAAAAAGTTAATGGTATATGATGGTGCGGAATGTCTTTTCTGGTAACCATGCGTGTGGATGGTTGGCATGTGCTCTGGTTTGGTTTGCTTTTCTTTCCTATCAAATATCTTGACATTTTCTCTCCCTTTTTTTTTTTTTCCCCTCCTTTGTAGCACCTCTAATCTTTGGCACTTATATGACCTAATTGTACTGCTAGTGCTGTGAAACACTTATATAGCAAAAACAAATCATGTGTACAAGGGTATTTGAAATGTAAAAACTCATGGATTAATTAAAAAAAATTTCCTCTCTAGGATTGGAATGGAGGTGGTTGTGTGTGTTCTGATAATTCATTTTGTTTACTGAACGGAGAATTTACTATATACTTTTTCTTTCAGCTCTTTGCAGAATACAATTTGGTACAGAGGTTACTTCAAGAATGGGAGGAAAACGAACAGAAACAGTAAGTCTTTATTTAGCAATGACAATGAAAAATTAAATTTTCATCAAAATTGCTTAAAAATGGGCTTAAATGAAAATAAAGTAAATTCTAAGAACTACGGTTTTTAAATTTAAAAAATCCATTGATAAATAAAAAAGTTATTGGGATTTTTGTTTGCAAAATGTTGGAGGATCTTCATATAAGAAAAAATCGCCAAAATGTGGGACATGTTTTGATGTATTTTGAGGAAAAACTGTTCATAAGTCAGTAATGAATTGGAGCATATGAATGAAACTTGGCATCTCCATGTGATTTTTAGTGCAGAATCTAGTTCTGCTATTTTTCGATGTCTTCATTACTTTGGATCTTAAAGACTGATATTTGCGTGAAATTTGTAGAATTGCGTGACATCGTTTTTACCGCGACGCGATCACCCCTTCTAAAACTTAATGAAGCGCTTTCGGGAAAACCCGCGATGTAGTCATCGGTGACCCATTTGGTTATAGGCAGCCAATCACATGCCGCCTAGCGATCACGCGCCTCTTGCGTGCCGGCACCTTGCGTTTGGAATGCGCGATCAAGTTTCCAGATCTAGTGTTTTATCAATGGATGGGTGGTAATTTTAAGTTGGTACGGAAAATCTACTAAACGCAGAGATCTGAAATTTTACAGCAATAAAGAAGACATGTGGGGCGTTGTGTGGTCGGCGATCAACCCGCAGCTCCGCTTAGTTTTCGAACTGCAGAGGAAATTCTCACAAACACGGCAATATCTCCGGTTCTAGTAATCGTTCGGGATTGTACGCTGGCATGTCGTTAGATTAACCTTTCCTCTGGTTGGTTGCCGAGTTTCATTTATTTTCGTCCAGGAGTTTTCCCGTAACTATACTTAGAAGAGAGTCACCTCTGATTCCGAGCGGCCCAAAAATTACCCCTCGTGCGGAGGCCGATTTCCGGCCCAAGGCGCAGCGGGCGATTGGCATTGCTACTTTATTGTTTATATGCTGTTTTTGTACAATTGAAATACAAATTTGTCAATTAATGATGTCTTAGCTCACATTCGTAGGCCTAAGAGTATTATTACTTCACATGAAATGTAAGTATAGTGAAAATTGATAATTGTACTTTGTTTTGTTTTTGTAAAGCGTTTTAAGGCGCTCGCAACTGCATAGGTCATATGAGCGCGCGGGACACACCTAATATTTTCAGTTGGTAGGAAATTTTGAATTTTGCCCGGGTGGCGGCAGAAGCCTACTCTTATCGATTTTAGACCACCAAGGGATCTTTAACGTGCCCAACTTGCACACGGACCCTCCGAGATTTTTTGCCCTTGTCCGAGAAGGCTAGGTGTAGATCTTTCCTACCAGAAGATAAGGGGTGTGGCAGAAAGACAGCAGTAAGAAGCCAAAGAGTAGCAGTAGAAAGGCTGCAGAAAGAGTCAGGAGCCCAGAGGAGGGGGCAAAGGAAGTGAGGGGGTGGGGGCAGAAAGTGGAATTGAAAGCAGACAACAGAACATTGCTAGAGAGCTGGAAAGGAGGTGAAAGGAGACAATTTTAGAGAAGAAAATTTTTAGGTCGCTACCCGGATTCGAACCCGGGACCTTTGAATGAGAGGCCAACACTTTAACCACTAGGCCACGAGAGCCCCCTAATTGTACTTTGGTACATGCACTATGGATATTATTTTCTGTGTTGTCACTTGTCTTAACACTTTGAATACAGTTCTTGATCCTTGGTCATAACAGCTGAGATATCAGTAGGATGCTGATTGTGGTAGTCATAGGCATAGTATAAATCAAAGTACAAAAAATATGAATATCAAATTTTATGCTGCTGACTGGTAGCCAGTTAAATATTTCAAGGAATGTTGTATGCATGCACAACCTCAAAATGAATAACTTGATTACTTCTGTTTCTAGGGTGTAAATAACATTTTAAAATGCAAGAGTTTATGATGTTTAATTTTGTCATGTTATTCCCCCCCCCCCCCCCCCCCCCCCATTACAGGAGGGCACCTGCTGGGAGACGACGAGGGTACATGGGTCACTTAACCAAAATAGCGAACTCCATATCTGGTCTAGTGGAGAAGAATGAGTCACCCAGTCTTGTTAAGGATCAATTTAGTGGTATGCTTTTTAAACCATTGATTTTGCTTTTTTATAACTTTTTTCCGTTTGCTGCATGCCCCCCTCCCCCATTGTTGTGAATTTCAGGTAGTTTCCATTTCTATCGTCTGCAGATTCTCTTTCCGATATTTCAACAGGCTAAATGAATTGAAGTTTTCTCTGTTTTGTGTTGCCAGTTTGCAGTGTCGAAATAGTTTTGAAATTTCTTAATGTTATGTTTTTATTCCGAGGAATAATTTAGTTTCATTTCACCATATGTGAATGCTTGGATGACGCTCTCATGTCCATTTTTAAAAACATCTCCTTTTTTTTGGAGTGTTTTCTGTAGGCCCAATTTCTCGTCATATGTGGCTATTGTTGTAATGCTTTGTAGTAAGCAGCTGCTTTACTGCTTTGTTTTTCTTTTGTGCCAATGTCTCTCTCTCAGATGTAGTTGTGCTAATGCCAAATGAAGTCACTATGCTTGCAGGTTTTCGTGATTTTGTAGCTGTGTGGTTGTATGTTTCAACTTCAACTTGGTGTGGGCGTTGGGCGGGTGCTGTGGTGTGGTTTACTTTTTGTTACCTATCAAACATCTGTTGTCCTTATCTCTCCTCCCTGGGTGATTGGCGGTCGCTCTGGTGCGCTTTGCTCCCTCTTTCCTATCAAACATCTATCGTCCTTATCTCTCCTTCTATTATGTGTATGTTACTCTCTTGTAACACATCTATTCTTCGGCACCTATAGTTATGACCTTATTGTGTTGCAAGTTCTGTAAAACTTTTACTAATACTTATCTCTCCTCCTTCCTTTCCTTTATATTTCACTCTAGTATCACCTTTGAACTTCGGCACTATTATGATCTATTTGTTACAAGTGCTGTATAACTCACTAAAGCTGAACTAAAAAGGGATGGCACTTGCTTAGGTATTACAGAATTTCCAGTATATTGAGACATGATTTTGATTATTGACTTCAAAGTTTTAAAAAAAAATTTTTTTATACTAATTTTTTAAAAATGTTTAAAAAAAATATTGTTTCAGGGCTTTCAGATGAATGCAAAGAGAAGTGGGAGGCATTTGTCAGTGGTGCCTTGGCGGAGGTGAACAAAAGGAACACAATAGAATCTGTGAGTGCTGTGGCGTATGATGATCATGTCATGTTGTTGTTTGTATTGAGGATGCAATTTACACCGCACAGGGAATATTTTTCTACTTCAGTTTTGTTTTAAATCGTATGTATTTAGAACGATCTAATGGACCTGCATATATTTACAAATTTTTCGTATTATTACAAAAATATGCCAGAAATTTAACCCCATTACAAAAATATGAATGTACAATGAAAATTACGAAAATCAGGTCAATTTTATGAATAATTAATTCTACAACTAGATCCCACCGAAATAATTCTAAGATGATCATGAGTATTCGTTGAACGCCGGTTTCCAATAGACTTATACTGTTTAGTATCGTTTGTTCTTTATACAACTTGTGGTATCGGGCGCGAAGTTTCCACAGTACATCTTGATTCTATATTTCTAATAAAACTGCAGCAGTTGTTTTTTTTTCGAACAGCACACTTTGAATTCAGGATTCCTTCCGTTTTCCCCACGAGGAACGTCATTTTGACTTTAGGCATCGCTCAGATTTAATTGATTTCACATTCTATGGATTACTTGATCTAGATCTAGACTCAAACTTTTTTTTGTAGGCCCCTACTTCGTAGAAGGAAAATGTACTGTTACTAATTTTTTGAGTCAAAATTACAAATTTTTGCCCATTGTTATTACCAATTTTTAAAGTCTCAACTAGGCTGGTCTGGATCGAATAAAAGTTTTTCGCTTTGGTAAAGCCCATTTTGATCTTAATTTAGGGGATTCATGATTGTTCAAGTCAGCCTGCTTTGCTTTCAAAATTTTTAGCTTTCTTCCTACAGTATCACTGCCGATTGACAAGCTTTTCGTATACTTTTTATTTCTTTTCAGATGAGAGGCAACCCCCTGGCAACCAGTAGTGAAGATGATGACACTGACTTCAAAGACATTCCTTTCCCTCAAGACACAGCTATCCAGCAGGTGAGAGATGTCTTAGTAAGAGCATGCAAAGTAGAACTTTGAGGTGTTGCTGCAGGTGATGGGGCTATTGGTTGTTCAGTTTTATGAGGGCTTCTAGGGAGGGGGATGTTTTTTGTGACGCACTTTTTTGTTTTAGTCAAAGTTTTACAGAACTCGCAACACAATGTCATTAAATTGGTGAAAATAAGAGGTGTGTTACAAATAAAGTAACAAACATAAAGAAGAAGGAGGAGAGATAGGAGGATGTTTGATAGGTAAGAAGGGGCAAACCTCACGAGAACACCCACCTACCACCCACTTTCACGACTCAATTTGTTTCTGCCTCAGTAGATAATAAATGTCCATAAAGCACTGAAGATGGGGTTGATTATATCTTTAAGGAAAAATGGATGTCTGAATGATAATTGTTTTAGAGTAAAGGACTGTTTTTTAAAATGATTTTTGTTAACTTTGTGCATGGAAACCTCCCAACGTGAAGAAGTAGATTTTAAAACGTTAGATGTGTCAATCTTGAAAATTTTTAATGTGCAAAAAAAAAATGTATTAACTGGACAAAAGTTGTATGCACAAAGTTAAAAGTATTTGATATGCCACATATCCAACCAGTATTTATAAGAGCTCTGTAATGAAATGACGCGCCTGGGTGCCTCCTTATCCCCAGGCTTTCTCTGACTATCAGTTACAACAGATGACCAGTAACTTTATAGACCAGTTTGGCTTCAACGATGAGGAGTTTGCTGAGCAAGATGACAAAATTGAGTAAGCTTTGGTGCTGCAGTGAATCTAATAATGGTTTTGTTTCATAGCAGTATTCTCTGTACTCACTTGGTAATAAAGCAAGTACTCGATTGTTCAGTATTTGCAATGTTTTACATAGTTTGTCATAGTTGGCAGTCTTCCATCTCAACTCACATTGCTGTTCTTAAGAAATTGGGAGAAACTAAAGTTCTCTCTTTTCTAAGCTTGTGAAGTTTTTCTATTACCTTCAAATAAAATAAAATGATTGAAGGGTTATGTTCAGAAAATTGTTTAGACTAAAGTTGGATTTTGACAGGCTTGTCCTATGGCCATACGTATCAATAGGCATTCTGAGAATTTTAAATCAAAGAAAAAATATAAATCTCTTTAAATCCCAACCATTGCGTATAGAGTCCCTTGTAGCTGTTTCTCCTTAAAATGCGCATCTATGTTAAGCTATTTAAAAAGGTTTTATACTGTTTGATTTGTCTGTATTTCTACAAATACCGAAACTGTATCCTGTTGGGGGGGGGGGACATTTATGGGGACTGAAATATGGTTTTAATATTTACTGTTTTCTAGAAGCTGGCTGTTATCTCTAATCTGATTTGAACATGCACTGGGATAATAGTTATCAGGAATGCAAACCTTCAGTAAAATTGCGAACATTAGTCTTTAAAAACTAAACCTGTATGGAACTCTCTAATCATTCCCGTAAAACGAAAAAAAATACTGGAACTGAAGGAAAAGTTGGATAGTTAATTTAAGGGAAATGGCAAATTTTACATTGTATGAAGATACGACAATGTCGGCAAAAATCGAATAGTACGACTGCTGTTTTACACTGGACTCATGGAATATGAAAGTTCATGGAAATTACCTCCGGATATGAAGGTTGGTACACATGATGTTAAAAGCTGTTTTCATAACAACAAAAATTTAAAATCAGTGACAGACATTTTTAAACGTGGCTGTGGTTTTGGAGTTCTAGATCTGTTTGGTTTGGACGTGTTTCATTGCCTCTGTGGATCTGAATATACTGCTGCATCTAAAGGGCTTGCATTGAATCAAGGATTTTTTGTGATGACTTTGTCTTGGGGTAAAAGCTTTTTTTTTTTCATCTCAACATGGGTGGCTGTTATTTGGAAATTGCAAAGATGGTACTAATTGTGGACTCTCCTTTGACAGTTGCTTCTGTACATTGGCATGTGCTGGCTTTGTGTCCAGGCATTTTAAACTGATTGATGTTTGCAGAAATGACATATCTTGGAATGTCTCTGAATGTTGTGTCAGTGGTTTCATAGCCTGAATCAAAGACCTGTGTGGGTTATGTGGTTTTAGTTGACAATCATTCTTAATTAAGGTAAAACTTATGCACTTGTACCAGTATCATGGTCAAGTTTCTTTTCCAGGCAAAAATGATCTTTTTGTCTTCATTGAAAATTGGATGGTGCACTAAAGCTTTGTTTTTTTTCTAATTAATGTGTTACATTAGAGTTTTGGAAGAGTATATATATGTGTAACGAGGTACAGCAAACCTTATTTTACTTCCATTGTTGCTGATTACAAAGTCATTGTTTCCTTTCAACTCTAGATCTAGGTTTAATTCTTGTGGTGTTAAGACTACAGCTATGTTTCATTGGTTACATTTGAATACGTATGTTACAGATTTCATGTAAGTAGATGGTTTTAAAGGTAGTCTCTTGTCTTTTGTGGATTTAATGCAGGAAAGATTAAAAAAAAAAAAGAAGTAAATTGATGTGGTAGTTTGTAATTTTTGCGTTTTATGTAATTTCAGAGCTGCATTCTCGGACAGAATATCCAGTATAGATTCAGATATTCACGTTTCTGAAGTAAGTAGTCTGCTGGTACTGTTTAGATATGTGATCAGATATGACCAATTGGGTCTAAATGTGTCACATATGACAATTTTTCAGAATTTGAATTCCATGTTTTCTTATACATCACAAAGAACTTGTTGCATAAGTGTGGTGGTGATAGGTGGGAAAATAAGAATGGGAGCACTTCATGTTGATAAAAGTTTGTTTCAAGGGTTTTGGAGTAAAAGTTTCCTTACCAGTGTAGTCTTTCAGAGCAAGCACCAGATGCATGTGTATTATTTTAATTTGGGTCCAACTTGAATATTTAAAGAGAAAAATGTCTAAGGCAGTGATTTCTTGTCAAACTAGGTTTAGTTCAAAGTTGAACCTACCCTGCTATTTTGGGCTTGAAAGCATTAGTGTCTGCAACATGTAAGATGACATTTGATGAATATAGATTCGAATGTGTAGTGAGTGGGATTTCACCTGAGAAATAAAGACAGAGCTGTGAATAAAAAAATTTCCCTCTGATGTCCATATGATATATTTCTGAGAATGGTAAAAATTTAGGATGATACAGGTGCCCAAGTGATAATTTGTGGAGACTTCTTTTCAAAACATGTCTTACCATTGGTTTTAGGGGTTGTACTGTGATTTATTTCCTGAGGCGTTGCTATATTTTCATGTATGAAGTGTTGCCACTGACTGTTTTTTTCTTTTTCCCAGCAATCTAGCACAACTTTATTTATTCAAGCTTGCAATGAGAGGATTCCACAGTTTGACAATGAAGACAGCGATGAGGATATCTGGGAGGAGAAGCCAATTGTCTTCAACAAAAATGCTCAACACGCCCGCTCAGAGTGAGTGTTAGGAAACGAACTCGTGCCTTTCCGTGTACATTAAGGGCAAGAATGTTCTGCTCTCTGACAGAACTGCACTTAAACTTTTCCATTATAGGTAAAATAGAGTTATTTTCAAAAAGGCTTTTGGCAACGTCATACTGTGTAAGAACAAATTGGGGCAAGTTCTGCAAAAGTACCAAAAAAAATAAAAAAAATAGAGTTCAAGTCCTAAGGTCAAATATATACTGCCTTCAATGCTTTGTCATGCAGTAGATAGTTTGCGTGAAGAACATTTTTACTTTTTTCAAGTTGAATGTAGAGGGGTCTTGCTCATTTACCAATGTTTTTTTTAGTTTAGTAGAGGTTGCGAGTGCCGTAAAACCTCTACTAAACTAAAAAAAACATTGGTGGGAAGGGGCATTCCCTGTACTTGTTTTTCTTGTATGTAAACACTGCAGGCTATGACGAGTATTGGCCCTGTATCGCAGTTGGGAGTGCCAGCAGTGACCATTCTAACATCCAGTGCACATTTCCCATTTGATACATTCGAATAATTTGATAGTGGAGGGCGACAGATTTTCCTCCATGTAAGGGCAAAAGCTTTTATTTTAGCACTGTTTGATCAAATCCTCCAAAATCAAACATGCTTGTTTTGGTTGGGTCACGTAACTGATACGTCTTTTGAGTCGGGTGAAAACAGCTAATCACAAGGCTAGTACCCTAAGAGTCGCATGAAATTGTTTGGTCAGATCTTTTGTTTGCTTATGAAATGCGATAATGAATGGTCTCGGTTTGGTCACAGCAGATCAAAGTTTACCCAACAAGTTAAATTTGATGAAGTAAGGCGGGGGTCTGTTTGATGTAGTGTACACTGAAGTTACCATTAATCAACCTAATCTGACTTGATCCCATCCTGCTGATCAAGTTCATTCCCCACTTATTTCTTTGCTCAACGCTCTCATAAACACTATTGTACCTTGGTCGTCTCCGGTCACCCATTTTATAAAGTTTTATAAGCAAGTTATACTTGACTTCATGACCTTTTGTTATATTTATTAGTGGATGGTTGGTAGGTGTCACTGATATGTTGTACTTCTTTACTCTTCCTCTGTTATTGCAGTCTTTCTGTCTCGCCTCTGCCATGGGCTATTATCATATTGATGAGCTTTTCCCAATCTCATACATTACAAACATTATATTTACTGTAGGCGATTACAAGCTGAAACTGCTCGGTGTAACAGCAGCGATGAAGACAGCACAG
Source organism: Aplysia californica (assembly GCF_000002075.1). Classification (NCBI taxonomy): domain Eukaryota; kingdom Metazoa; phylum Mollusca; class Gastropoda; order Aplysiida; family Aplysiidae; genus Aplysia; species Aplysia californica. The sequence goes on along the minus strand of NW_004797358.1, from coordinate 1,359,539 downwards.
ACAGTGGAGAGGAGATTGATTCCCCGGTCAAGATTGTACAGCAGCCCACAGAGGGCATGGACACCTCTGAGAGTAAGTGCACACTTCTAATGTGTCTGTCCATCTATACCGAAATGCTTACATTCTGAAAGTTCTGTACTACTTGCCCCATCATATCTACTCCATCCGTAATCTATACTTGATTCTGTATTTTCGTGGATAAGTTTAGACCTGCATGTTTGCCGACAATCGTCTGAAATCTGACAATCGCGAGCCGGCCGATGCTATCGCTAGGCCCACCTGTATAAATGTGTGTAGTGCGAGGCCTGGCGGACTGCCAGTGCCCCCTTTTTCTCCCGTCGGCTTTGCCGGCACTTTCATTTTCGTGCCGACGTCGGCGTTTCCGACATAATTGTCGGAACCTGAGTAGAAATGCGAATACGAAAAAGGACGATGACCTAAATTATCTACTTTCATTTCGTGCTCGAGCGGCCATTTTGAATTTCGTTTGTTGACTAATTCAATTGTTCAGATCGTATGGATTCATTCAAGTACAACTCACTTGTTCTAATAGAATCTAGATCTAGATTTATATAGATCATTGTAGACCTCAATGGAGGATTCATATTCCAATTCTATTGTGTCAAACCCTATCATAGGTTGTGCTGTAATATTAATGTTGGTAAAAAGCATTTCATCAGGTGCGTGAATTATTTATTTATTTAATAGAAAATCTAGAGTCTAGACTCAGCTGAGTCCCTCTGTTCGGAATCGGATGCGGATTTCTAGTTCAAGGCCTATTCCTATTCACCTGTTCTACAAGATCTATATCTAGATTTATTTAGATTACTAGATCTATATGGAGGATTCGTATATATTCCAATTCTATTGTGTTATTGTATCAAACCCTATTATAGCAATGTAGATGTAGGCCATTTATGCTCCTTGTTTGTTTTGGAGTGTGGTTTTTAAAATTTTAAAATTTTTTCATTTTGGACTTGTGCTGGCCTTTTTACATGAGGCCCGTTGCAGGTTCTTTTTTGGGGTGGGCCTAGGGTTAGGGTTAGGTCTCTTCTTTATTGTGTTTGTTGGGGTGGTCGCTCGTTACTCGGAAGTCCTAACTTATGACACCCACAAATGCGCAAAATTTTCAGACAATCTGGTTGAGGCTCGCATGCAGGTCTAATAAGTTGGGATATTTTTTTTACTCTCGACAATAAGTTGTTGTAGAAGCCTGCCAGATTGTGCATTCTGTGTACTTTGCCTCTATGCACCCATTGCGGGTCAGTCGGCAGTACACATTCACCAGCAAATTAGTCAAAATCTGGACAGTCATGAGAGCAAAACTTTCATGCAAGCTTCCTCCTTTCTTTCCTTCATTCTTTCTGTTTGTGTGTTTCGGAATCGTTGCTGTGACTGGGAAATCTGTATATTGATCAAGAGAGCTGAATTGTGGTTTTGGAAAGAAGATTATCGACAAAATGTTTTTATTGTAGATTTACCAAGTTCTAGTGAAGCTGTTAGTATGAGGTTACTATAGGAGTGGGGTGAAGGCTGTGGTGAAATAAATTACTACTAAAATCTAGAACAAGGAAGTGGAAGTAGTGCTCTGAGGTTGTGACATTTGACATTGGAATGTGAAAATGGAGGAACGGTAGGGTAAATAGGATTGTGATCATATTGTCAAGATTGATGTTACTGGATTTGCTTACTGTTTTTTTAATGGGTTTTTTTGTGTGCGTATAAGTGTTTTACAATGATCGCAACTGCATAAGATCATTTGAATGTGCAGGACACATGAAACATTTTTAGTTTGCCAAGAATTAATTTTGAATTTTGCCTGGGTGGCGGCCGAAGCATACTCTTACTGATTTTGGACCACCAAGAGATCTTAAAAGATGGGGAGTAGGAGGGTGGGGGCAGAAAGTGGAAATGAAAGCAGATGGCAGAACATGGCAAGAGAACAGGAAAGGAGAACATTTTAGAAAAGAATATTTTCTGTCGCTGTCAGTTTTCGAACTCAGGACCTATTGAATGAGAGGCAAATACCATAACATCTAGACCACGAGAGCCCCCTGCTCACTGTTAATGGTACAATAACTAATTGAAATATAGTAGCAATGGAAAGGCAAACTTGCTTTTATACGTTGCAGCAAGGGAAAGATATGCATCTAAAGAAATCTTTTGGGGGAAAAATAGATAATTTGGATTGTTGGCTATCTCTTCAAACAAGCTCCTCATTGTTTGTGTTTATTTTTTGACGTTTTAATAAAGAATAAAAATTTTAAAAAGCAAGTCCTGTTTTCTAAAAACTGGATTCACAATATCAGTTCCATTTGGTCATCTAACAGGTCCATGGTCGGCAGATTCAAGTTCAGAGCCGGTTGCCATGGACACCACATCAGAGCCGTGGGAGAAAGTGGTATCATCTGCTCCCACCAGCAGTCAGCAGGAGAACTGGGCAGACTTCAGTAACGTGCCCACCCAGTCTGGAAATCAGGACAACTGGGCAGATTTTAGCTGCTTCTCTGATATCCAATCCTCGTAAGCGAGCTAAGCACTTTGTTCTCTTGTGATTCAGTGAAAAAATGTAACAATTGGAAAGATTTTGTCTTTGTCCACTCACTCACCCTTCTAAATTGTAGAAGTTTCAATAAGTCTATCAAAACATAGTACTTACTGTTACAGAAGATTAGTCAGTATGATTGGATAATGCTCAGAATGCATCAGGTTTTTCTGGTTTGTAGTTATTGGTGTAGTAAATGTATTGGGTTACTTGTTTTTCATCCCCAGTGTCGTAAAAATCCAATTCTTAGACATGTTCACTTTTAAGTTATTCATAAGACTGAATTAGGCAAACACAAAATAAAATTTTATTTCTTTAAAAAAAATCAAAGAAAAATAAATGACTTTGACAATTGTGAAAAGACTGATAATATATTTCAAACCTGATGGGGAAACGTTTGCTTGAGTGAACCAAGTAATCAAGTAGAGACTAGAGCTGCAGGTTGTAAGTGTATCCTATAGTTGGTTGAAGATGATGATGAAGTTGTTTGATAGCATTTCTTTGACTTGCTTTTCATATAAATTTTCAGAAATGACCAGGGCCCCAGGAGTAGCTCTCCTGTTGAAATGGACACAACAGAACTTTCAAGAGGAAATGCTTATGGTGAGTTACTGAATGGATTTCTATTGGCTCAAACGCCTGAGTGGTTGGTGCACTCTGCAGGGTTTACTGCCAGGCCCTGGGGGTCACAAAATGATTTAGAAAAGAAGGTGAAGACCCGAAGATCTTAAAGAAAATAATCACTGAGACCCTGGAGCTATCTGGGATTTCAATGAAGTCAATAGATTGAATCGGAAAAATAGATTTTGTACCGGAGATTTTGAAAGCCGAGTCGTATATGGTCAGTAAGTTAATTTCTTGTCAGGGATGTTTGTAATATTCGTTCGCCGTTCCAAGTTTTGAGAGCGAGTTTTGTGTGAACCAGAGACGTAAAAAGATAAAAGGCAGTCTTCTGTCCAAATGTCAACATATTTGGTGATGTTGTCTTTTCTTTCACATTTGCTTACTGATTGTTGATGGAACTATATAGTGCCCCTTGCCCTATAAATAGTTTGTAAAGGTATGCCCTTGTATACTGGGCACAGTTTCTACTGGTTTAAATGAGGGTTAAGAATTTTTGTGAGGCTAATATGGCCGGGAAGGCCTCCTCTTGTTTGATATAATATAGGGGTTTTAAATTTGAGCAGTACCCAAAAAAAAATCAAAGTGACCAACAAGTGTTTTCACCTCTTGCTAAGAAGAGTATAAGCTCGGTCTACCCAAACCTGCTTATATTTCAAATGAATTCGCATCACGTGACGTGAGTTCCGTGTGTGTTAGGGACCGTCCGTTGACAGGTTAACTTAAGTTCATATACACTGTTTGAAGCGTTTTTCTGGACTTATGAGGGGGGGGGGGGGGGGGCACTTGGCGGAGGAGTACTTGAAGGGTTACTTCTGGATTTTAAAAAATAATGACAAAACACACAGATCTCGATTTTCCCCCCCCTTGAGATCCTGATTTTTAGATTTCACAGAGTGGCAAATCTGGAAAAGACTCCCCGACTTGTCCATGAATTATCTCTACCCCCACCTAATCAGGAAATATATTTTAAGTAGTGGTTTGAGAGTGAGAAATGAGTACCATATCTCCTTGCCATGGAGCCACCCGTAAGTTGAAACAAAAAGAAAGGTTACATGATCATGGAAGGAAGAGTTTGCATTCTTTGGGCTTTTGGTAGCTATCATGGATTTTATGAACTCATGGGTTATGCCCATCTTTTAAAAGCGGGCATGAAGGCTTATTTTTTTACTCAGACCTTTGAGTTGGTAAAGCATATGAGAACTGAATAATATGAACCGTCAGTCACAGGTCAATGGTTACCCAACTACATGTAAAAATTTTGATTCATAATATTCGATGCTATATATTTTTATCTGCCTTTCCATTTCAGTTGTGATGAGCAATAGCTCAGAAGAGAGGAAAGGGGACACGCCAAGCACTTTGTCAGTTACAGTTACCTTGCCAGGTGAGAGTAAGTATACATAAAATCTTGAAGCCAAGTTTGCCTCTGGACAGACCCATAGTATTAGCTCTTTTTCTTTTTCTTCTTTTCCTCTTCTTCCACTCCTCTGCTTCTTTCTTTTATTTATTTCTTTCTGTCTTTCTTTTCATCTTTCTCGCTTTGTTTCCTTCTTTCTTTCTTAACCTTTGAATCACAGCACGACGACTATATAGGGCATGAGCCGGGCTACCTGAGAAGCGTGACTGCCCCGAGTATAGGGCCGATCAACTTCGACTGGGAAGCGTACAGGACCTATATAAAGGGCATAAACCCTGACCTTCGTGAATGAAAAATTTCAGTGTTCCTTTTATGGTAAAGGATGTAGTAAATTGCTTGTGAAAGTTATAAACAGTGACCAACGCGTTTGCAACTTATTTTGAATTCGTAGTGCGTTCCATAGCCCAGATATCAATACTGATTGTTGACTTCATCGCGTTTTGCGCTTTGTAATTGTTTGATCGGTTATCATTTTAAAATAGTTCATTCTATCAGCTTTGAGAAAATTTATGGTTTTATATATCTTTTATCATTTGTTGAAGTGTAAATGGTCTATTTCAGTAGCAGGTATAAATCTCTAATGTCTCAGCTGATCATTCCCCCCCCCCCTCATATGTTTAAAACCGGTCGACCGTGGCGGCAGGGCATTTGAGGCAGGTTACTTTTTGTGAAACACTGCGCTTCCAGGGTTAAAGTAACATGTGTTTTTGACTGCACGCTACCCTGCCTGCCATTCCTTTTATAAGTCATGTGCAGTTTTGACACATCTGAATCAACAAATGTTCTGTAGAACGTACAATACTTGCATTTGGTCTCTCTGACCCCAGCAGATACATTTCCCTTTGTGTCATAGCCCTAACGTCATTTGTTAATTAACTCTCCTGTCAAAAGTTGACAGTATTTGAAGTAATGGCCTTTGATAAATGCCTGATTTTACTCTGATGCAACTCAAATATTCTCAGTAAAAGTGCTGGTTTTAACAAATTAATTTGTCAAGCAGTGGTCTTGCAGCAGTGTTTTGAATATGCTGAAGCATACTTTGCTTTTTGTGTCCTAGGTCTTCACATCTTTGACAACTTAAATTTTGCTTTCCCTTTCTGACTACAACGAGATCTATTTTTTTCCCCTCTCTGACATCTGTCATGATAACAGCTGCCTCACAGTCCAGTGACCTGCAAGTGACAGACTTGGAGTCAGAGGAGTCCAGTCAGCAGCCGGACTCCACTTCACCAAACCTCCAAGCAACGGATGACACCACCACTGATGCTGGACAGCCACTGCCTGACTCTTCTCCAGCTGACTCTCAAACTTCTTCCCCAAAACAATCAGGGCCTTCACCAGTAGATTCACAAGTCAGCAGGTAAAAGTGTTTGTGTGTGAGCACACGCGTGCACATGTTTTATACTTTGTTTGTACTCAGTGTATTTCTACCTCATCAGCTTGTCCTTTTGACATGAATTACTTTAATTGTATGGTAAATTTTTATTTTCCTAATTATTGATGAACCTGCCTTACTGGTCACCTCTCCATAGTGGTCACCTGTACTAATGGCCTCTGCTCCACGACACCCTTGGGATTTCCCAGCATTTTAAATATGTCCATAGCGGTCCCTGTCCAACGTGGCCATGGTTAATTGTTTTTTGCAACAAGTCGGTTTCAGAAGTTGCTCATGGCAGTTTTTTTGCCCTGAATGACAGGGTTGAAACAGTTGGCCTCCGTAATGATATAAATTGTGGTTGATGGGGGCATAGAACATTACAATCCTTACTTTCTTTTCTAACATTTCCCACCGTTGCTTCCTCACAGTACGTCGTCCGACTCTGGTTCTGGCAGTTGCAAAGCCAGTCTTGGAGAAGCGGAGCAGACAGGAGAGGCAGGAGCGGCCAGTGAGTCTGTGGCAGTCTCTCCTGGCTCATCCCAGGGCAGCTCAGTGGACGGGGAGTCCTCCCCTCGGCCCACCACCACCAGCACCAGCACTACCAGCAGCAGCAGCGCTGTTTCCACAGACAGCAGCATCAGCACTTCAACCTCAGGCTCGGACTCGTCTCAACCCACCTTGGGGACTGGGCAGGATGGTCAGAGGTAGGCACTAGTCACATGTGTAGGCGTTTCTTCTTGCATCAAGTCTGTTTCCGTCTCTTTTACTTCTGAGTAGCTCAGTAGTTTTTCTGTGTTGGGCATGGTGATTTTGTTTTTGGAATTTTTTTTTAAGGACAAAAAACAGGTAGCTTAGCTGTGTTGGGTTTTGTGCATTTGACTTTATAAAAAAAAATAACAACAGGTATTGAAATAATGGAACAAAACTCACGAGTATAGAGCTTTTTCTTGTCATATGGGCTCTAGGCGTTTCACAAAGGTGTCTAAGTGCCCTTTCTCAGAAGGAACTGCTCTTTTGGAGTTGTACACCTGGACACACACTTGCACTGACAATACACATCCACAGCCACATGCACCGATTCGAGCCCTTGCATTATTCCCCTTTGTATTATTTACCATGCACAATGTCACATTATTTAAAGCAGAGGTTTATCTATGGAGCCAGGTTTGTTTGAGAGAGCATTCAACGCTGATGGACATATACGCTCTTTACATCTTTGTCTTCCAATGAACGTATAATGGACAAAAAAACTCAGGGTTGTTAGATAGAAGTAGCATCTTTCCCTTTTATAAAGTTGGCAAAACAGGTAGACAATGAAATACTCTTTTAATGTGTTAGTAGTATTGGTTAGTATGTACAGGTATGAGGCCTCAATTTACCAAATTTGTAAACCTAAAGGTTTAATCAACAAGTTACTGTCAAAAGGGACGTCTTATCTTTCTGTCCTTCAAATGGAAAATCTTCACTGCCCCAGCCTATGTGGCTTGTGTCAAGTGACTAATGTTTACTTTTGGTGCAAGGGGATGACTATTTTTGCATGTTTCTGATGAAAAGTTTTGTTTGATTTGCTTGATGAGGCTGATTTCCTGGGTATATGAAATCAGCCTTGATGGGGAAAAGCATGGCATGGTGTTCTGCAGATGTGTAGAGGAACAGCATGTATTCAACTCTGCTGATGTGTATTTGGTTTTGAAAAGGGTAAAAAAGCAAAATATTATTTTTATGTAATAAGTTTGATTTGGGTGTATGGAGCAAGGCTGAGATGAATTGAGCCAACCACCTAGGCAGAGGATGAATAGTGCTGCCCAAAGTATTACAATTCTCTTTATGGACAGGGTCTTGTAGAGAGACAGATTTTAAGAAGAAATTACAGGCGTATGGAGTTTTTTTTAGGTGGTATGATCCTGAGCATGACTTCTGTTTAGTTTTGTGTGGTGCATGTTTAGTTAGTTTCAAACATAATAGATTATGGGGGAAAATATGTTTGTATGTCCTTTTGTTCCTAAGAGCATGGTTATATTTTATTTCTTGCTCCTTTGTGATTTTTGGATGTAACATATTTCTTGAGCTAAAAAATGGTAAAGTATTTTAGAGGACCAAATCAGCCACATCTGCAGTTTAGATGAAGTGTAAGTCTAGCAGCTAAATGACTTTTTTCCCCCCACACTGTGGCATGCTCACATTCTGCATTAGGCAAACTGAATTGGTTGAGGATGAGGGGGATGATGACCTCGGAGCCAACTTCAGGTGAGTTTGAAACCATTGGCCCTCTTCCCCCACCCCACGAGCTTAAACCCACTGTGTTGGTCATTGTAGCTGTGATGTGTTGTCCATCAGTGGCATCCATATGGCGTCCTAGCTGCTGTCCTGCTTGGCAATTTGTGATAAAAAATCCAGGTGGAGATAGGGTAAAGAAGTTTAAAAACAAAATAATCGTGGTTAATCAATCGTTAATGAAATTCTTTCGTGTTATTCTGTCTTGTTCTTTTACATTTTCTAAAGCACGTCTTTTTATTTGTGGTGTTCTTTTCTTCGAGGTCAATTCATGCCTATCTTGCAAATTGTGTTTAAATTAACAATAAGGTAAAATGCCATTTTTTGTTGTGACAAGATTGTTTCCAGTGACTGGGTTTGCTTTTAAGAGAAGGGGGAAGAGATTCCTCTCTGTACATTCTTCTCTCACAGCTCAGATCAGGGGCATACTTTCTGATCTTTCATACTTATGTGTCTCCTTGGAGCATAGAATAGAAGAAACAACTAAGAATCCCAGAAAAATTAAGTGGAGCAAACAGAACTCAAATCTGCCTGTGAGAAACCGCAGGTTCCTTGATCAGAGATGTCAGTCTCAGTCCCAACTTTTGCCCAATGTGGTGTTTGTATTTAGTACCTGCTACATAATAAAAATTATGTGCAACTTCTATTTTCCTTCCAAGAGGGTGATCAAAGTTAACAAATGTGCTGCGAAGAAGTAGGCAGGTGGATCACTGTGGAATGCTGCCCACTTCATTTGAGGTCTGGTCTCACCGCACTCTCTGTCAGTAACCTAGGGCAGAGAGAAAGCCACTCATCCATTCTTAGTCTTGGGTATAATGAAAGCTGAAGTGGTAATGTCCATGGCCGGGAAAAGAGAAATGACTTCTTGGTGTTGTAAGGCTGTAAAAAAGTGTGCGGTTTGGTATCAATAAAAGGAAAACTATTATTAGTTATTTGTTTGCTGATTGAGTCAAAGAACTGGGATAAATGAGCCTTGGCTTCCCAAGCCAGTCAGTCCTGGGCAATTGTCATGCACTCATCCAGCCTTCTGCCCAATGTCCAGTTTTAAATATCATCTGTCAAACGGAGTCCTGCTTGTTCACTGTGCCTCTTTTCCTTCTGCTCAATTTTCTATATTTACCACCAGTATTTATCATGTCTCATAATGTGTCCAATTTATGCCAGTTTCAGCTTTTTAGCTTATTTCAAGAGTTCTGGCTCAATTCCAAATTAAAAATAAGTTGTTTGCCTTCTACCTGCCCGCTGGTTTTGCTATCCTTTAAAAATAATTCAACTTATGGCTATAGTCTTGGTCTTACCAACATTCATGTTTTGTCCATTTTTGTTGCTTTCTTGTGTGACTCTCCACCTTTCAGTGTTTTTTGCCAATGTTGTCTGCATGACAAATGTTGTCCACTGATTGCAGTACTGCTATTTTGATCTGGTTTTCTCAAAATATAAAGGGTATATTATATATGTTGAAGAAGTAAGGTAATACATGTATTACGCAGCCCTTTTTCAGTCCTGTTTTAATTTCTGTGGGCTCGAATAGTTGGTCACCCGTTCTCATAGATTTTGTTCTATACTCTCTGTCCATTTCTGTGCTAACATGTGAAAACATTACACCATCTCTTGTTCCATTTTTGTCAGAGTTCTTTGCTAATTTCAGATTTGTTCGGGTTTCAATCTTGAAGTAGTCTGAGCAGTCCTTGGCTTTTTTGTCAACATCAATGTAACACTCAGGAATTTCTGGAATCTTAGGATATTCAAACCTGGTTTTGCAACTCAGACAAGTTTGAATGGCTTATGCTTGACTTCCCCATTATTTCTATTCCTGAGATGAAGAACTAGTGTATGAAAAAGGAAAAGGTCTATTCAGTGTCTATTCGCAATTGATCAAGTGGCACAGTTTGTCATCGTAACTTGATCTGCCTTAGAGGTTTAGGTGTTGTCGTTCACTGTTTCCATGAATGTGCTGCTCACGTTTGTATTCACAAGAGTATAGTGTATGTTTCATATTTGTACTCACTGCATATGTGCTGTTAACACCAGGTATAGCTATAATCTGTGGTGTAGAGTATCATTACTCTCAGCTTACTCAGCTGTTATATTTATATTCATAATGACAATCTCAAGTGAGCTGCATACATGGTTGTGGTATTATACAGTTTAGTCTAAAATTATTTTTCAACCAAACTTTCATACTTTATTAATGGTTCGTATATCATTGCTGGTCAGGCTTGTGCATCTACCCCTTTACAAACTATTTGCTTCTTTTACCTCAATGCGAGTACTGTAACTAAACTGATCTTTCTGTGTCAATGATGTCTTGAATGACATTCCTTGAAAAGCTTTTGTACTGTTACAGATGCTTTATTTGAATTTAGAAATTCACTCTGCTGGGGAAGGGCAGGGATTTAAGACAAGGATAATGCAATTCAATGAACTTTTTTACAATGTTTCCCTGTTTACCACCCAACTAGATGTGTGCAGGTTTTTAGCCTTCTTTTGTTATGGGATCATTGCAAATGTAAGCTGTGCTTTTTTTTTCTTACAGTGACTGGTTTTTTAAACGTGCCTTTGTTTATGGCCAATTCTATTAAGTCAGTAATATTTCAGCATTCAACCAAAACTGGACAACATTTTTATTGTATGTGTCAAAATATCATCTAGTGAAGCTTTCAGCTCACCTTTTGTGCCTTGGCGTATTGTTGATAATATTTTCAAGGATGATGGCGGTGTTGACCGTGGGTGGTTGGCGGATGCTCTGGTGTTGTTTGCTTCTTCTTTCCTATAAAACATCTATTGTCTTTATCTCCCCTCCTTCTTTTTTGTCTTTGTTACTCCCTTGTAACACCTCTAATCTTCGGCACTTATATGACCTTATTGTGTTGCAAGTGCCTTAAAACACTTGCTAAAACTTTTTAGAAAGTGATGTTGAGGCTGTAATGAATGTGTAGACCTGAATCATCGCTTTTATTTTTCAAGCTTGCAAGAGATAAAATTGTCACAACCGTGAGGGTTCTTAATAAGCAGAGTAGCTATCTATACTGATATTATTTGTGTCACAACGTGGTGGAACCAAGTGTTAGTCAATTTTTCGGAATATTGAGTGAATGGTATCATCTTAGAGCGTGTTCATTTGTCTTGCTTTTGATGAAAGAAAAATACCCATCTATCTAAAATATAAGTTGAGATATTTGGGATTGATGAAAGTGGGAGTTGCCTGGGAAAATGGCGGTCAAAGTTTGGTGACTTCCATTGCTTGAGTGTCCTTCGAAACTGAAAATTTATATTTGTTTGTGTGCTTTTAATCATTTTTCAGTGAAATCCACACAGAAATGGGAAAAAAATCTGTAAAAATTTCCAAACTGGAAAAATGCCACTTTCGTCAAACTCATTATCTTGACGAGTGCCTGATTCCACCACGATTCCACACATTTATATTGTCTCTAGCCTACTGCCCAGAATATGATGCACTTGATGGAATATTCGGTGGATGTTTCCTATAGCCTATTGCTTAGTAGGTAGTGAGTCCACTTCATACTTGTCTCACCAGAAATAATATATTGTAATAGCATCTTTGGTGTATGATATTTAATTTCCTTTTTTTAATCCAATGCCACATTCTTTGTACTGCATGAGCATTCTTCATGTGATTGTTCTTCAGATTATTGTTGTGTCACTCAGGCTTTAGAAAATGAGCCATTTGTCGGTTTTGGCAATTGGACACCTCAATATCTATCTGCATGTCATGTGTTTTCACGGTTGAGTTTTGGTAGATATCAAATGTCTCAAATAAGAAGTGAGTACACTTCTTGGCCGGTGATGTTTGAACCAACCAGTCTGCTCCATGACTTTTGAAAATCTTCCATGTGCTGGTAACTGTGAATACTTTATGGAATCCCACATCTTGTTTGTCTCTTGTTATGTGATTACTGTGGTAGTCTTGGAGTTATATAGAATGTGGGGGAACCCTATTTGGTTGGTTTGAAATGGTTTATGATGAAATCAAGCATGTATAAGTCAAACGATGGGTGAAAAATAGTCGTCACATAAATTATTTCTGTGTTGTCATAAATCTGGTGTCATTGTGTTCCTTGTTTTGTTTTTGCTGTGACAAATGAGATAAAATTTAATTTTTTGTATTTCAGATGGATTTATTTTTAAAAAATATCTTTAAAGAAATATATTTTTTTTAAAGCATTAAAAGGTTTTATTTGTAAGATTTTAACTTCAGAGCTTGGGTCTTTAAAAAAAAAAAAAGCTAAAGCATTCCATTTTCTTTTTATGTACATTTTACTACCTCAAGTCTGTGTTGCATGATTTGGCCGGAAAGGACACTGAGTTTGCAGAGGGCAAATAGACTAGAAAACATGATTGGTTGTGACTCTGGGGTTACAGTTGTATATTAGTTTTTCTGCCCATTCATGGAAGTTTTTAATGTGTCCTGTCCTTGGACAGATATGCTATGTTGTAAGAGATCGTAGTCAAGTTCCAATAGACCTGAGGGGTTCTCTGTTCAACTTGAACTAAAATTAACACAACATCGAAATAAGTGAAAGGTCTTAATGGGAGACCTGGGTCGCCGATCCCTGAGAAAATCCATAACATTTTTCAAAATATAGATTTTTTTTTTTTTTTTGCGGAAAAAACATCCTTTGACATCTGTTCTATCAGGTCACAATGACGGAATTGTTAAAGCGCATTTGAAAATCGTATATTGAACTAAAAGTCCTTTAAAAAATTCTTTTCTTTTCTGTTTTTCTCAAAATCTGCTTTTTGCTAGGAGTTTTCAAAAACTACTGGAGCGAGAAGCTTCAAATTTAGCATACAAGTGCTATAAGATCTATTCTGGGGATCTATGTGAGGAAATTGGGGAATATGGGTAACTTATGGAAATATTCAGATTTTTAAAAACTAACAGTTACCCCAAAGTTTTGTCAACTGACTCTCGGGGGTGGCCGCCATAGAGACCCATTTTTTCGGAAAAATTAACAAATTCACCCCTAGTACATCCTATTTACCTACAAACTTCTTGTACAATTACATGAAAGTGAATAAAAGTCATTCGTTTAGAAAATTTTTCCGAGAGTTTGCGTCTCCCCATAACTGCAACTGGATTTTTAGATGTTGTATGAGAAAAAAGTAAACACCGAACATTTTTTGACACTGCTGCTATTTCTTAGACAGTTTTGGTTTTCTTTTTCAGCTCTGTTGGTATTGTGAAGAGAGTGTCTCTCCTCCCCTCCTGAAAAAACCAAAAAACCAAACGTTTTACCGTGGGCTTACTTATCCGTTTGAATCCCCAGCTTCCTGGCTGCCTCAGGGTTGTTGAAAACTAGTCCAGTTGCTGCTGCTTGTCCCGTCAACCGACCAGTGACGGAGGGTCAGCAAAATGGGCCGTTGACGCCGCCATCCTCCCCTCCCCCAGCTGCTGTGGCCCCTCCCTCCCTGAGCCCGGCTCCTCCTCTTCCTATGACAGACGGAGATGCAGCCAGCTCAGAGCCGGACACCACAGAGGGTGCTCTCACCCCCGCCCAGAAACTGGAGCAGGCCAGGTACAAAATTTTTTTAAATGAATAAATGTAGGTGTTTTTATGCCGCCGTGAACACAGTTTAGATAATTTAACCCTCTCGGTACGCCCTGCGGTCATTTTGTACCCCCAGGGTTGTATTCTTCATATTTTAGAATACTTCTAGTACGAAGATCTCTTTGAAACTTTCAGTATTTCTCAAAAAATTATTTGACAAAACTTCTATGCACTGCATACGGATCGGATTAATGAGTAAATTTCCTCTTTGGAAAGTGGTGGCGCACGTATTGTGTGGATACGATAGTAAAACACTACGTACGGATAGGGTTAAAAGGCAGGCTTCCAACCCTGCCTTTCAGGGCTAGTCTGGGCTGAGAGGGACATAACATCCCAGCTGAAAGACTGAGGTACAGTGGAATCCTGTTATAACGAGAGAGAGGGGACCAGTGCCATATGTCCGTTATAGCAGGATTCTCGTTATACGGGCTCCAGTAATAAATTCAAGGGAAATAGCAAAGTAGGTCTAATCTATGAGTCTAGTTTTCGGTTTATGTCTTTTTGTAATCTCCCCTGAAGATGCTTTGGTTCAACTTGACCTTTAAGTCTTACTTGATCAGAAGTCGAATCAGGTTTCTTTCTCTAGCGCTAGCTATGTTGCTCGGCGTAGGCGATCAGAAAGAAAGTACTCTAGACTAACTCGCCCGCTGTGTTTTCCCCCACCCCACCACACCCTGTGGTGCGTTCCGTCTGCGTGTGCACAATGAGAACATACCACACCCCCGCCCACGTCACACATTCGCTCCGTCTATCACCGTACAGCACTATGACCTCTCCATCCCCGCATCGGAGAAGTGAGAGGCATGGTAGGCCTAGATACTCTAGATTAGGCTGGCCTATCACACGATGCGTTCTGCTTGTCTGTGCATGCCACACTCTCCCCACTCATTCAATCAGGCCTTCATTGTTGGCACATGTGGGCTCTCCCATTCTTTTTTTCGAAAGATAACTAACAAGTTTCTCAACTGTCAAGGTTTTACATGAATAAATGGCCTATGCGCTGTGCACAGCAGCAGCAATATTCCGCTATAACCGACTCGCGAGCTTGTCTGCTTGCGTTATAGCAGTATTTTATTTACAAAGATAAAGAAGGGGGAACTTCTCGTTATTTTAGGACTCGTTTTAAGTGGATTCTACTGTACACAATAAGAATTCTCCACACTTGAGAATCGAATTGGGGTCTCCTGCATGTGACATTGAAGCGCCTAACCCCTACACTACCGACACCTGTCAGGCAGAGAGCATTTATCTACCTCTGATTTCTGTCTTGGTGTAAGGGCTGAGGAGAGACTGAAATTGAAAAGGAGGTCCAACTAAAGACTTAAGATAGTTCAATTTTAGTTAACGAAATGAACCATGATACATTTTTTTTTCCTGTTTTAAAAATTAATGACAGATGAACTTGTGATGATTTTTGATAATGCATGCATTGAGAATTGACACAGTACTGTTGAATACCTTTTAAATAAAAGAAATGCTTTGCGGAAAATTGTAAATACAGTTATTTCGATTTTAAGCAGGTTATCATTTTTCAACTGTTATTTTACCTCTAGTTTTTAGCATTTTAAATCTGATCGTTGACCCGAGGCCAACCGTGCAGTGAACTGTTGTGAGTGCAACCAACTTGTGTTTCATGCACTCATATGACATTATGCAGTTGCGAGCGCAGTAAAACTCTTTTACTAAAACTAAAATAAAAGAGTGTCTATAATTTCCATGCCATGGAATAGATTGGAAGATCACGGGTGCAGTTGCTGAAACCTGTAATTCACCTTGGTGGTACATGTCGGGTTGGTCTGATGTAACAGTTCTCTGTTAAAAAGATAAGTTTAGCAGTGGCTTTGGACTTGTTAGTTGAACACTGGTTTTTCTCATGGGCATTTCATATAGGGGAATTTTTATTTCTTCCAGATCAGTATCTGCCTCAAATATGAGTTAATGTATGGCTTCAGGCCAGATAGGGGTGGTTGTAGGACGCCACTGGTAGGTCCTACTTCTTTTTTCTCCCCCTCTTGTTTCTACGTGTCTTACTTTTCCCCAGCATTAAGTGACCGTTATTGTATCGACGTGCTTCTCTGTACTCAAACAAACAGGTTACATTGCAGGTTTTCTTCTGACTCTCCTCCACAGAGCTCAAGCAAAAGAAGCCCAGGAGCTGTACGATTCTGCCACAGCGGTGATGCACAACGGCCCGGTTTGACAAGAGCTACAAAGCTAGACGTGTTGTTTTCAGTTCCTGTCAAGTTCTTCTTCCCTCCCCCTCCACCACCTCTAGAAGCCTTGTACTGACAAGACAATGATAATTAAGCAGTCAATGCACACTCGATGGTGAATTGGTCTTTGTTGACTATATATTTTTTCTTCTTTTTTAATATTGTTTTTCACTGATAAGAACCCTCTTAATTATGAGAAATGTAAAAGGTTTTATGGTCAGGGATGTTAATGTTGAAGTGCTCTTTGAATGAGTTGTTTCAAGGAAAAGGATAAATGGAAAACTGATAAATAAATATTAAGAACAGAACGGGATTGTTATTGTGTGGCCAAAGTTCTGTTCCTGGAGACAGAGACTGACTCATGCACGTATTAAAGTTGTCAATAGCAATCCTCAGAAGGACAGTTCACACTTTGCTGGAGTGGTTCACTTTCTAGTGACAGGCGGCTTCTTGCAAGTCATTTCTGAATGCGGGCATGTCCCCACATTATTATGAGGTATACGAGGCAGATAGTCTGTTCAACGCCTTGGAGGGTTGCTGCCTGTCAGCAGTGTGGTTGTACAAGAATGTGATCGCGAGTGTCAAAAGACTATTCAGAGTACAGTTTGTCGACGGAAGCAGTCACAAACTCAAGTCTGTGAAGTCTGAAATAAAAGTAAAGTTTTTTTTTTTTTTTTGAAGAGTTTGGAGACCCTCTTGATGTAGTGCAAGTATACTGAGCGAAAATTACAAAGGATGGCTTTATTGCAAAATGTGTACATATTCTGTTTTCTAGCTCGCTAAACACTGGCATACTGGTTTCCTTGGAAGTAGTATTTTTGGAATTGCATGATTTGGAACTGCGACCATTGATTTGTGAGTGGTATATTTTTCCTTGGGAAGATCAAGTCACTCGAGCCTAGTGCAGAGGGATGAAGATTGTGATCCTGAAATAAATTACTGAACTCCAAAGGATTTTTGTTTGTACTTGTTTGTCTCTTTGTAATTATTTAAGGGCAGAGTGTTTAGAACATAGTTTTCTGCTTCATGGTTCTGTTTGGTTTGTTAAAAGTTTGACATGGTATCCACGGTCATACAACAAGACATGCTCTCACATCTTTTGTGGACAAATCGCTGAGTTGGATGCTTTTGAGGTTACGCTTGGATCAATTCATTCACTTTTTAAACTCAAATAAATGATAATATATGAAAAAAATGGTGATGTAAATCGTAGTAAATCTGTCCTGTAATCTGTTTTCTCAAAATTTACGCTTTGCCTGTATGTGGCAATGAGGTCAGGACTTGTGTATTTTTACACGTTCGTGTTAGTGTTTCTTTGGAAAAAGACAATGATAGTTGTAGCCATATACAAAGATTGTTAGGCCACTGTGCTCACCGTCTGTTGCTAGGTCATCGGGAATGGCTGAGGGACTGGAGAGTCCCAAAAACTGCGTGATCTCCTCCCCTCACGATGTACAGCTCCCTGTCTCAATTGCGTTCTACCCCTCCCTCCTGTTTGGCTGTTCTCAGGGCTTCAGTATGTCTACTCCCTGTTCTGCTCTCTGTGTAGCCAAGTCGGGCTGACGTCACTTCAGTGATGGCATTCGAGGACTTCATTATTTTGTGAGGCGCTATATTTCTTCTTTTTCTTCTCAAAGTTGGACTGGCATGAACAAGGGTTTTGCCATTTTGAAAGCAAGCATTGTCATGGAGTGCTTATATTAGCAAAGCATATTGTCAAGGAATTTTTTTCTTCCTCCCCTTATTTTAAGATTTAAAAATGTTTATTCATGTTTGTACCCAGGTTGCTTGTCATTTATTCTTTTCATTGCAGTATTTTTTTGTGTGGTTTTGATTTAACCAATATATATTCGTATTTTTGTTTGTTTTAAATGTCTCTGAGAGCTATTCCATATCAGTTGACTGGCTGTTGCAGAGTACTTAGGGACGATGGTGAACAAGTGTATACAAATCATGCCTTTAGAGGAGCTGAGTTATTGAACAAGACACAGTGAACCACACACGCTGAAAGTTTGTGAAGTTCAACTTTCATAGCTACATTTTTTACATGGTCTGACGAACATGAGCATAAAATTTAAGATCCATAGTTTTGTGGGGATGTGTCATCTAAATGCATCAGGTTACAATTCTGTGCTGGTGACAAAGTATGGTTTTCTTCGCTTTTGTTCTTATTTTCAATTTTCCCCATTAGAGAATCCATGCAGGATTTTGGGATTTCAGAGTTAGTGGAAAATTTACCTCCTTGTCCTGAGTCTTCCTCTCTCTCTTGTTCTCTCTCTCTCTCTTTGCTTTTCATTTGCCATAAACGATACCCTGTTTCTACTTTTATTAATGATAGTTAGAATTAAGGTATATGGTCCCATTATCTCCTTTCCAAAGAAGCAAAAGCGAAACTGGATATTGTGTTCAAAGCTCTAACGATGGTAGTCGAACACCAACTTTAGCCAAGCATGGCTTTCGATTTATAATGTGACAGTCAGTACTGTTATACATATATATTTAAAAACAAGTTGTTAATACATGTTAGTCCATTTGTTTTCAGAGGGTTAATATTTGTGCCAGTACAGTTTTGGATTATTGCACCCGCATGGAAAGTTGCATTCAAATCTTTCCAATAACCTACCCTATCGAAAACAGAAGAGGTACAATAATTCAGTTCTCGTCAATGTCTAGGTGATAACTATTTTAGTTCATATTCCAACTTATTGGCTTTTGTTTTGGTGCTAAGAGGGTAAAAATTAAAGGGTTGTCAGTTTGTGGTTCTAATTTGTTGTCTTGGTAATGACATGCATTTCTTTTCCATCACTGTTATAAGCAGAAATGGAAAAGAAACTGTTGTAAAGATTTTCCATTTTTTCTCTGTCCGTCATTTGATAAACACAGAACTTTCTAAATCTTGTAGTGTAGCTATGGTAGAATTGCTGTGAAGAAATAAGGACAACAAAGCAGACAACTAACATGGAGTAGAGAAGCTCTGTACAGTGGGTGTCGCATTCAACGAGGTTGCCGGCACCAGTTTGTTGTCCTCGTTGGATCAGATTTCTCGTTAACAACGTGACTAAGGTTAAAGAAAAGAAAGGAGACGAGTTATTAGATTACACGATGTACCAATACCAGTAATTAAAACAGTTGTTCCCCCTCATTTCTGCATTTTTAGGTTTTTTTTAGAACACTTCTCGTGTGGAAACGTTCCCTCTCACATCTAAGCCTAGATCCTCATAAAGTAAATGCGAGAGGTTGGATTTTCTGATCAGAGGAAGAAAAGAAAATTGAAAAAAAAAAAAATGAATAGATCGAGACCTACCCATCCAGAGGTCACCCAGTTTCACACAGTCCGCATCGCGTTCACACCCACCACCTCCCCTCCCTACCGTAGACTAACCCTCACCCGCCCTCTTGGCTTTGGGGCCCATATTAGGAGGCACACTAGAACTAGCAGTACAATGTGTTAAGAATCGAGGATGGGCCTTGCGCTTCGCGTGAGATTGTGAGAAAGGAGAAATATTTTTCGATTTTGGGGGCCGCTAGTTGCTTTTATTTGGTTATCGCGACCTCGTTGAAAGCAACTTCTGTCTGTTTGCAACCTCGTTGGAGCTGATGTACATTTACAAAGAGATATAGAGGAAAAAATCGGGGATTAAGGATTGCCTCGTTGGAGCCGACTTTTTGTTGAATGTGACCTCGTTGAATGCGACGTCCACTGTACTGCTGTAAGCCGACAAAACGCCTTCTTGTCTTCACAGCAGTTTCATGAAAAAGATGTTTTGTCAACGAAACCATTTAAAAATAGCGTTCTTCTGAAATCTGAATTCTATTTTTAAAAACTAGTCACAGTTTCACTGATTTTTTTCACACAAGTAGAGTAACTGATCAGGCTTTAAACTGCTTTTGATTTAGCTAATTTAAAATAAAAAATATTGGTGCCAAAATGAAAAAAGGCTTTTTGTCAGCTTACGGCAGAGTAGTGGGTGGCCTGTAGTTGAGGATCAGTGTGAATTTTCACTTGCTTTATATGGTTTGGTCTGTTGAAATGTACTACTTTTGATATATGTTCCTGCTCACTAAAGCTAATGAATATTGTTTTGATTGATGGACTAGAAAAATATGTTTGACCAGAGGTTGGAGTGTTTGGGGCAATGTTTTATATCACTCTGCAAGATAGTTTGCACCATTGTTTTGCACAGTTGAAGTTTTAGAAACTTTCAGTCCTGTTTATCAAGGAAGCTTTTTTTGGAACTCTCAAGATACTTCATAAATGACTTGTTGCACAGGACAGTTGATTGCAGTGTTTGAGTGGGAAACAATGCTGGTGGTTTAAGAATTTCTCAGTGCTGACACCCTTTCCTTCAACAGTATACATGCCTTTGTTACACAATGGAGATTAAATTAGCGAATTGGGAAAAAAAGACCATGTTTAGCTGATCTGAATTGTGTTGCTTTTGAGACCAGCTTTTCCGCTGACCATTATAATTGTCTAATGCGCTTTTCTTGACTCAAACTTAAATCGAACACAAATTCTTCCTTTGAAAAAAAATATTTTTAGTAATGAGGTGAGTGACATGTGATGCAGTGTGACCGATTGCGAGAAAGGAGCTCTGTGTTACATGGCAGTGTACAGAAGGGATAGGTAATGGGGGAAGAATTGCCTGTTGTTTGATGACACAGTGGTCGACAAGGAAGTTTCTGGCTGTACACCTCTCTGTCGTTAGTGTCATTGGTTGCAGCCTTTGATTTCTTCTTCTAATCTAGAGCAATGATCTCGAAGCGTTGATTTGTTGTTGTTTCATTACTGTTAAGGATAATGCAAACCACATTGTTTAAGTGTGCTTTTTGTGCAAAAGTGGATTTACTTTTTTACTCATAGTAAAGGTACTCGGTAGTACAAACATGGCGCATAAGCTGACTCACAACCTTCCGATGGGTGGTTTGGGGAAAATTTAGGAATTCAGAGTGCTGTTTCTTTGCTCTGTCGATGTAAAACACCAAGTGCTGAACATCATGAAAAAGTTCTGCTTTTCCTCATTACAATGGTGTATTGCAAGTTATTTGTATATTTGTGTATTTGGAGCTGGACAACGGCTGCCCCATTTTCTTTAAAACTGACTGAGAGATAGAGAATGATTCCAAAATTCTCAGGAGACACTGACCTTCCAAATGGACAAATAAATTTGTCATACAGCATTTTGGAAAGTTTAGTTTCTGGTACCAACTCATATGTTGACTTTTCTTTGGACATTTCATTGCGCTTTACCTTCATGTGCTAGGTGTACAAACCAAGGGCATAGTTCTGTTCCTGGAATGGATGCTCATTTGCAATATAAATATAGGATGCATGCACATGTTTGCTAGGGCTAGGTGTATAATTAAAGATTAGAAATAATTAGGTTCTCGTTTTCATGTTTGTGGATTTCCCAATTTTTAGACAAATGTGCCCTCAAGTTATGCTGTATAGTTATGATAATAAGGTCAAAATATAGATAGTTTATAATAGTTTGAATGTCATAGTAAGTTTGTATGAAATATTTTATATTTATTTTCCCACTTTCTCCTTGAACTTTTCATTCTCCAATAGTTTTCCTGCAATTGTAACATTATATTTTGTAGTGCGTGTGGGACTCTAGTCCCACTCCCTACCTCAATTATTATATAAGCAAATGGAAAAGAAGTCTTTGTTATCGTTTTTCTTTTTTGTTTTTCCTAATCTGTACACAGAGTAAAAAGCAGAATTAGGCTGCACCAAGTAGAGAGCAGAGGAGAACATACATGCGTTTATTCACCGGTTCTAAAGGCAATAAATCAATCTTGCTCTCTCTTTCCTATGCTAATGAATTTGTACAGGATCATTGATGGCAAAGGTAGAGCCGAAGAGAGGGAAAGTGTAGATGTTTCTGCTGTACTTAAAGTGGCAGTTGTGATGATTCACTCGAATTATGATGTATATATCGCTGCATGTTAAGTTCCTATTTATATCTAGGTTTTTACATTATTTAATATCTACCTGTGTAAGTTGTTCTGTAATTGTGGCATTTCTGACCTTCAGGAATGGGAAGTAATTGTAGGTGAATTTTTAGCTGTTTAGTTCCTGTACCCTATTTTTTTTATGGTAAGTCTGCAAAATGTCTGTACAGTTTTGTGAAAACTTGGTTACAGATATGGCAACTCTTTGCAGTGCTCTTTTTCCTTTTGGAATGGAATCTTCACCTAAAATTAACAGCACTAATTTGTCCCATAGAAAGTTTGCGTGCAATGTCCTTCACAACTTTTCTGTTTGAACTGTAAATCTTTACGTCTAACCTACCCCTCAGCCCACACCAGCAGTTTTGTGTTTATGATGGTGGGCAGTGTTGTTACATATATATATATAGACTTCAGCTTCCTTGCTGTCACACACAGCAGTCTGCGCGGGTTTTGTTAATGTGATTTGTTTTTTTTTTCTTTTAGGATCTGTATAGAGCAAGAGTGTTTGGTGTGAAGAACAGACTGATGAGGGCTGGGGGTCTCCTGTGATTTGTGCTGTTACGTATGTCTGTGTTGGCAGATATAAGTCTCTTTCACAGCGCATGTACATATATCTTGTCTGACTTTACCCTCCCATACCTTGTCCGGAAACACACACACACACACACACACACACACACACACACACATGCGCGCGCAAACACACCCACCCACCCAAACCCAATTTTTAAAAACGGGCGAACAACAGTTACACTAGTATGATGCCTCAGTGATGGTAATAATGCTGATATGTAATGATTATGATTTTGAATATAACAGCTGCTTCCCAATGAATCTGAGCATCTCTGGTAACTAAATTGAGGATTGTGTACCTTCGTTTTTGTATTTGATTATGACTTTCAGCACAAAAATACCGGTTGAACATGTTTTTTTGTTGTGTGTGTGACATCCCAGCTATTTTGGGTTTTTTATTATAATTATTATTTTATTTTTGGGGGGTTTGTTTGTTCAGTGATAACAGGAAAAATATATTATGCATCCTGCAAGCATTAATTGACATGTCCACTTCAGTTTCATACTGTCTGTTGCAATCATTGTATGTGTGTGCTAGAGAGATATCGAGAGTGGTAGATTTGTTCCCCATGTGAAATCCAGTCAAATGTTGAAAGGTCTGGGTGAAAAGTACATTGTAACGGGTGTTGAGCTGGGGTCACTTGTCTATTATTTATGTCATCATAGCTGGATTGTTGTGGACTGGCACTCCGTATGCTCAGCTCGATGCTTCAGTTGCCTAAAGTGGTCTAGACTTGGTCAATGATAACCTAATACACACAGGGCAATGGCATATTAAGTTTGTAATTCATGTGTGCGTTTTAGTCTTGGCGATGTTGTTTATTTTATGACTGGCATCTGCTGCATATCCCTATCTGATTTGATTATGCAGATATAATTCAGTTGCATACTTGGACATTGGACAGGGTGTTCTTCACGACAACTGGTTGGTTATATTATGGAAAAATGATTTCCTGCTGTTGAATGTGTGAGGAATGCTGGCCTTGACAAGTAGGAGGCAAGCAACAAATCCCCCCCACCTCACCCACCACCTGCGAATGGGATTCTCAGCTGTTGCATTGTTTGTTGACAGTGGGCTGTTGTAGGAACCAGGGACCAAAGTTTGAAAGACACTGCAACCCTCCCCTCTGTCGCTGTTGCTCTAGTCTTGCGAGAGGTGGGGTGAGGGTTGAGCGTTATGAGACATCCCACTGCATCAAAAAGTTCACTGGGTGTGTGTATGTGTATTTGTGTGTCTGTGTCTAGAGAGAGAGAAAAGTATTTGTGTGAGGGCTGGTGGTATTTTTTTTAATGCCTGAACTTGGTAAGGACAGATTTTTTGAGGTCCTTGATTTAGCTGGGGTGTTGTTAGCATTCATTTAAATTTTGTTTTCATAACTTGTGTCTTCTCAAGCATTTTTCACTTCCCCTCCAGAGTTCACCTGGAAAGGGGCCCCATGAAAGATATCACGGTGCTTTGCTGCTAATTTTAGGCTCTCATAAAGTTGAACTTATATTTTTTTTAAAGAGTTTATTGGATCATGTGGTTTTATAAAATTACATTTACCCTGCAGCTTCCATTCGAGTCTTTTTGATTTGAATGTAAGCACACGCAGGAAGGTCTAGTATCGTTCAGTGTTTTGATCAAATCTGGGCAGAATGATGGCCCCTCCCCCGGCAGTGCACAAAAAGCACACTGGCTATGTGCCAAATAATGTGTGGGTTTTCTCTATCAGTGCATGGAGTTGGACAAAATTAAAGAGCAGTCTACGAACATGCATGGCTTTGAGTGTTTTGGCTATGTGATTCTCTCCAAGCCTTGGAAGAAAAAATTTATCCTGTTACAGTCGGGCACAGATATCGCAAACACTGAAGACTCGAAAGCATAGACAGCTCATACAAGTTGCCATTCCCTCTATTAATGTAATCTCTTTAATTTTCCGTTATCGGTTAACCCAAATTATGGATGTGATGAAGACATTTGTTAATCCCCAAAGTGCTTGAGTTATCCGTGCCGGACTGTAAATGTGGCTTGAGTGAGTTCCCCCCCCCCTCCCTTGTCTCATTTGCTGTGTTATGTTGGAGTGTGTGTTTGGAGTAGTTGTGGTTTTAGGTATGTTAAATGCTGGCCAAAGCCACTAGTTGTTACACTTTGCATTGAAGGTTCCCCTGGACTTGACCAGCAAAAGCTCATGTTTCGTGGCATTCCGGGAATGTCCATTCATCGGGGCACAACGTTTCAAGTTTTGTGTTTAATGTTGGTCACCCACACTGCATCATGATTTCTCTGGTCCCCCCCCCCCAACTCACATTGTCATAACCTTGCCAGTCCTGGTCCCATTGTCATGTGAATTTTATAATTTTATGTTTTAAATTAAAGAAACCCATTATTT
The DNA here is from genome assembly GCF_000002075.1 of Aplysia californica. Classification (NCBI taxonomy): domain Eukaryota; kingdom Metazoa; phylum Mollusca; class Gastropoda; order Aplysiida; family Aplysiidae; genus Aplysia; species Aplysia californica. Next base: position 1,334,612 of record NW_004797358.1, on the reverse strand, counting down.
TTTTGTTGATTGAAAAGGTTTAAACACTCATAGATTTGTTGCTAGTGCCTTCCAAGATGTTGGGGCAGGTGAAGAAAGTATTCAGGAAATTTATCAGAGGCTAAGTTGCTGTGTTTAAAAGAAGTTTGAGAAGGAATGTGCAGGTGTTCTCCGTACTAAAAACAAATAATAGCTCCTGCCACCCCCCTCCCATTCTTAATATTAATATTATATACATATATTATATGTCTGTGTTTTTGTCACAAGGTGGATACACACTCCCTTTTACACGGGGTTGCATTTTTGTTTGGCTTCACTGGAGAAGTGTAGTGTGTGCTGCGCTGCCGACTCTGCTGATATTGTGCTTGCATACGCAGCAAGGTGGGGGCTGGCCTGCAGCAGAGTTGCCAATTTCCACAACTTTGCCATTGTAAACAGACGTGTTCAGTGAGTGTGGAGGTTGTTTCTGCACGTTGGTGTGACTTGAGGATGTCAATGTAAATCTAATAAATAGTAGTTGAGATTGTGTACATAGAATATGTTAATTAAAAAAATGGAAGATTACAGTACAAAATGTTGTCCAGCTTCATTTATTTGCTTCATTTGCTAGATTCGATGGAGTGTCACTTTTCTTTCTATTCTTCTTTTCTTTGTATATATTACTCTACTCTCTAGGAAAACCTCTAATCGTCAGCACTTCTATGACTGATTTGTGTTGCAATGGCGGTAAAACTTTTACAAAAAAACTAGGCCTGCTGGTCTTTTTCCAAACTTCCAGTGATAAAGGTATTCATAACTGGTGTTTGTGGTGTAGCAGTTAGGCGCTTTGCTGTGGTGCACAGCAGGCAGGAGACCTGAGTTTGATTATCAAGTGAACATTTTTATTGAGTATCTTGGTCTTTCTGCTGGGATATAGACTGGAACTAGAATCCCTCTCAGGTCTCAGACAGGGTTGGCCCTGACGGGCAAGGTTGAAACCTGCCTCCTAAAGGATTAAACCATCGATGAGGGGTGTTCATGGAGGATTCATAATTCTTTCAAGAAATTGAATAGAATTGGGGAGAGTAGGCACCCTTGTTTATTTCACACTCTCCTGCTATTGTTTGAAATATAGACCTGTCCTGTGTCTTGTCTATGATGATTGAAAGTCGCTTCTCTGCTGTTGCTCACTGGAGACTCGAGTTCGGTTATTGAGTGGGGAGAGGTTTTTGTGGAGTATCTTGGTCTTTTTGCTGGGTTTTATCCCTCACTCTCAGCCCAGGCTGAATATTATGTCAATGAGGACTTTAAAACACTTCCATTATCATTTTTTAAAAATATCTGCAAGGATTGAACAATCTTGCATTGTTGTAAAATAAGTAAAGTGCCGTTAAGTGTATTATGGTGTCAATGAGCCTTGTTCCATGCTGAATTCTGAGGATACGTCATAGACCCTTATTCCAAGGAGGGCCTTTCTGAAGTCTTTGATGATGAAATTGTGGAAGAATTCTCTCAGGAGGTGGAGCCATTTCTCCATGAGGAGTTTACAGTTGTAAACTTGTTCCATGGTGTTCGATCCTTGAATGAAGCCGCCCTGTTCTTCGCTTTAGTATTAATTCTTCAATTTGCGGTTGAATTGAAGGCTATTTAGCTTTTTAGGATGACATGGAGCATTGTCTTGATTGGATTGCATATTACATGTACTAATTACATATTAGGCTGATTTTTTTTGGCATTGGCATGCTTCCTTTTTTTGGTGTGTTGGGGGGGGGGGGGGGGGTTACAAGTAGGCTACAAGGAATAAGGTGAATTCTGTCGGCCGTTTCTGTTGACGTCACTTTTTAAGGCAAACAAAATATTAGAAGTACCGTACATCATCGTGAAATCGACACGAAGCAAGTTCTCCCCGTCAAAGACGGCTGCAGTACACTTCTGCCGAACAGGCAGACGTGTGCTGCAGCCGGATTTGACACTATACGGGGAAAGGATTCCCGTCCAGGACCAAGCTCGTTTCCTCGGCGTCATTTTCGACAAAAAACTTACATTCATACCACATATCAAAGACCTTCGTGTGAGGTGCCAGAAAGCGTTAAACTTTTTGAAAATTCTATCAAATCCGGAGTGGGGCGGGGACTCAAAACACCTTCTCCACTTGTACATCTCCCTTGTCCGGTCCAGGCTTGACTACGGCTGTCAAGTCTACGGATCGGCAAAACCACACGTCTTAAAAATACTAGATCCAATACAAAACCAAGGACTCCGCCTCGCTCTGGGGGCTTTCCGCACTTCTCCGGTGGAGAGCCTCCAGGCCGAGGCCAACATACCACCACTCTCACTCAGACGCACACAACTCTCACTACAATACACAGTTAAACAGAGCTCAACACCGGAAAATCCAGCGCACAACAGCATTTTTCAAACAAATCCAGAAACCATAAACAGATTCCAAAACAACGAAAAACTCATCAAACCTTTCGGCCTCAGAATCCTTGAGGACCTCAAAAACTTAGCTCTACACTTTTCCAAACAAGACATCCAACAAATTCTTTTCCCCGACCTCCCTCCGTGGCACCTCACCAAGGCAAAAGTAGATTTACAGCTGACCACACACAACAAAGAAAGCACAAACACCAAAACTTTTAAAGCAGAATACAAAAAACTAATAGATAAATAGGCCTACCCCGGTGCGGAGCTCATCTTCACGGATGGCTCCAAAAAAGACAATGAAGTGGGCGCCGCAGCCCTATCTCCCAACAATACACACCAGAGGAGACTCCATCCTGAAGCCTCCATTTTCACTGCGGAGGCCACTGCCATTGACATGGCACTGAACTCCGTAGAAAATTCTCCTAACAAATCTTTCCTTATCCTTTCTGACTCTCTGTCTTGCATCACCTCACTCACAAACTACACACTCTTAAACCCAAAAATAGTTAGGCTACAACAGAAAATCCATACACTATCCGAAACAGGAAAAAACATGTTCGCATGGATACCCAGCCATGTGGGCATCCGAGGAAACGAGCAGGTAGACGAACTGGCGAAGAAAGCTTCATCCCTTCTGCTGGGATCAACGACAAACACTCTCCCACAGACTGACTTTAGAAATAAAGTCAAAAAGTACTCCTCCAGTCTGTGGGAGAGCCACTGGGAAAACCAGAAAAATAATAAACTATACGAAATAAAACCCAAACTAAAACAGCGAAATCCTTCGGACCTCTCCAGAAGAGACGAAGTCATTTTTACTCGATTGCGCATCGGACACACGGCCCTGACCCACAAATACCTCCTACAGGGAGATGAGAAGCCGTTCTGTGTCGGATGCGACACAGATTTTACCATTAGACACATTTTAACAGAATGTCTAGACTTTGGAGAGATCCGAAGGAAATATTATAAATGCAAGAAATTGCAGGATATTTTTTCCGTCGTTGTTCCCAGCAGAATTTTAAATTTTATAAAGGCCATTGGCCTTTATGGCGAGTTGTAGAGTGAATTTGATATTATTTAAAATTTTTATTGTTACTTAAAAGTTGTTTTAGATCACACATGTATTTACACCGAATTTGAATATTTTAACTTTTTAGCATTTTAAAGTAAATTAGTTAGCCAGTCGTGAAGTGAACTTTCGCAGAGGTGAACAACTTGTGTTTCGCGCGCTCATATGACCTTAGCAGTTGCGAGCGCTGTAAAACCTTATACTATACATACTATACACGAAGCAAATTTTATAGGAGAGGGAAAAAACTGATTTTCTCCCTCATTTGGCGTACGTTCAATGGATTTTAAAATGTGTGAGCACATGTCTGTATTTCGTCCGAGTTGGGATACATGTCGTGCTCACACGCACGCACACACTCACACACACACACACTCACTCACACACACACACACACACACACACACACACACACACACACACACACACACACACACACTCTCACACATACTCATAAACTTACAAACTTTCTGTCCCCGTCGTTTTACGCCCAAAAAATTATTATGAAATTATGCAAACAGCCTAAAAACGTGAAATTATGCGATTCTGTTAATTTTAACAAAAGATGATAAAGGAAAAAATCAGAAATTCTGCACACAAAAAAAAAATTGCTAGATTATACGGGGTACATGAAACCACGGGGACAGAAACGTACACGCACACCAACACACAGAAACACATTTACATACTCACGCACGCACACACTGTGCGTTGGCGTTACCTCGGAGAGTGTCGCATAATGATTGCTCTGATTTGTACGGAACAGTAACATGTCAAGGGCAGGAACGCAACATTAATGAAGGTAGTCATATGCCTGATGTTGACGGCTTACTTCTTCTAGAGTACACGTTAAAAATGACACCACCAATAGCTTGATAAATTCCATAGATCTATAAATCTATACGAAAAATGGGCCAACGTTTCACAAATATCATAGTATATCGTGTTAATTAGCCTCATTGTGAGTTCAATAGGTAAAGGCGTTCGTCTCCAGGACCTACTTACTACCCAATGCCACAAACAGCAGTTTTCCAGTGTGATAATTTAATTAAACATGAAAGGGTATTTTAATGTGTTGGCCTTAATTAAAATACATTTTTTTTGCTAGTTCTATCTATATATTTTTACTTTGTAAACTTTAAAAAAAAACGTTTTTTTTCTTCCACTTGTACCGGTGGGTGTCGAGGGGAGACAGGCGTCTGTTTGCAGCAAGGCGAGTGGCCTGTTGGAGGGACTTCCCGTGAGCTCTGAGGGTGTCTGCCACAGATTCACTCCTTCGTCGCCTTGGTCTTTCTCTGGCTCTCCATCCAGAATATTTAATGTTGTATGCTCTCAGAGCTGGATGGTTTGAGGGCATCCCCGTGAGGTGTCCGAACCACTTGACCTTTTGTTTTTCAATGTGTGGTAGGACTGGTGTTGCTCCCACGGTGTCCCTTATGACTTCATTTTTTATTTTGTTTCTTCTTGTTTTGCTGGCCGCTCTTCTTGCATTTCATCTCGCATGTGACCAGTTTCCTCTCTAGGGCTTTTGTTACGGACCATGTCTTGCAGTGATATGTGAGTGTTGGAAGGAAAATGGTGTTGATGAGCTTCGCCTTGGTGCTCATGGGGATATTGGCCGAGTTGATAGCTGACTACGTTGGCTTTCTGGCATCTAGTCTCTATTTCTCTATCTAATTTTCCATTTCCTGTGAAAATGCTGCCCAAGTATTTCAATTCGCTGCTTTGTTTTAGTTGAGATCCATTGATGTTGATCCGCTTTGTCTGGTCTCCTGCTAATTGTCGTGACATCGGTCTTGCCAATACTGATCTTCTTGTCATATCTCGCATTTAGTTGGTTCTTATGCTCCTGTAGCTGGGTCTTGTTGTTCATCATTGTATGTAAGGTCGTCTGCGAACATGAGTTCGTTGAGTGCCTCTGGATCTGGATTGGCCTCCTTTGTAATCTGGTCCATGTAGATCACGAAGAGCAGAGGGGAGAGATTGCAGCCCTGTCTGAATCCGGATGTTGTTACTGGAAATATATATAAACGAAACTTGAATCTGTTTATGCCGTCTTGAATGAGAGAATCGAAAAGCTGAAGAGGCTAATGGGTAATTGTTTCTATACGACGAAGAAACAAAATATTACGCTTCCTCATTAAATTGTTTTCCTCCTAAAGAGATTTAGACAGGTTTGTTTTCCCGGTGAATTCCCTGACTGAGTGCCGTAGGTTATGAAAGTTGAAATAACATTCTAAAAAAGATGTCATTCAAAGAAGGTGGCATTTTTGTCGTTCTAGGGTTGCCAGTGGGTACAAGTTCGTCGTTCGAGGGCGTGCCCGAATTTTTGTTAGATCGGATATCTCTCTACTGGGTCTTTCTGGTATCAGATCCTGCATGAATGGTCTCGACTTGTTTGTGAGGGACATGGACATAATTGTGTAATCTACGTTTAAGAAGGATATGATGCGGTAGTTTTTTTTCATTTCAGGGGGGGGGGGGGGGGGGGGGGGGCGAGTCTTTGGGAATAAGGGATATTAATATTATATAATATAGGATAGATTTTGAGACTCGGACAAAGATTTTGACTCAAAGCTTTCTTTTACCATTGCCATGAAGAGAATATAATACATGAATAGGGACACAATAATGCAAGACGCAAACCAAAGCCCAGAAAGCCTAAATGAACTTCTATTCGCAGACGACCAATGTCTTATTCATCCAAACCAACAAAGCCTCCGAAATCACACTGCCGAACTGAACAACAGCTGCGAGAAATTTTACATGAAAATAAACACTTCAAAAACAGAAGTTATGAAAGTGTCTCGAAACCGTAGTCCCCTGAACATCCATGTCAATACATGTAATATACAACTGAAACAGGTGGAGTTTAAATATCTTGGCTGTATTTTTTCTGAAAACGGGTCCATAGAGAGAGAAATAGAAATGCAAACTCAAAAAGCCAACGCTGTCACCCACCAGCTCGCACCCCTCCTATCTCATCCAAACATCTCCATGGACACAAAGAGAAAGCTTATCACCTCAATATTCATACCAACATTAGATCTATACTACCAGTGCCATACCTAACCCATGAAAGCGAAATCAATGCATGCGAAATGAAATGTCTCCGCAAAACTCTTAACCACTCGAGACGAGACAGGCAGAGAAATGAAGAAGTAAGAGCAACTATCGGCACTGAGTCATGCCTGCATCACATAGAAAGACAGAATAAAATGGTTTGGCCGCCTATTACGTATGTCACTTTGCCAGCCAGCCCCGAGAGCCTACAACACCAAGCACTCCGGCTATAATTTTATAAAGGAAGGAGGAAGGCCACGCAAAGAGTGGATCGAGGGTGTCAAGGAAACCCCGAGAAAAAGAGATCTAGATCTAGGCCTAATAGCCTACATGTATCAAAACTGAAACTGAAAGAGCTGCGGAGCTGGCCGGCCTACCCATAGAAAACTGCATCTCCCCTCGACGCAACAGAGAATGTAAAAGTAAAGTAAAAGTATGAAGAAGGAGGCCAAAACGGGGGAGAGAGCGTGGTGAAATCAATTCCACGGTTAAGTATAAGTATAAGCCGTCGGGGCCGGGTGAGGTGAGTTTCTTTTTGCGTTTATTTTTAATCAATTTGAGTGCAGTTGAGTGAGAGGAGAGCATCCCGCAGGTCCGAGAGCTGTATGCATACATGATACACGTGTGTGTCGGTGTCGAGTGTTTGTTGTTGTTGGTCCGTCAGCTATCCTGTATTTTTGGCGTATTCATCTTGTTTCGTCTGGTCGGTGTGTACCTCGTTGTACGGTGTGGCGTAGTCGTTTTTGGAAGCGCGAGTTATCGTGTGCGAGTCTGTTTGCGTGTTGCCTTGCGCGTCTATGATTTTGTCTAACTACATGTCTGCTCATTGCTCACACAGTATTGTTTTTTTCTAATACGGGGTGCCCACTACAGCTGGATCGGGCCGATCGCCCAGCTCGATCGACTGAAGCTGAAAACAAACACGTTTGCTTTTTAGGCGATCGAGTCGGTCGGCCGATCCCATCCATTTTCAAGCGTTCAACTCTTTGTGACGACGAATAGCAATATGTTGATTGGGGTAACTTAAATCTAAAGCACCAGAATTTCTTGAGCTCTGTTTTAAGCATCCAAAATATCGTTTGTAGCCACACAGAGTGTAAAAACTTGAAAAATAAAGGTCTCACAACAGAATGAAATGAAAATTTGAGCAGTAGGCCTACATAAATTACCACTTAAATTAATAAATAAGGGCGTATGTCCACCTATCCGAAGATTAAATTAATAAATAAGGGCGTGTGTCCACCTATCCGAAGATTGGCCGTTTTAACCCTAAGCGTGTGTAATTCAAGAAAAAGTACAGAATATTACATGTAAATTATGGAATCACACTCAGGGGGCCTGCCAGTGTCAGTATTCGATTTTGGCGGAGATACGCTCAAACATAACAAATTATTATTTTTTTTTTAAAGGTATCAAATTAAATTACATTTCGTTACATGAACAAAATTTGAAAAAAACACAACACATCAGAACAATAACAACAACAAAAAATAACACACCAACAAATTAAAACACAACAAAGATGGAAAAAATAAAAGAGAAACAGCAGTATAAATACATGTTGTATGTAATGTACTTATGTTCTTTACATGAAAATTAAAAAAAAAAAAACGTGGTGTCAACAAATAACAAAGACGAAGTGAAGCGGGAGTGAAAATAAACTTTCTTTCTAAAAGTAAAGGGGTTCGGTATCTTTTTTTGTCGATGTTTATTCTCCGGGCTTTTTTCCTCCTTTCATTCCCCGGCGATGTTTTGGATTTTAAATTAATTTTGTTGTTTGTTTTGTTTTTTTGTTGAAAACTGCAAAAATCGCGGCCGCGATTCGCGGACCAAAAATTGCCAAAAATCGCGGCCGCACAAACGCAGATGCGGGTATAAAATAAGGCTATACAAAGTATAATATTTTGCTGTGTGGGTTTCTCGTCCGGTATTTCTTTGTACGGTATCTTGTGGGTATTTGTGCTCCTCTGTAGATATTTTATCTGTGTTGTTGAATTTCTTCAAGTTCTGTTTGTTGTGTGGTTGTTGTAGCGTGCCTACTTGTTCGGCTATCGTAACGGTTATTTTGTTCTACTTGTACTATGAAGTGCTGTCTGTTGCGTCTACGTGTGTTGATTCGTTTGGCCATGATGATACTGACCATTTTGGTGGCGTCTTTCAGCGTGTCCCAGGAGTCGCGTATGTTGTTAGTGGGGAGTGGGTGGGTGTAGAGAGTCGTTGTTTTTGTGGCTACCTGAATAAAGTCCAGAGACCTTTGTTAAATTTCCAATGTGGTGACTGCCTTTTGTGTGTCTGTGTTTGGGGTTCCACTGACTGAGACTAGATCTAGATCTCATCTAGATCTAGCAACTGCCTTGTGATCTGTAAATTTGAGCGGGGCTCTTGTGGCCTAGAGGTTAAGTTGTTCGCCTCCATGGTCCTAAATTAAACGGGGGGAGACATTTAACCTCATACCCCTGTTCTAGTGGGAACAAATTTGTTTTATTTCTTCTTCTGTGAATAAAAAAACTAGAGATCATGAAATTTTAGTAAGTTACTGTGACATCTTTTCCCATTTAGGAACAAGCCAGTTTCATTAATAAATATAAGCCAATGTACAGAAGTTTTTAAAATGCTCAGAAAGTTGAGGTAGCTAACCCGGTACCGCTACTAATACTGAGGATAAGTTACCTTTACCCCCCCCCCCCCAAAAAAAAGTACTAATAACTAGATTCTAGATGTATGTTTCACATGATCGTCGGTCGTGGCAAGCAGGAAAATAATAACCCCAAAAATCTGAAAATTAATAAGCGGGGGGTTAGGAAAGTCAAAAGGGAAGATCTACACCTAGTCTTCTCGGACAAGGCCGAAAATTCTCGGAGTTCCTGTGTGCAGGTTGCGCACATTAAAGATCTCTTGGTGGTTAAAATCGATAAGAGTTGGCTTCGGCCGTCATTTGGGCAAAATTCAAAATTTCCTACCCACTGAAAATGTTAGATGTGTCCCGCGCCTTCATTTAATGACCTTAATGTCCTTATGCAGTTGCGAGCGCCGCAAAACATTGCCAAAAAAAAAAAAGAATTAATTACATAAACCATTTTGAGTGTACTGTCTATGTGTGTGCTCTGCGTGACTGTGTAGACTCTGTCTAGTCTGGCTGCTCTGTTGATTGTTGTGTATCGGTGTGTTCAGTTTTGTCGCGTTGTTCCTGTGTATTTCCCTATATTGGCGTCTTTTAACCAGTGTGTGTATATAATGCTTTGTAATTTTTTTTCTGCCCAATCCGTCTGTTCCTATGTTTGCACCCATTGGCCCTATATCGTTGTCTTCTAATATGGTGTTGAACCCCCTCCCCCTACTATAAGGGGCTGTTCAAATAATATAATCTTAGTATTCATACACCTGTTTTGGAACTTTTTGCCCCCTCCCTCTTTAAAAAAAATGCTTTTACCCCCCCCCCCCTCCATCCCGTAATATTACATTGTTCACTTATAGTAATATTAATATGACATTTATATTTGCGCAAATCCGTGTGGTCTATGCGGTTTACAACCAAAAAAAATATTGAAAAATGCATACATACCATGCACAAAATATATAGATCTAGATCTATACGCAGTTCTACATTCACTAAAAAGTAGCAGAGTAAATCATTCAAGCAAAATATTACATGCACTCTTTCTTACTAATTAATATCTAATAAGGGAAAAAATGAGCCTCATGTCACTGTAAAAAGCGCCTTAATTAAAAATAAACAAATTATTACATTGGAGTTCTGATAAAGTCAACACCTCGGGACCGAGAAAAAGTGTAATATTGCATTGGTTCAAGACCCCC
>NW_004797358.1:1313245-1324069 GCF_000002075.1 Aplysia californica | reverse complement strand
TGGGCACCCGTCGACGAGTCGGGCGATCGAAGCGACCTGATCCAACCCGACTCGACCCGATCTCATCCGCAATGAGCACCCCGTGGTCTTTCCTCGCTGCCACTTTCTTCGGTCCGGATCTTTTCCCCCTCCGCGGCCCAGTACTTAATACAGGTACTTAATGGGGTGGGGTGTTATCGTGCCTTTGAGGGGGTCAAGGGTTGCCTGTTTCGGTAGTCTCAGGGTTTTTGTCGGGGTCTTTTTCGGGGTCTTGTTGGGGATTTAAAAAAAAAATGTTCGGTAGTTTGTTTTGGTAAGTGTTCTACGGGCTTGCAACTGAATAAGGTCACATGAGCTCGCGGGACGCATCACAAATTTTTCAGTTGGTAGGAAATTTCGAATTTTGCCCGGGTGGTGGCCGAAGCCTACTCTCATCTATTTTGGACCACCAAGGGATCTTTAACGTGCGCAACATGCACACGGGACCTTAAAGATTTGTCGGCCTTGTCCGAGAAGGCTAAAGGAAGATCTTACCTACCATAAGATCAGGGGTGTGTCTGAAAGACAGCAGTTAGAGTAAAAAGGAGCCAAAGAGAAGCAGTAGAAAGGCTGCAGAAAGAGTCAGGAGCCCAGAGGAGGGGGGGCAGAGGAGGTGAGGGGGGTTGGGGCACAAAGTTGAGACGAAAGCAGACGACAGAACTTTGTTAGAGAACAAGAAAGGATGTGAAAGGAGGAAATTATAGAGAAGAAAACGTTCCGTCGCTATCCGGATTCGAAACCTGGACCTATTGAAAGAGAGACGAACTTCTTAATCTTAACCTCTAGGCCAAGAGAGCCCCGCTGGAGGGTTGGTCAGGCCTGTCGCCCGCTGTTTTATCCCCCCTTTCACTTTCACCCCTCCTCCACCCTAGACCCACCTCTGCACGTAGCTGCTGTTTCTGGGCCTCCACTCTATCAAAATGGTTAAACGGAACCTCGGATAAAGTGAACACTTTCTTCTGGTCCCAAAGAGTTCACTTTATGCGAACTCCACTGTACCTTTTATTGTATCTTCTTTGGTGCAGGACTGTCTGGTGGTGGCTCAACGTCGTCTGGGAGGTGGTTTGGGTCAGGCTCTGGAGCTGCACTTTGATCTTAGCCAAAGATCCGAGAAGCGTCTAGTTTTCTCTACGATATTATGGCCACTGTAGATTCTTCCGAAGCATAGATCTGTAAACATTCCCACAACTGCATGACCTGTCTCTAACTGCTGCTGGTGGTGATGATGATGAAGTGATTGTTTTCCTTCCTCTGCAGCATTAGTGTAATTGTTGTAAGGACGTGTATGGATTTAACGTCTTTAACTACTATGTTATTTAAGAGGCATGACCTTCGAATTTAACATCGGTGTCCGACAGAACCGGGTCAAATGGGCTGAAACTGAAAGCCTTGAAATCTCCTAAAAAATACCCTTGTTCAAGAACACTTTGCAAGGTTTCGAACCAGGGCCGTGGGTGCTTGGCGGGTGCTCTGGTGTGGCTTGCTCCTTCTTTCCTATTAAAAATCTATCGTCTCTATCTCCCCTCCTCCTTTTTGTGTTTGTTACTCTCTTGTAGCACCTCTAATCTTCGGCACTTATATGACCTTATTGTGTTGCAAGTGCCGTGAAATTCTTACTAAAACTGAGTAGTTCAGCATGATACTAGCTGAGTTAACAGAACGCCTCTGCAGGCTTATCACTGTACTTTTGACGTTTTGCTCTCTGTCGCGATTAACACAGCGTTGTCGCTGCTTTTTTTTTTGTCGGATCTAAAAATCTAGTACTTGTAGTTCGTTATCAAGGAAAGTCAGTCCGGTATACATGTACGTGTACCTTGTAACAATTTACGATTGTTCGGAACTGTTCAGATTTACGCAATTTTCTGGTCCCCTTTCGTGGTATAACTGGGAGTCAGTTCAAGTATCTTGGTCAAATTTCTACTTGTTTTTGCTTTGTCATGATGACTAGAACTGGTTACAAAATCTTGACTGATAAACGCGAAGACAACATGTTAATTTATCTCGTTACGAAAGCATAAAGAGGTCTCAAACAGCATGTGAGTGTTTCTGTTTTGAGCGTTGCTTTGTTATTATCGTTATCTCTAAACCAATATGTGGGGGCTCTCGTGGTCTTGAGGTTAAGGTGTTCGTCTCTCATTCAATAGGACGTAGGTTCGAATCCGGATAGCGACGGAAAATTTTCTTCTCCAATTTTTTTTTCCTTTCACATTCTTTCCTGCTCTGCAACAATTATTCTGTCGTCTGATTTCGTCTCCACTTTCTGTTCCCACCTCTCACCTCCTTTGCCCCTTTGTCTAGGCTCCTGGCGCTTTCTGCAGTCTTTCCACTGCTACTCCTTGTCTCCTTCTGCTTTCTTTCTTCCACACCCCTTATCTTGTGGAAGGAAAGATCTACACCTAGCCTTCTCGGACAAGGGCGAAAAATCTCGGAGGTCCCATGTGCAAGTTGCGCACGTTGAAGACCCCTTGGTGGTCCAGAATCGATAAGAGTAGGCTTCGGCAGCCACCCGTGAAAAAATTAAAAATTTCCAAAATCTACTAACTAAAATTGTTAAAGGTGTCCCGCGTGCTCATGTGACCTTATGCAGTTGTGACCTCCGTAAAACACTTACCTAAAAAACAACAACAAAAAACCCAACAACAAACAAACAAAACAACACCCCCCCCCCCCCCCCAGCCAAACCATTATGTACGCCTTGATCTAAAGTCGTCTCTTATCCCGTGTCTTTTTCTCTTTTTTTTTTCTTGATTAAAGAAGCCCTGGCCTTGAATCAGCAACGTGGGAATGGGTCAGAGAGTGCATCGTGATTGCTACCGTAAGCCTCGATAATTTGCTTGTTTACATGTTGAAAGTCCTCGTCGGTCGGTTGGTCATGGCGGCTACGACACATGGTAATGGAATGGCACGTTATTCCACCACGTGGAAAGAGCAGCGATGGTTTCATTTTTATTTTATTTTTTTTCTTCCGATTTTCCCCTTTGAAAAAACATTCACTAGATCTAAAACGTTTATCTCAGAGCGAGAAACTTTCTGTTCCAATATCCTTCAGCCCGCTGTGTTGAAAGAGACTTACTTGTATGGGCCGATTTTCCTTCTTGATGTTATAGCAGGCTATGCATGTAGAATCTAGTAATAAGCTTATCACTGCTCTGTTTATTTCCTGTGAAACACCAAGAAGCTGAAAATTAAACTCGAGTTAAAGTTTAAATTCAACATCGTTCCCGGGTGTCACGTGTGATGGTGACTAATCATTCTTCTTCAAGGCTAGGGCTCGATTTGCCCCGTTAGTTGGACAAAGGTTTAGAATTGGGTCCCTATACCCAGCCCAACGCGGCATCCCCGCGTGGTAGAAAAGGGAATGACCTTTAGATAATACGGAGATTACCTGCTGAGCGGTCGCCAACTAAATGGAGGATGGTCGGGGAGAGTAAAGGAGACCTCTGGTGGCACAGGTGTTTCAATTAATGTCTCACATGCCCAAAGAAGGAACCGTCCTGGCGAGAGGAGGCGCCACAAATCTTATCAAAGAGTGTCACAGACCACAATGCCTTGTGGGTTTTCTGTGCATGACAAAAGCTAACAGAGAAAACTGTACACAAATTGGTAGTGCTTAGTAGGCAACAGGAAACTACTGCTGCAATATCCCCAGAAAATTGTGGCAAGACATATTAATTACTCAGATAACAGCGTTAAGAGGGTTCATAAGCCAGCTCTAAACTCGCAAGGTAGGGTCTACAATTAGATCTACTACAAGTGGAAAAAAGTAGCGCCCGATCGTCATCTAGCTGCTGGTTGCAAAACAAAATCTAGACTTACCGGTACAATATTTACAATAGTCACATGTAATAAGAGAACTATACTTTAAAAAAAGCATAGTAGACTATACCCCCCCCCCCCAAAAAAAAAAAGAAGAAAAAATGAATGTATAGAGGTCTAATACATAATGGTCTTTTAGAAATTAGATAGGAGGGGACAAGTCTGACCAAAACAGATTTCAAAATAATAGTATGTTCAGGTGGACAGATCCTTTAAAGAGGAGTTGGAGTTATTTGAGGAAGTGACTGCAAAGAGTATTAAAGGTTTTTGGGGAGTGTCAGATTGAGTCATTGTGACTATATTGGAAGGGAAGCCATTTGACATGGGTGTCATCCAAGTACATGTGTATATACATATTATATAGATCTATTCACAAGCATCAGAGCCTGACAATGAGGAAGCACAGAATTTATTTTAGGGATATCTTGACAACAACTAAAATCTCAAGATTATAAAAAGCTAGTCATGGGGGACTTTATTCCGAAAGTAGGAGATACACGCATGGAAGATAATAATATAGATGGGCCATGGGGAACGAATGGAAAGAATGAACACGGCGAACGACTTATAGAATGGTGCGGAGAAAATAATTTCATGATTTCAAACCTGATATGAAAACTACCCAAGAAGACGCTACACTTGGAGAACGCTGGAGGAAGCCAAATAGAGACTTCGTAATAATTCAGAAATGTTGTTACATGCAATGAACATTATTTAAACCATTGCCCGGGGCAGACTGTGATAGTGACCATGTCAGCCATGTGTAAAATGAAGATGAAATTTTTAAAAATCGCCTCCCAATCTTTAATGTCAAAGCAGAAACCCAAATTTGAAATATATCTTTTAAAGACAAATCAAGAATTCAAAGAATGCTTCTCTGTGTAGATATTACTTATACATTTCAAGCTCTGGAAAACATTACATGTAGGGCCTACTAGATTTGAAGAATTACGGAGGAAAATAAAACATGCAATAAAGGAAGCTGTGGAAGAAAAAAACCTCTTCAAAAGCTAAGAAAGCAAATTAAAAATTGATGACTCTAGAATATTAACTAGAGGAAGAGAGAAGGTAGACAGAATCAGTTGTAAGTAATGAAGCCAACATAACATGGATAAAGGGTCAGTGTCAACGAATAAAGAAGAATCAAAACAACGATGGCAAATAATATATTACACATTCCAAAATCAAAGCATAAGATCAAAAGGAGGAGATGTTTAAACAGATGATCAGAATACATTGGATAACTTTTCAAAGATAACAGAAGTGAAAAGCCACTGTGACAAGGCAAACATACCATCACGGACATTCAGATGAAAACAATTCTCACTACAGTGCGCAATCAAACAGAGTTCAACACCCGAAAATTCAGCACACGACTGCATTTTTAAAATGCAGCCAGACACAAGCATATTAAAAACATCGACAAACTCATCAAATCTTAAGGCCCCAGAGTCCTTGAAGACCTCAAACTCTTAGATTTTTCCAAAAAAGACATAGAACAATTTCTTTTCCCCACCAAGGCAGACGTAAACTTAGAACTCACCACACTCAACAAACCAAACACAAACACCAAACGGTTTACAGCTACATACAATGTACAAAGAAACTAATTTTTAAAAATATCCCGATGCAGAGCTTATCTTCAAAGATGGCTTTTGGCGCCGCCGCCCTGTCCACAAACTGTACACACCAGAGGAGACTCCATCCTGAAGCCTCCATTTTCTTTGTGGAGGCCACTGCCATGGCATTGGAC
Organism: Aplysia californica; assembly: GCF_000002075.1. Taxonomy (NCBI): domain Eukaryota; kingdom Metazoa; phylum Mollusca; class Gastropoda; order Aplysiida; family Aplysiidae; genus Aplysia; species Aplysia californica. The sequence goes on along the minus strand of NW_004797358.1, from coordinate 1,318,482 downwards.
TCCGCAGGTAACTCTCCTAAAACATATTTCCTTATCCTTGGGTCTGGCTCCCTGTCCTACATCATCTCATTCACAAGTCACCCACTCATGCTCCCCAAAATAATTTACTTACAACGAAACAGACACTAATAATACGGAAAAAATGCAGTGCTCGCATAGCTTTCTAGCCATGCGGGCATCCGAGGAAACGAGCAAGAGGATATCCTGGCGAAGGAATCCTTGTCCTTTCTGTTGGGATCAACGACGAACACTCTCACAGACTGACTTTAAAAACAAAGTAAAAAAAACTACACTTCCAGTCTACGGGAGACACATTGGAGTAAGCAAATCAACCACAAACTCTACATTATGCCAAACTGGGTCCAGGAAAGCCTTTGGACCTCTCCAGATGAGATGAAGTCATTTTTACTTGATTCAGTATCGGACGCACTTCCCTGACACACAAATACATGTACCTCCTGCAGGCAGATGAGAACCCGTTCTGAGTCGGATGCAACACAGATTTCACCCTTAGACTCATAACAGGATATCGGAACTTTGGAGAGATCGGAATGAAGTATTTAAAATGTACACAATTAAAGGGTTGTTCTCCGTCATTGATCCCAACAGAATTCTCGATTTCACAAAAAATGTAATATACCCCGGTACTGTTACTGTTATTTTATTATTTATATAAATTTCCATTTTTAGATTGAGATTTTTACCATGAATATTTTACATTTTAATCTGATCATTGACCAAAAGTCAACGACCAGAGATATCCAAAACACAATTCGGCTTTGTTCTAGACAAGGGCACAAAAAATGTTACATTCACCTTGTCAATGTTAACGGAACTAACGGGCTGAAAGTTTGAGTTGAGTAAAGAGAAGCACATTAGACACAATAATGGTCATTTAGTGCTAGGGAAAAGTAAAACAGACAGACAGACAAACACATGGAAAGTAAAGAATTAGGACCTATCAGTGGTGCTCCGAACCACTCTCTCATAAACATTTATAAGTATAATATGGTGTAAAGCGCATAGAGCCTGCTGTTGAGCGGGGATATGCGCTATACAAATGGTATCTATTATTATTATCTATTAAGTATTTTTCCTTCTTAAAGGCTTTCGATAAAGTAATACATGATAAGCTTTTAAAATACTTTGGAAGAACAAGGCACAGATGGTACTGAGAATTATAAGGAAATAGTACGGGAACCAAACGCTGCTGACTGTAAGAATTGAAGCGAATATTATAACAGTGAATATAAGCAGATTAAAGCTGACATTCCATATGCCCGAAAAACTGATGCGAACTTCGGGTGCGAATTTCGCTTGCGAATTATTTTTTTCGCACCAACGTTTTTGTCATTGTGTAAATCCATATACCGGAATTTCGCATGGCCGAGTCCGAAATTCGCATGCGAAGACTTTGTTTCGCACGAGGGAGCGAAACTTTTTTCTTCGCATGCGAATTCTTCGTGAAGTGGGCGGGGCTTATTTCCCGCCAAATCTACTTCAAAGGAACGAAGCAGCATAGAAGCACTAGTTTAGTGAGGAAAACGTCGAAATGTTGATTTCCTTGGTTCGAGAGAGAAGTGTTAAAACCAAGATTGAAAAGAAGTGTTTATTTTCAAGGTGGCTGTCATTTGCATGGCAACCACTTTTTTTTTTAGTTTGTGGGAAACTTTCGGGAGTCTATGTAATCTATCTATGCTATCATTTATCGTTTAAATCATGTAATAACTAAAAATAGCATTTCACTTACACCCCCCCCTCCTCCTTAATTAAATGCACTTGAATATAACTTCTAACATACATTAATTATAACTTAAGATTGCTGTCTGTGTCGCAGCCACATCAGCCAGCGCTGTCGGTGATAGGACCGAAGCTTCGAAAAGAAAACGACCCAAGAAAGCAACGCTTATGAAGGAAGGACCATCATCAAGTCTGGACAAAGCAATTTAAAGCTGCTTTCGTAGGAACAGGAGTTCTAACAGCAAAATTCTCTTGTTTTCAACGTAGAGTGCTTGCTCTGACTGAACTGGTGCCGTGATTTCAGTCAGATGATGGATGCGAATTTCGCGTATATGGAAGGAGGGCTCTTTTTTCATCGCACCCGAATTTCGTACACGAAATTCGCACCCGAAGTTCGCATCGGCTTTTCGGGCATATGGAATGTCAGCTTTACACAGGAGTTAGGCAATGGTTCGTATGTTACCAGACCTCTTTAGCATTAACAATTAAACATTCCTTAGAAATACAGAAAAGTGTCCAGGGCTCAAAATGAATTGCGAAAATATTAATGGCATCAGAGGTGCCGATTACACCGTTTTAATTTAATTAGATATAGAAAAAGGGCTTTAAATTGCTTTTATATACTGCTGTAACGGTAAGCGAACATAAATGGTTATTGTTGAATGTGAAGAACACAGAATTCAAATGCCACATAGCAAGTTCAAAAGTAAATATGCTTGAACTAGAGTAAAAGGAGGCTAAGTAGTTGGTTGGCGGGTGCTCTGGTATGGTTTGCTCCTTCTTTCCTATCCAACATCTATCATCCTGATCTCTCCTCCGTCTTTTTTGTGTCTGTTTCTTGTAACACCTCTAATCTTCGGCACTTATATGACCTTATTTTGTTCCAAGTTCCGTAAAACTCTTACTAAAACTAAAAAGGAGGCTAAACGTATAAGAAGTATATGGCAAGAAGTAAAAGGGTTTGGGGTGGGGGGGTTTTTGCCACACAAAAAGTTGGACGTAAGCCGTGTGGTGTCACAAGGAAGAAATCATGTGAATCGAAAGTAATCATTAAATTATGTTAAAAACCGAAAATAAACTCACAAGTTTAACAGAAACGAATGGTTATGATACAAACCAACAAACTGCTGGTATATTAAAGAACTAACTGGGTGGAATCTAAAGCCAAGTTTACTTTTCTTTACTTGTTGTTGCACTGCAAAACGCTATGGCTTATAGGCTTGAATTGATCTGAAGGCTGCTGCCTTTTGCTTCACCGAGTCACGGTTTCAAATTGTATTTCCAAATTCACAGGCGTTCTCGTAGATGTTAAGAAAAGGTGTGTACGGGGGTAGATATTTTTTCCCCAATCTATTGATGAGTTGCCATAGCCTGCCTTTGTGCACGAGCATTGTTACATACGTGTCATCGATGGTAAAGGTGGAACCGAGGCAGATGTTAAAGCAAGAACCGCCAAGGCAAGGTCAGCCTTCAAGCAATTATCAAAAGTCTGGAAAGCAAGCAACATCTCACTGCGCACCAAGATTCGACTTTTTAACTCCAACGTCAAGTCTGTGCTCCTCTACGGCGGCGAAACTTGGAAGTCAACGAAGACAGTACTGAATAAGGTCCAGATTTTCATCAACAAATGTATGAGGAGTATTTTAAGAATTAAGTGGCAGGATAGAATAAGAAATGAAGAGCTGTGGGAAAGGACAGGACAAAAGGATATAGAAGTAGAAATAGGATTAAGAAAGTGGCGATGGATAGGACACACCTTAAGAAAGCCCAGCGGAAACATCATAAGACAGTCACTGCAGTGGAACCCACAGGGAGCACGAGGCAGGGGTAGGCCTCGGGAAACATGGAGGAGATGCGTGGAAAGGGACATGAGAGAAATGAAGCTCACTTGGAACGAGCTTGGAAAGATGGCTCAGGACAGAGATAAATGGAAGGAGCTTGTATGTGGCCTATACCCTGCCAGGGGTGAAAGGCATTGATGATGATGATTGTTACATACAAAGCATACTTCGTTGTGGGGATTGTTGGGCCAGTTTCTTAGAGGGATGGGTTGAAACGAAAGCTGCCATTCCCTCTACTTGAAAGTCGTGAAAGACCAGGCCACCCTCGTCACTGACAGCAAAGTAGGCCCCTATGGCATCGTGCGGTTCGGTCCCCTTCGACCCTGCATTACTCACACAAAACATTGGCCACTCCGTGCTCTTCATCGGTTTCTGTTCGTCAACGGCTTGCTACCAGCCTCCCCAATAAAGGCAAATTCATACCGCTAAATGTTCTGCATCAGCCATGCTGCATATTGATGTCTAGTTGCTTCAGTCCTATCTGAATTTCTTTCCGCGGGAGCATCCTCGGGATTTTTAAAATAGGGATCAATTCACCTTAAAATTAAACTGTTTGTGGTTGTCGTCCACTCAGCTTGAGCACATTCAAAACGTTTCTCACGCTGAATAGTCTTTGTGGAGGATATTTGCTTTTGCTATGTGGCATTTGAACTTGCTATTGTGTTACATCAAAGATAGTGAATAACAAGATGGGCCACTCAGCCAAAAAAGTGTCCGCAGGAAGTATGCTCTTTGCTTCAGATGGCGCTGCTGTCAGTTTTGAAGCTCTCTTTCGTTTTTCCAGAAGAAGAATAGGAATAGCACCTCCTTGCGTGCGCAGATCGACTGCTGTTCATCAGCAGTTCGGGTACGTTCAGTGCGGAGTTTTATTTTTTAAAATATTTTAATGATCTCTCGCCTTTCATTCTAAAGTCAAATTAAACGAAGAAAACCATCACCCTTTCCTCCGGTAGAGGTTTTTTGTCAGCGTAACCATTTTAAAAAAGCGTTCTTCCGAAATTTATCCCAAAACTTGCTAGTTTCACTTTGATTTTTTAAAACTCAAGTAGGGTAACTCTGTTCGCAAAGAGTGCGCTTTTGTGAAGAGGGCGCCACCAAATTTTGAGGACACTTTTTTAATTGGCTCAAAGAGAGAAGTGGCCCATCTTGTTATGTAGTATCATTGGTTACATTTGGATTTGTTATTTGCACATTTGAACTTGTTTCGCACAATCGTGCAATAAAATGTCCTATTGAACATTTGAACTTTCTATGTGGTGTGAAACTTTCTATGTGGCATTTGAACTTGCAATGCGGCACTTGTATTTCTTATGCGTACATTTGAACGGAAAAAAGTAATAAATCCAATTGGTTACTCCAGAAGCAAAAATAAAAGAACTAAGCAATTTCAACAGTTTAGAAATTATGCGATTAAATAATTACATCTGACGCCAAATGTTTATCAAAATGAATAATTTCAATGGCTAAAGGTGGTTTCAGTAAAATGAGCCGAATCATCCCAAAATAGAAACATATCAATGATTGCCAAAATGAAAGTTATACACGTAAAAGGCTGTGGATCTGATCAACTTTTCTACACGGCTGTGAATGCTTGACAGCGAAAACAAAGTTCTAGAAGCAACAGAAATGTTAGTGGGTTTTTGTTGTTGTTGTTGG
>NW_004797358.1:1309211-1311476 GCF_000002075.1 Aplysia californica | reverse complement strand
TATATATATATATATGTAGATCTATATGTATATAGTAACAGGGGAAATAGGGCAGAGAGCGCATCGTGATTGCTAACGACATCCTAAATTTGCTTGCTTACATTTAAAACGTCCTTCTTCTGTTGGTTATGGCTGGCACGACAACATGAAATTGAAAATACCACACCAATCCACCATTTAGACTTAGAAAGAGCAGCAATATAAATGAAAAAAAAATCTGAACGTTGATAACGGTACGAGACTAGTTTTTTCTTTTCAATACCCCTCAGCCGGTTGTGTTAAATTTTAATAAGACGTTATCGTAAACCAACTTTTCCTTTTTTCTTGATATTTAGTCTACTCTGTCTATTTTCTTGCGCATTCTTGAACTTGGACCTATTTGTGCACTTTCATGGCTCTCAACCCGTTTGGCTCGGACCCATTGGAGACGGACTTCAATTCGGACCCCCCCCCCCCCTTAATTAGCCTAACGGTGTTGAAAATGGTGTTAACCCCATGCACTCTCAAACTTCCTGCCTGTTTCCTTTTAAATACTAGACTGTGACTAGATCTAGACGCTGAAAATCAAACCCTAGTCAAAGTTTCACGCTGCCAAATCACAGTGACTTACCATTCTTTTTTCTAGGCCGAGGTACGAATTGTCTCTTTATTAGAGGAAGTCTGGACATCCTGAACTTGAATTTTCCACGGACTTTGTTGAGATACGGTACGCGATCAAATTGTAATGTTATTGAAAAGAATAACCTGGGTGGACATTCAACTGTCTGCAGTAGGCCTACAGTTGATTAAAAAAACAGTGATGTCGAATATTGTGCTGTATTATTTCAGTTTTCGAAGTTTCGTTGAAATTGGTTTAAAGATGATGAAGTTATTGCCCTTTAAGTGGGTGCCCTTTTCAGCACATTGTACTTTTTTCTTAAGTAAGGGAGAAAAACAATGTTCAAATTTATTTCGCTCACATAATGTTGTTTTAGAAACACAATTCTTGGCACTTTGTATGACTTTGCGAAAGTTTTTTCTTGCTCTATCTTCTGTCTTCTGTACACTCGTTTACCGCATGCACATGTCGACTCCACTTCAATTTATTTGTCTTTTGCCCTCAGTGATGTCTTTGGGAGATTGTTCCAAACCTGCAATTGGGGTGGGGGTGGGGTGGGGGGGGGGAGTAGTCTTCAGTTCCCCCAGCAAGTTTTACAGCAGGTCTCTCGTCTGAGGGTCTGTTCCAACACGGGAAAAATAAATAGTGAAAATGTCGGAAACCTTGTTGTGCGCGACTCACTTTTGAAATCTGAAATTAAACTTAATTTCATTTGTTTCTTGTAGGGTATTTAAATGAAAAAGAAATCACTGACGTCGGTTATGATAATATTATGTTGAAGATTTGACACCCGTTTCCAAACGCTCAAGTTGATTAAAAGGCGGGATCTCCAAATTTAACTGCATGTAGTATGTTCTCCAGTGGGACCGAGAAAAGTGGGCTGAAGGACGCTGACATGTATCCAAATCATCAAAGTTCAAGTTCGTCACGCCGTTGGGGATCATACCAGGCTCTCGTGGTCTAGAGGTACGATGCACGCCTGTCATTCACTAGATCTAGGTCTCGGGTTCGAAACATGAGAGCGGTGGAAAATTTTGTTATCTAAAATTTTCTTCTTTCACTTCTTTTCCGGCTCTGTTACAATAGTCTGTCGTCTGCATTTGTCTCCACTTCCTGCCGCTACTCGGGCTAAATTAAAAAAAAGACTTCCTACCAATCTGAAAATGTTTCACGTGTCTCACCCCTCATATGACCTTGCAGTTGTGTGGGCAGTGAATCACTGAAATAACAAAACTATTTTAAAAAAAAAAAAAAAAAAAAAAACAGACAAAGGTTGTCTACTCCGTGGTCCAACAGGTCACGAACCGGGGTTACGACAACGGTTAAGTTGATTAAATCGTTGTTATAGTTTTCAGCGTTTTGCACCGGCCTACAAAAGAACCTGCTTGCGTCGACAGCGGCGTTAAACTCATACCATTTCACCATTTATTTTGTTTTTTCGTTTTGCAGCCGGTTGCGTGAACATACCAAACTGCCAGAATGCCTTACTACAAACTCGTGTATTTCCCAAGTCCTGGACGAGGGGAATTGACCCGACTCGTCTTTGCAGCAGCACAGAAGCCCTATGAGGACTTCCGCCTACCACGGGCTGACTGGCCAGAGCACAAACAGAAAGGTAATGATAATAATAATAATAATAATAATAATAATAGTCTGATAATACTACT
>NW_004797358.1:1305902-1307339 GCF_000002075.1 Aplysia californica | reverse complement strand
GTGTGTGTGTGTGTGTGTGTGTGTGTACGTGTGCGCGTGTGCATGACTGTGTATGTGTGTGAGTGCGTGGTTTAGAGACAGGCAGACAGACAAACAGACAGACAGACAGACATACAGACAGATGTAAAAATTTTCCCTGTAGCCTATCAAAAGTATAAAATGCAACAGAGAACTAAAACCAAAATAGTGGAAAAAGAGCAGAGCTATTGGAGTTCAATTAGTCAGTATTTATATATTTACGTTCTGCCATGTTGATTTCAGTTCTTCGACAAGAAATGTGACAGCACTTTAGAGCCATACAGACCTCAACTTTATACTAGTAAAATGAGACAAAACGAGTATTTCTTGTAATGGAGCACAATAATTTGACATTTTTTTGGTTCATCTATTTACTTTACGCCCTATATTTTGCCTCTGTTTCTTAATTTGTTGTAAACACTTCTTCGTGGATGTCTTGTAGTTGGGAAATGCAGACTGTTTTGATGTGTTCCCAGTCGCAAAGTTTGTAAGAAAGTGTTTGCTTGACTGTAGTGTCTTTAGACCTTTCCCAAAGGGAGGACATATCTCGTTCAAGCATAGTAGAATTGTAAATGGGCTGACTCATGTCACGCTCATAACTGTGCCTGATCTACAACAGGGAACTGCTGCTTTTTCTTTCCTGATCCTTACTATTGTCATTTCCCTCTACTTCTTTAGTATGTCTGTCACTCCCTTGTGACTTGCTATTTTGGGGTGCCTTGATAGTCGAAGCAGACCTTGTGCTGTTGAAGCTATAAGTCTGATTCCCTGTAAAGACTTCTCTGTTGACACCCACCCCTTGGCGCTCATATGACCTTATGCAGTTGAGAGCGCCGTAAAACCCTCTACTATATAAAAACAAGTGTTTGCCATATAAATAAATTGCTACCTTGGAATTACAAAGTTCTATCCGATCAGTACCTAGAGTTTTGAAAAATTTGACTTAAACGTTTTCGAGTTTCACATGTTAAGCTTTTTCGAATGCAGTGCTCTGAAAATATTGATAATGACTCCGAATGATCTTACGATTTTGATAGAGCAGATAAAACATGATTTTTTTCTGACCGTATTGTCTTAGTAACTCAAAACGGTCAAACACGTGAGATAGAACTTTGTAATTCTGGGATAGAGAAAAGTCTACATCTGTGGTACTGCTGGCTCACAAAATAGAGGTATCTATTGTAGTTGTCAGTATGTTTGGTCGGTCTATTTTGATTGGTATACCGACAGATAACGAATGACGACAAAATGCAACCAGACTGTCAGCAGAGAGAAGCATGTGAATAGTTCAGGCACATGGAAAAAGTAAATGGAAGACTTGTGCTTGCAATCGAGAGAGAGAGAGAGAGAGAGAGAGAGAGAGAGAGAGAGAGAGAGAGAGGGGGGAGAGAGGGAGAGAGGGAGAGAGGGAGAGAGAGA
>NW_004797358.1:1296117-1303858 GCF_000002075.1 Aplysia californica | reverse complement strand
GAAGGGGGCTTGAGGGTGGCTGGGTTCTGGTGAGTATAATATATTTGTCGGCGTGTATGTGCTGGCCCTGTCAGGAGGGCGCCATTGTTTTTTTTTCTACATGAACATTTGCTTCCCCTCAACTGTGCATCTGTACGCCCTGGTGTCATTTTGCACCCCCGGGGTTGTATTCTTCACATTTTAGAATACTTCCAGTACTTCCCAGTACAAAGATCTTTTTGAAACTTTCAGTATTTCTCCAAAAAATAATTTTGACAGACTACTATGCAAAGCGTAGGCTACGGATCGGATAAACGTGTACATTTTTTCTTTGAAAGTGGTGGTACAGAGTTCCCCACGCCGTATGGATACGATAGTAAAACACGACGTAATGATAGGGTTAACTGCGCTTCTGTAAGAAGTTGTGAGCCTATGTTCCTCCATTCGTGGGTGTTTGGAGGACACCTCTGGTAGGTACCACTTCTAAGATTATTTTCCTTCTTCTGTTTCAGTCTGTATGTCTTGCTTTTTTTGTCAACTGACTGTAAAAAGCGGTTATTGTATCGATGTGCTTCCCTGTAATTCATTCACTAATGCCTGTCCATTCACGGAGGTGTGGTCTAAACTAATTGAAATGAGGACAGAAAGATGGCAGCTCAAGTGGTCGGTTGGCAGGTGCACTGGTGTGGTTTCCTCTTTCTTTCCTATCAAACATCTATCGTGCTTATCTCACCTACTTTTTTTTCTTTGTATAGTATTCTCTAGAGGTAAATCCCAAATCTTCCGCACTTATGTGATCTATATGTTGTAAGTGCCGTAAAACTTTTACTAAATTAAAAAAAACCCAAACAAAAACAACACCACCAAAAACCTAAACACCACACACTCAAAATCTGAAGATGGCGGCTCTATGAACAACATGTTCTGGTAAGCCCTTGCTATCCACCTTCTAAACCACAGGACATCATCTATACGTATAAATATGTGCCACGACATAGAGGAATCAGGTGCTCGTCAATATTTTTGCACGTGGAGTTATTGGTGTAATCTTAAGGCTTGTTCATTTGCCTTGCTTAAACGAAAAAAATACCCGTCTTTCTTGAATAGAAGTCAAGATATTTGCGACTGAAGGAGGTGGGGTTTGCTGGTGTCAGAGGTAAAACTGGAGAGAAAACAGCTGCCAAAGTTTGGTGATTTTGAAATCTTGAATGTCCTTGGAAATTACAAGTACCAATTCACATTTCTTGTGCCTTTGATGAGGAGAGACATAAAAGATGTTAGAGCAAATTTTTCGAAAATTGATCTAAATTTTACCAACCGGCGGAAAATGCCTGTTTCTCGGATTTCATTATTTTGACGAAAGCCTGATTTCACATCTCTGACACACACACACACACACACACACACACACACACACACACACACACACACAAACAAACACACACACACACACACACACACACACACACACACTCACACACACACATATCCCTTACCAAGACTCAGTAGGCTACAGATGGAGAGCTCAACTTGGCATGATATGATCCGCCATCTGAAACCCAACAGATTGCACCTGTCAACTCACTCCAATCTTTAAAATGCCTAATTGCGATGCATTCATTTCTGTTTACGTCTGATAACTTTCTTAAAGCTGTTACGTTGCTTTTCTTCACAGCTCAGCTTGGCTGACATTGCTGTCTTTGACGTCATCACTGGCTGGATTGGGTCCTACCTGCGACCACTGTCAGGCGACTTCCCTTTGGTCGAGGGTCTAGTGGACAGAGTTGGGGCCAACGAAGGAATAAAGAAATATGTGGCAACTCGCCCCAAAGCTTGAGACTGAGTGAGATCTGATTTGAATGACAGTATTACATGTACTTCTGATTATTTTCACAACCTTTTTGTATAAATGAACTGGACTTTTTTCTTTATTTGCATTTGTTTTTGTGGCCTTTTTTCTGGGTATTTATCTTTGGGGTATTTATCTTTGTCGAGATAACAACAGATAACAACTGATAACAACAAATAACAACTGATAACAGCAAATAACAACAGACAAAAAAATAACAACAAATATCAACACAAACGTCCTAATTTAGTTTTTTTCCGATAAATTGTTACTTTCGATTTCAGTGTTTATCTTTGTCGAGATAACAACAAATAACAACTGATAACAATAAAAAAAAACGACAAATATCAACACAAACGTCCTCATTTGGTTACTTTTACTTGGTTTTTAAGGTAGTCAGTTGTTATTTGTTGTTGTCAGTTGTTATCTGTTCTTATCTCGACAAAGATAAATACCGTTTTTTCTTTGTCATTCTGAGCGTTTGTGAAAAATTTCGAAAAGTTGTTAAAAGCAGGCTGCTTTCACCTGAGCTGATATGGTTCTGGGTTTAGAAGAGTGTGACGACCAGAGCAGGGGACTCATTAAGGGTGTTGCTGAACTTATTGCACGATGGAGTTGAAAGACTTTTGTGAGGCTTTTCATCCGTCCAGTGTGGGTGGCTGGTGGGTGCTCTGGTGTGGTTTACTCCTTTTTTCATATCAAACATCTATCGTCCTTATCATCTTTCCTTCTTCCTTTTTTGTGTTTGTTACTCTCCTGTAGCACCATTATTCTTCAACATTTATATTATGACCTCATTGTGTTGCAAGTGCCATAAAAGGCTATCCAAATTAAAACCTGCTCAGTGTGCATTCAAGCGGTTTGTCCTACCTCGTTCGTAAGTGACCTGCGTTATGTTCCCAAGGACGCAAGGGGGCTGTCGTAGCCTAGAGGTTAAGGTGTTCGCCTCTCATTCAATAGGTCTCGTGTTCGAATCCGGATTGCGACTGAAAATTTTTTTCTCTTAATAAATTGTCTCCTTTCATCCCCTTTTCTGCTCTCTTGGAATGTTCTGTTGTCTGTTTTCGCCTCTACTTTCTGCCCTCATCCCCTTTGACCCCTCCTCTGGGATCCTGACTCTTTCTGCAGCCTTTCTACTGCTACTCCTTGGCTCCTTCGTACTGATGTCTTTCAGCCACACCCCTGATCTTATAGCAGAAAAGATCTACACCTAGCCTTCTGGGACAAGGGCGAAAAATCGCGGAGGTCCCATGTGCATGTTGCGCACGTTAAAGATCCCTTGGTGGTCCAAAATCGATAAGAGTAGACTTCGGCCGCCACTCGGGCAAAATTATCAGGCATTCACATGGGTTCAATTCCCGAGTTGGGAAGTTCTTCATCGCATATCTCCGTCTGGGATGTTGTCTCCCACTCAACTTGGTTTGGCCCTGACTTATAGTCCACCTCAAGACTTAAAAACTGCGTCGATAGGGGTGTAAAACATATTACGATTTTTTTAAAAGACCAAAATCCCAGGTTTACGAGGTGCAAAACTTAATTGCATTAGACAAAAACAAAAACAAACAAAACAAAAATGCGAAAAGCTCATTGACACAACATATTTTAAAAACACGATAGTAAAAAATAGTGAGGAGTTGAAGGTGCTGTTGACGACTGTTTCGGTATTGTTAGGGCCTGGGTTTTTATTAAGCTATTTGCTTGGATTTTACGGCAAGCCTGCACACTACAAACTGCATAATATCACGATTTGACCTGAGGCCACATACCAATACCATAGCGTCTGCTGTGCTGCAGCGATTTGGGGCCTCGCTGTCGCTTGCAGGAGACCCGAGTTCGATTCCTGTTTGGGAAGACATTTTTATCAAGTATATCGGTCTTTCTGTTTTTTGTTTGTTTGTTGTGGTAAGTGTTTCTGCGGCGCTCGCAACTGCATGAGGTCCTATAATAATATGAATAATAAGAGCGAACGGGACACATTAAACATTTTCAGTTTGATCGCTTTTATCGATTCTGGGACCTCCAAGGGATCTTTAACGTGCGCAACTTACACATGAGATTTTATTCGCACTTCTCTGAGAGAAGGCAAGGTGTTTGATCTCACCTACTTTGAGATCAGGGGAGTGGCTGAAAGGCAGCAGTAGGAAGGAGCCATGGGTAGCAATGAAAAAGAGTCAGGATCCCAGAGGGGAAAAAAAGAGGGGGGGGGGGTCAGAAGTGGGAATGAAAGCAGATGACAGAACATACTTGGAGAGCAGCAAAGAAGAAAATTTTAAAGAAGAAAATGTTACCCGGCACCTATTGAACAAGAGGCCAACACTACATCTAAGGCCACGAGAGCCCCCTTATTGTTGTTTTTAATCCAGCAACAGACCAGCCTGTCCCCGGGGTTTTTATGCACCCCGCATAATTTAGCAAAATTGGGTAATTTTTTGGGGGGCATAATTTCTGATTATTTTCCTTTATCATTCTTTGTTAAAATTAACAGAATCGCATAATTTCACAGTTTTGGGCTCAGTTTGCATAATTTCAGAATATTTTGTGTGTGCATAAAACCGCCGGGACAGACCAGCGACCCACTTCTGCCTGTGTCCCTGAAAAGTGATGCATGGGGTTCGTTTCTCCGGAGAAATAAAATGCATGTAGTCCCAAGGAACGTGCAGTGGCGGCCTACTTTTGTGTATTTATTCACCTGGGTATATGGTCTCCAGGGAGACGCGACGGCCTCGGATATATAATATGTATTAGGTCTACTCTATTATTATTATTATCATGTGTTGTTATTATGTGTTGTTGTTATGTGTTATTATTAATTATTATTATAATTATCATTGTTATTACTATTATCATTGTTTTTGTTATTATTATAATAATACTTATTCTTATATCATTATTGTTATTATTATCATTGTTGTTGTTATTGTATTTATATTAATTATTATTGTTATTATGATCATTGTTGCTACTGTTATAGTGGGCTCCCTAACTCCACCCCCACTGCAAATTTTAGTAGGAACATGCCACTTGGCACACACGTACCTTGAACAAAACTAAGAATTTTGATAAACGGACACAAGCTCTATCTGCATAATTTCACTCTAATTTGTATTAATTAAAAATGGCCGCCATGGAAAAATCAAGCAAAATGAAAATAACTCTAAATTATCATACACATCTTCGATTTTCATGAAAATGGTGTCAAAATATATGTTTTTGGGGATGCCTTAACCATTGAAATCAAAATTTTGGATTTGAAGGTCCGGTTTTTTATTTATTCAATATGTTGTAATGTTAGTCACATGATGTGATTATGAATTATATATATTTTGCATAATTGACAAGCTTGGACCTCCGCTTTCACCAGTCACCCCATTGATGATGCTTCCCCTTTTTAGGGAATCAACTCACAGTCCAATGATGGTATTCCATGGGATGAACATTGTTGCTGCTGTTACAAAGCAACTGAATTCAGGACAGACCCCGGTCATGGTTGCTGATCAGCCACTCTTTACATTGGCAAAGAAGATTCCGTGGAAATTTTCAGGTGTCTTGGGAGAGGACAAGTTTGTGGTGATGCTTGGGGCGCTGCACACTGAGGTACATGGACGTCTCCTCACGCAGAAGATTTGGGTTCAATTCCCATGTGCTGAAAATTTCTTATCAAGTAGGCTTAGATTCTTTTTTTTTTTTGGTGGTGTTTTTTGTTTTTGTAAAGTGTTTTACGGCGCTCGCAACTGCATAAGGTCATATGAGCGCGCGGGACACACCTAATATTTTCAGTTGGTAGGACATTTTGAATTTTGCCTTGGTGGAGGCCGAAGCCTACTCTTACTCTAATCGATTTTAGACCGCCAAGGGATCTTTAACGTGCGCAACTTGCACACGGGCCCTCCGAGGTTTTTCGCCCTTGTCCGAGAGGGCTAGGTGTGGATCTTTCCTACCAGACGATCAGGGGTGTGGCAGAAAGACAGCAGTAAGGAGGAGCAAAGGAGTAGCAGTAGAAAAGCTGCAGAAACAGTCAGCAGCCCAGAGGAGGGCGCAAAGCAGGTGAGGGGGTGGGGGCAGAAAGTGGAAATGAAATCAGACAACAGAACATTGCTAGAGAGCAGGAAAGGAGGTGAAAGTGAAAGTGAAAGGAGACCATTTTAGGGAAGAAATGTTTCGGTCGCTACCCGGATTCGAACCCGGGACCTTTGAATGAGAGGCCAACACCTTAACCTCTAGGCACTCTAGGCCACGAGAGCCCCCCTTAGATTCTACTTGTATTTCACCACTTTTATTAGTACGTTATATACTCCTCTCAGCACTAGTTGGCCTTTGCATGACGTAATGTGCAACATCTAAAAGTTGGCTTCCTACCAACTGAAAATGTCTATCAAATGTGTCCTTCGAACTCACAATTTTTTATAACCTTGTGAAGTTGCGAGCACCGTAAAACACTTACCCAAAAAAACGAAAAAAAACCCGAGTAATAAGTTAGGGGAAAAGGAAAAGTTGGTTTTGTGGTTTGGGGGGGGGGTGGTTGTACAAAACCAAATATTCAATTTCTTTCTTTTAAGATTTAGGCTTTGTCAGGGTCAACTGAAGTAGAAAGGAATAGAAAAATTTAGATCTATAATAATAATATGAGTATATTATGGTCCCAGCAGAACGTCCGATTTGGCAAAAATTCTCACTATACGGTACTATACGGGAATTAAGTGCAATTCTTTTGCTTAAGACGGCAGAATGCCTTATCACTATACCACATGAGCTGGCCGCTTTCTTCAGCAGAATCAGAAGGAAAAAAAAAAGAGTACGACCTACTAACACTAACCCTGTACCAAGACCCCCCTTCCCCAACCTTCCTTGCTCCTCCCCAACTCACACTCACACATGCGCAAAAGACCGAGGATAAGTATTTGACATGCTGGATTATTATCCAAACAGAAGAACGAGGTGGAAATCCTTCAGAACGAACAACTATTTTGTTTCGTTCTCCTCTGTGTTGTTTATACATGTACTTTATACTTTTACTTTAATTTTCATCCTCTGTTACCTTTAAGTGTCGAGGGGGAGATGCAATTTTCCGTGGTAGGCAAACTCAGCATGATCTCTCTCAGTTGTGTTACTATGTATGTTTTTTCAGGATTTACCTGACAACCTCAACCCACCTTTTACGTGGCGTTCCTCTTTCTTTATAGCCTGAGTGTTGTAGGCTCTCGAGGCTGACTGGCCAGGTGACATACTTAACAGGAGGTGGCCAAACCATTTTATTCTGTCTTTCTAAGAATTTTTTATTTCGTGTTTATTTAATTTCACATTAAGTCATAACAAGGGAAGAAGTAATTACTTCGCCTTCAGTATAACGTAAGCCTTTTCTATCCATGACAGATACGTTTTATCCAGGAATAAAAGAAGGCGTTAGTTTCTTTACCACAGGTGATAGAAAAGAAGTCGAAACAGAAACATGAAAAAAAAACCCAACACAACGTGGAATCAGAAATTGTCAGTATGTGACATTTCGGAATAAAACACAGAAACTGCAGATACCAAGGTAACTTGAATTAATAAAAACAACAGAAGCAACAAAAACAACAGCAACAGCAGCAAACAATAACACTATTAAAACCCAGACACAGCAATAAGGACAAAAACAGCTACAATGACTGCAACAGCAATAACAACAACAATAATGACAACAGTAACAAACTATAAAAACAAGGTGCAGCATAGCAACACAGAAGCACCAAAACACAATCAGTAGTAGAAGCACGAAAAGACAAAGTATGTGCTCGATAATGTGAGACGTAATACTGTATAACAATAACAATAACAATAACAAATGATTTGTTGGTGTGTTTTTTTTAATTTACAAATTTTATTGAAAACATTAAACACGAAAAGAGAACCCCCCCCCCCCAAAAAAAAAAAAAA
>NW_004797358.1:1288852-1296017 GCF_000002075.1 Aplysia californica | reverse complement strand
ACCCCCCCCCCCCCCAAAAAAAAAAAACAACAACAACAACAAAACAACAAAAACAACAACAACAACAAACAAACAAAACAAACAACAACAACACATAAAGATACGTTATAAAGTTGAACTGGACATATTGACACATACCGTAAGCGGTGACTTTACTTTCAATAACAGTATTTTATTTACAAAGGTAAAGAGGAGAAAAAAACGGGGTTTTAGAATTGTGTCTTTATTATAACAGACTTCTCGTTATAAGTGGACTCCTCTGTATTCGGTTTTGGTGGAGACACGCTCTAACATACCACATACATGTATTTAAAAAAGGTAAGAACTATACATTATACATGTACCAAATTAAATGACTTTACGCTTGTATGTATAAACACAAAAATTGAAAACAACACATCAGAACAATGACAAGAAAACAATTAACACACCAACAAATTAAAACACAACATAGAGGAGAATGAAAGAGAACCAGCAATATAAATAGTAGGCTATGCAAAGTACTTATATTCTTCACATGAAAATAAATCAACTCAATGTCAACTAGTGAGTAAGAGACGAAGTGAAGCGAAAGTGAAAATAAACTTTCTTTCTAAAAGTTAAAAGTAAAGAGGTTCGGGTTTTAGAGTTTTTTTATTCCCCATTTTCCCCTGGTTTGTTTTTATTCCCCAACGGTGTGTACTTTCTTTTTCTTTTTTTAAAAAAATACACAAATCGCGGACCCAAAAATGCCAAAAATCGAGGTCACGATTCGCAGGTCGCGGCCGCGACAAACGCAGATGCCAGACAAAGCAAAAACCTGTAGTTTTATCAGTAGGAGTCATAAGAGGTTATTCAAGGACGTACCAACGTATTCAAATGGCAAGTGTTGGCGAGATAAAACAGATCTTTTCCTGAGCACCTTGTGAGACTTGAAAGAGACATGAAGATGAAGGATCTTCTCCTCGTCGCCATTCTTATCTCTGTGTCAGGGGAGGGAGACTTCAGTCCATGCATCAATGACAAATTCCAGTAACATTTACTCGTTATAATGTGGATGTGGCTGCCTGCATGCCTTTACCACCACAAGCTAGAGCTTCAGGCTTAGACTATCATGCAATGCTCTATTATAATATAGTTAAACTAGTTTTCTTGTGCATATCCCAATTTTTTGTTTCTTGTGTGTGTGTGTGTGTGTGTGTAAGTCAAGGTTTATTCGCTATTAACTTAGCATCGACAAAAATTTCTATATCACTTGCATGGGATAGAGCTATTATATTACTGAATCTATTGTTAATAATAATATACTATTCCTACCGGAGACAATCACAAGTCATCTCCTACTACTACTACTACTACTACTACTACTACTACTACTACTACTACTACTACTAGTAGTACTACTACTACTATTATTATTGTTATATTTAATGTTACCATTTATTAATGTATTATTATTATTAATATTATTATTATTGTTATTATTATTATTAATTAATTTATTTATTTACTTATTTATCATTATTTTATCATTATTATTATTATATAGTAGTAGTACAATGTAGTAGTATTTTTATCATTTTTGTTTTTTGTGTTTCGCTAAGGATCTGTTTTCTAGGTTTCAATTGGTAAATGTGTGTGGTTGGCGGGTGCTCTGGTGTGGTGTTTCTTATCAAACCTCTATCCTCCTTATATCTCCATCTTTTCTTTATAATATGACCTACATGTAGTTGTGTTACAAGTGCCGTAAAATTCTGATTAAAACTTTTAAAAAAATTCTGTCCCCCAGCTTGCATGCCTAGCCCGGAGGTGGGAGCCAACAAACTCGCTCGTGGTAGGCCTACTATCTGCCGACGTTTTCTAAACTTGGACTGTGTCTGTGCGGGGGGAAAGAGGAAGAGAGACAGCAACGGATGCATCTCCTGTCACTGTCCAGACCCCATTATATGGGACTTGGGGCACAAATTAATTGGGAAGAAATAAAAAGTTAAATTAGTCCTCTCCAACATGACATCTATAAAATGAGACCCCCCCCACCCCCCCGCAAAAAAGGAGAATGCTTGACTTCGACGCTTGGCGTAGATGACGGAATCTTTCTCTACTTCTCTTCCATTATAACAGACGAAGTACATCATGTTTGTCTTGAACGAGAAGAAAATAAAGGGAATTCACTTAGATTGTGTCTCTTTTCTTGATTGTTTTACTAGATATCACAGACCACCTTTATGGCTTTTTGTCATCTTTTTAATCACCCCCCCCCCCCTCACTAACCTCCAATTTTCTCTCCTCTCTGTCTGTCTGTCTCTCTCAGTCTGTCTCTCTCAGTCTGTCTGTCTGTCTGTCTCTCTCTCTCTCTCTCTCTCTCTCTCTCTCTCTCTCTCTCTCTCTCTCTCTCTCTCTCTCTCTCTCTCTCTCTCTCTCTCTCTCTCTCTCTCTCTTTCCCCCTATCTCTCTTTGTCAAGTATTAGTGTTACCATCCTTTGTTGACGAGTGTGCTGGGTGAGCATATTCTGATCTCTTACTTCAGCGAGCCTCTGTTTCAAAGCGTGTTTCAAAAGGAAAGTATTCCCACAGATGTTCATAAAATGGGAAGGGCAGGTAGGAGAAAAGCGTAGACTACAGATTATTCAATCCGGCTCAAGTCTTGGACAGTGTCCTTACACATGGAATGGTATTATTGTACAGAAAAAGACGCAAGAGGGGTGGAGTGGAAAGTGCTGTCCCCGTAGAATTATGCGAATTTAGATGGCCAAATAATGCCCCCAAAAAGCCAAATTATGCAAGTTACCGTAACACCTTTCGCGACATGTTTTGCACTTTTTCAACACAGATTTTCAAGACTTTTATGTTTTAAGTACAGAAAGATTTAAAACAGAACATATCAGTATCAGTAATTTGTAGTGTATTTGGAAAGAAAACAATACACATCTGTAAAAAAAAAAAAAAACAACTAAAAAATATAATCTCTGTAACTTTCAGTTGTAGATCTAGATCTAGATCTAGATCTGGGAAAGAAAAATGTAAAAAAAAAAAAAAAAAAAAGGACATCTGGACCTCTGATGCTGGCACATTACTAAAACCAGGAACACCTGTCAAACATGAAGCATCAGCAGACACGAGAACAACAACTTTTGATGGATTGAAAAATTGAACATGCTCAAGGAACAAAATCCCAAACCATAACCAAGATCTTCTACCAAGGGAAATAACCAACCTTTCACTTAAATAAGACTTATTACGGTGATTATTTCCCTTTAGTCACATGGCGAGGCGTTAATTAATAGAATTAATTGTTTTGTTTTTAAAAAAGGGGAAAAAACGTGAAAAAACGCGGTGAATTCAAAATTATGCAAATGTGCAGAATTACGCGAAAAATCGCGGCCGCACAATCGCATAATCCTACGGGGACAGAAAGTGGTTGTTTGCACGGGTGAATGTTTTTGATAGGTGTTCCTTAAACAAGGTTCGACTGTACTGAAAGCTCGTACAAAAGGTTGTGGGTGGTCACTGGTTGGCGGGTGCTCCGGTGTGCTTTGTCGGATCCTTCCTTCCTATCAAACATCTATCGATTTTTGTCTTGTCTCTCCTCCTTCATTCATTACTGTGTATGTCATTCTCTAGCACTACCTTTAATCTTTGGCACTTATAAATGACCTATATTTGTGTTAGAAGTGCCGTAAAACTCTTGCAAATCCTCAAACGAAAGGCTGCTGCTGCTTCTAGAACAGCTACGTCATTCTTCAGAACCCTTGTTTCCGAACTGCAGTTTCTAGATCTCTAAGTCTGATCATTGTGGTACATGACCTTGTCCTAGTGAATATTATTATCTCTCCCTGTCGTTTTATTCTTATGCAAGAAACATTCTGAAATTATGCAAACTGAGCCCCAAAAATATGAAATTATGCGATTCTGTTGTTGTTTTTCAAAAACAAAGAATGATAAAGGAAAATAATCAGAAATTATGCCCCCCAAAAATGATCAAATTTGGCTAAATTATGCGGGGTGCATAAAAAAAACCTCAGGGACAGTATTATAGAGGTTGGTGTTTTGACTCGGTAGGCCTACACCAACCATACAGGACAGGGTAGAGTAGGCCTAGCCTACATGATTGTATAGATCTATGATTTTGAACACAATAGCATAGCCTATAGGCCTACTATAATTAATGAGGAAAATAATAATGTTAGGTAAATAGATCTGTATACATGTAGTTGACTCAACTTTATTTTAAAAACCAAAAACCAAACAGATTTAAGTGGGTGGTTGGCGGGTGCTCTAGTGTGGTTTGCTTCTTCTTTCCTATCAAACATCTATCGTCTTTATCTCCCCCCCCCCCCCCCCCCCTCCTTTTTTTTTGGTGTTTATTACTTTCTTGTAACACCTCTAATCTTCGGCATTTATATGACCTTATTGTGTTGCGAGTGCCGTAAAACTCTTTAAAAAACTTTTAAAAGACAGATCTAAATTTATTTTGCGCATTTAATTTGTGTGATGGACATTATTTAGTGAACAATGCTTTTTGCCTCTTTCATGAGGTACATCCGCTATCCTCCATTCTATAAACTTCCGGTTTATTTTACTAAGGAATTGTTGGAAAAATCTTTGAGCGGATGTCGTCCAAGTCAGTCGCCATATTGGTCGCCATTTTGCTCAGTGTAGCGAGTTGCAAAAGCTGTCTTCTGTTTGAAGTGTGTTGACTCACTGCATTTAGTTGGAGACGATTTGCAAGTTATCCAGAACAATTGTTTGGCTGTCGAGTCGCTTTTCTGAAGATTTCACGTCGATCTTTAGTATCTTTGTCTTCCAGAGATCGATTCGTTCCTGTACTGAAGTAGAAGAGTCCTGCCTTCTCTTTGTCTTTGCCGCCGCCATGGGGAATTTTGCGTCACTTCTCCCAGATGAATCAGTAATAGAGTGTATTGACTTGGTGGAAGGTCAGTTCTATGGCCTGGAAGGACCGCACATGTTCTTGGGATTTGAGGTGAGACGTGATGATTTCTTAGTCGGTTTGAATGTTGAAGGAGAGCGATTGTTGTTTGAGGTAGATATCTCTAGTGAAGGTGAGCCTATTGTCAGTGCTCCTTTGGCTGGAGGGCCAGAATGGTACAGGGACTGGTTGGGGCGGGTGGCTAGGAGAGAGGTTAGGTGGGCTACGGGACCAAGGTGTGGGGAGGTGATAGCTTTATATGACGTTATGTGGAGGAAACCGATGAAGGGATAGGACTAGATCTAGATGGTGGCTAAGTGATTTAGATCGCTGAGTCTGAGTGATGGACTTCTGCACTGTATTGTATGTGTGGCAAGTGTGTGTTTGTCGGGGTCCGTGTGTTGTTTAAGTTGTATTCTATTATTCTATCGATGTGTGTATGGTTTTAGGATTTTTGTATTTTTGGTTTTTGCCCACGTAGAGTCAGACTGTTCACTTTAATAGGTTTTGTGGGGATCTCTCTCTCTCTCTCTCTCTCTCTCTCTCTCTCTCTCTCTCTCTCTCTCTCTCTCTCAGGGAATTGGCTTGTCCATGACTTGGATTGGAACCTGCAGACATTTTTTTCTTTGTTTTTATGTTGTAGATATAAAAAGTCAATGTATGGATGAGTGTGTTGTTAATGTGTTCATCGTCTTAAAATAGTTAAATGTTTAGAGTTTATAATTTATTAGATAAGGTAAGACGCCATAGTACAACCAGTAATTTGTGGTAGGAAGTGCGCCAGTCTCAATAATAGGTTTCACCTTCTTTACAACCCACTAACACCGACCCTTTGTTTGTCTGTTGTCATATATATATATATATATTATATATATAGCCAGTCAAGTCGGTATGTCATCGCTGATCATTAGTTTTATTAGTTGTAGCAAGGGAAAAAGACAATTCATATTTTTAGGGGAAGAGGAGGGAGAATAAGACAGCTGTAGGAGTAGGAATTGATAAGGGAGGACCATAACGAGCGACCACAAGTATGAGACAGAGTAGAATACTAAGAATAGTGGGCTGGGGTAGGAGTAGGGTTTGAGGTTGGTCTCTTCTTTATTGTTTGTTGAGATGGTCGCTCGTTACGAAAGTCCTTCCATTGTGATAATGAGGAGAGCTGAGATAGATTTAACAGCTGGGAGTTGTGTTGTTTTTTGTTTTCTATTTAATTTATAAAGTTGTTTGTGGGGCTTGTGCTTTGAAAGGCATGGGGTGGTGGGGCTATTCAGTCTGAAGAGGAAACTGGGTATGAGGGGTTGGGTGTCAAAGGGGAAATGACGCTCAATCCCTCATAGTCGGAGAAGTCGAAGACGGTAGTCTCAGAAAGCCGGGTAACAACGATAGCGACAGCTCAGTTTTTGGGCAGGGCAATTTTTGAAGGAGCTGAGGGAAGTTGGTGGAACACATCCACGAGCTACATGAAATTGAATATTTTATATTTTTTTGAGTAGTTGATATGAAAAAGGTAGAACTATTTTAAGGGTGTGGGCTGTTGTGTCTGAAAGTCCAATATTGTTATCAAATATGACAGTTCAGGGGTCAAGGGGGAACTGACCTTTGACCTTTCATATTGGGTTTAAGTTTTGGAAGGCAAGGGAATCCAGAATGCCTGTATTCGGTAAGAAGGGGTATGGTAGTGGGCCCATCTTTTTCGTTTTAAATGATAGCAGTTTTAAATTTTGTGTAAAGGTTTGATGATTGGGATTTTCGGTTTACTTGGCTGGCCATAGTGTAGAGACAAATGTATATATATGTGTGTGTTGTTGTTTTCCATGGCCCATGCCCCTAGAGTAGATCCCCATTAACATAGTCACCAGTAGATGAGACTGAGCGCACATATTTCGGCCTATTTTTTTGTCTGGTGACGATTAACTAAATTTGGTTTACTCCACTAGGGAGTGGGAATGTGGGAAAGTGCCCACCTCGTGACTCTTTGGGAGCAGAGGATGTTAGGATATAAAATACTTTAAGCTGACAATAATATTATGGTACTGTCGTAGTTCGAGTTCCTGTAGGTTTGCCAGTTTGTCCGGTCTAGCTTTTGTAAGGTGTTGTTTGCGTAGAATATAAAAAAGCTATTAGGGACTTATTAGGGGTTACAGACTAAATTTCGGCCCTGCGGGGAGAATAGTATCGTGGAGGGGCTGGAAGAATGTGAGAGGGATATTGGTGTGTTGACAGGGGACTCCATACTATAAGGATAAAAAATAATATAAT
>NW_004797358.1:1278339-1288752 GCF_000002075.1 Aplysia californica | reverse complement strand
AATACATAACCTAAACATGACAAACATACGTGGGATGCAATCGCATAAATACACGCATGCTCTCTCTCTCTCTCTCTCTCTCTCTCTCTCTCTCTCTCTCTCTCTCTCTCTCTCTCTCTCTGTCTCACTTGAAGTATCTCCAGATCCGACAACATCAACTTTTGATGGACTGAAAAATTGAACATGCTCAAGGAACAAAATCCCAAACCATAACCAAGATCTTCTACCAAGGGAAATAACCAACCTTTCACTTAAATAAGACTTATTACGGTGATTATTTCCCTTTAGTCACATGGCGAGGCGTTAATTAATAGAATTAATTGTTTTCTTTTTAAAAAAGGGGAAAAAAACGTGAAAAAAAGCGGGGAATTCAAAATTACGCAAATGTGCAGAATTCCGCGAAAAATCGCGGCCGCACAATCGCATAATCCTACGGGGACAGAAAGTGGTTGTTTGCACGGGTGAATGTTTTAGGTGTTCCTTAAACAAGGTTCGACTGTACTGAAAGCTCGTACAAAAGGTTGTGGGTGGTCACTGGTTGGCGGGTGCTCCGGTGTGCTTTGTCGGATCCTTCCTTCCTATCAAACATCTATCGATTTTTGTCTTGTCTCTCCTCCTTCATTCATTACTGTGTATGTCATTCTCTAGCACTACCTTTAATCTTTGGCACTTATAAATGACCTATATTTGTGTTAGAAGTGCCGTAAAACTCTTGCAAATCCTCAAACGAAAGGCTGCTGCCGCTTCTAGATCAGTTACGTCATTCTTCAGAACCCTTGTTTCCGAACTGCAGTTTCTAGATCTCTAAGTCTGATCATTGTGGTACATGACCTTGTCCTAGTGAATATTATTATCTCTCCCTGTCGTTTTATTCTTATGCAAGAAACATTCTGAAATTATGCAAACTGAGCCCCCAAAATATGAAATTATGCGATTCTGTTGTTGTTTTTCAAAAACAAAGAATGATAAAGGAAAATAATCAGAAATTATGCCCCCCAAAAATGATCAAATTTTGCTAAATTATGCGGGGTGCATAAAAAAAACCTCGGGGACAGTATTATAGAGGTTGGTGTTTTGACTCGGTAGGCCTACACCAACCATACAGGACAGGGTAGAGTAGGCCTAGCCTACATGATTGTATAGATCTATGATTTTGAACATAATAGCATAGCCTATAGGCCTACTATAATTAATGAGGAAAATAATAATGTTAGGTAAATAGATCTGTATACATGTAGTTGACTCAACTTTATTTTAAAAACCAAAAACCAAACATATTTAAGTGGGTGGTTGGCGGGTGCTCTAGTGTGGTTTGCTTCTTCTTTCCTATCAAACATCTATCGTCTTTATCTCCCCCCCCCCCCCCTTTTTTTTGGTGTTTATTACTTTCTTGTAACACCTCTAATCTTCGGCATTTATATGACCTTATTGTGTTGCGAGTGCCGTAAAACTCTTTAAAAAACTTTTAAAAGACAGATCTAAATTTATTTTGCGCATTTAATTTGTGTGATGGACATTATTTAGTGAACAATGCTTTTTGCCTCTTTCATGAGGTACATCCGCTATCCTCCATTCTATAAACTTCCGGTTTATTTTACTAAGGAATTGTTGGAAAAATCTTTGAGCGGATGTCGTCCAAGTCAGTCGCCATATTGGTCGCCATTTTGCTCAGTGTAGCGAGTTGCAAAAGCTGTCTTCTGTTTGAAGTGTGTTGACTCACTGCATTTAGTTGGAGACGATTTGCAAGTTATCCAGAACAACTGTTTGGCTGCCGAGTCGCTTTTCTGAAGATTTCACGTCGATCTTTAGTATCTTTGTCTTCCAGAGATCGATTCGTTCCTGTACTGAAGTAGAAGAGTCCTGCCTTCTCTTTGTCTTTGCCGCCGCCATGGGGAATTTTGCGTCACTTCTCCCAGATGAAACAGTAATAGAGTGTATTGACTTGGTGGAAGGTCAGTTCTATGGCCTGGAAGGACCGCACATGTTCTTGGGATTTGAGGTGAGACGTGATGATTTCTTAGTCGGTTTGAATGTTGAAGGAGAGCGGCTGTTGTTTGAGGTAGATATCTCTAGTGAAGGTGAGCCTATTGTCAGTGCTCCTTTGGCTGGAGGGCCAGAATGGTACAGGGACTGGTTAGGGCGGGTGGCTAGGAGAGAGGTTAGGTGGGCTACGGGACCAAGGTGTGGGGAGGTGATAGCTTTATATGACGTTATGTGGAGGAAACCGATGAAGGGATAGGACTAGATCTAGATCTAGATGGTGGCTAAGTGATTTAGATCGCTGAGTCTGAGTGATGGACTTCTGCACTGTATTGTATGTGTGGCAAGTGTGTGTTTGTCGGGGTCCGTGTGTTGTTTAAGTTGTATTCTATTATTCTATCGATGTGTGTATGGTTTTAGGATTTTTGTATTTTTGGTTTTTGCCCACGTAGAGTCAGACTGTTCACTTTGATAGGTTTTGTGGGGATCTCTCTCTCTCTCTCTCTCTCTCTCTCTCTCTCTCTCTCTCTCTCTCTCTCAGGGAATTGGCTTGTCCATGACTTGGATTGGAACCTGCAGACATTTTTTTCTTTGTTTTTATGTTGTAGATAAAAAGTCAATGTATGGATGAGTGTGTTGTTAATGTGTTCATCGTCTTAAAATAGTTAAATGTTTAGAGTTTATAATTTATTAGATAAAGGTAAGACGCCATAGTACAACCAGTAATTTGTGGTAGGAAGTGCGCCAGTCTCAATAATAGGTTTCACCTTCTTTACAACCCACTAACACCGACCCTTTGTTTGTCTCTTGTCATATATATATATATATATTATATATATAGCCAGTCAAGTCGGTATGTCATCGCTGATCATTAGTTTTATTAGTTGTAGCAAGGGAAAAAGACAATTCATATTTTTAGGGGAAGAGGAGGGAGAATAAGACAGCTGTAGGAGTAGGAATTGATAAGGGAGGACCATAACGAGCGACCACAAGTATGAGACAGAGTAGAATACTAAGAATAGTGGGCTGGGGTAGGAGTAGGGTTTGAGGTTGGTCTCTTCTTTATTGTTTGTTGAGATGGTAGCTCGTTACGAAAGTCCTTCCATTGTGATAATGAGGAGAGCTGAGATAGATTTAACAGCTGGGAGTTGTGTTGTTTTTTGTTTTCTATTTAATTTATAAAGTTGTTTGTGGGGCTTGTGCTTTGAAAGGCATGGGGTGGTGGGGCTATTCAGTCTGAAGAGGAAACTGGGTATGAGGGGTTGGGTGTCAAAGGGGAAATGACGCTCAATCCCTCATAGTCGGAGAAGTCGAAGACGGTAGTCTCAGAAAGCCGGGTAACAACGATAGCGACAGCTCAGTTTTTGGGCAGGGCAATTTTTGAAGGAGCTGAGGGAAGTTGGTGGAACACATCCACGAGCTACATGAAATTGAATATTTTATATTTTTTTGAGTAGTTGATATGAAAAAGGTAGAACTATTTTAAGGGTGTGGGCTGTTGTGTCTGAAAGTCCAATATTGTTATCAAATATGACAGTTCAGGGGTCAAGGGGGAACTGACCTTTGACCTTTCATATTGGGTTTAAGTTTTGGAAGGCAAGGGAATCCAGAATGCCTGTATTCGGTAAGAAGGGGTATGGTAGTGGGCCCATCTTTTTCGTTTTAAATGATAGCAGTTTTAAATTTTGTGTAAAGGTTTGATGATTGGGATTTTCGGTTTACTTGGCTGGCCATAGTGTAGAGACAAATGTATATATATGTGTGTGTTGTTGTTTTCCATGGCCCATGCCCCTAGAGTAGATCCCCATTAACATAGTCACCAGTAGATGAGACTGAGCGCACATATTTCGGCCTATTTTTTTGTCTGGTGACGATTAACTAAATTTGGTTTACTCCACTAGGGAGTGGGAATGTGGGAAAGTGCCCACCTCGTGACTCTTTGGGAGCAGAGGATGTTAGGATATAAAATACTTTAAGCTGACAATAATATTATGGTACTGTTGTAGTTCGAGTTCTGTGTGTTTGCGATTTTGTGCTGTCTAGCTTTTGTAAGGTGTTGTTTGCGTTGTGTTTACACTGTTATTTTGTTCTTAGTACTGTGTACCTACTAACTTTCTTCCCCTGGTTGTACTGATTATTATTCATGATGGCGTTCTTATAATAATAGATTCTAGATCTATGCTAGGAACGGGCACGGGACAAAATTATAGATTAAAAAATTATTTTGCTTCAATGATTGGCAGCGACCAGTAAAGTAGACAAGCTTCATTTCAACAGTTGTTTGCTTATTTCATGCTCAGTCATCTCATAGCTGCGCCTGTTGGCAAAGTACTCAAAATTATCATCAGGTATCTTCTGTTTGCCTACAACTGCTCTGAGCAAGAGAACACCTCTTTGCCAACATCAGCTAACCTGTTTCTCCAGCAGCTGTGGTAACTTTGGACTTGCATTAAATACCAAAAGAGATGAAAATAGTGTTGTAACCACCTCTCGGAGAGCTTCGTATTTGCATAAGTGTACCTCTCCAGAGCCTGCGGTCTCATATTTTGTTCATGTCAGAGAGAGTCAAGTGCAGTAGAAAATTTCACCTACCTTAGGATTGGGAGCAGACTGTCTCAAACAGCCAATACAGACACAGAGATCAGTAACGGTTGCTAGAGCCGGTGCAGCGTTCAGACGACTCGAAGGAAAAACATCTGAGAGCACAGAGTAGAGACCTCAGTCTCAGCACAAAGCTGAAAGTTTAAGACAGCGTAGTGATCTTTGTCATCGTTTTCCTCCACGTCAGTTTCATGCCTTGCACTTTTTGGCCGTCTTACAACACTGTTTCGTCAAGTTTATAAAGAGATTCAGATATGTACAGGATGGAAACTTACACAGTTTGTTTTTGAAACAGTGCAGATCTGTTTGCTATGTTGAATAGATCTCGGAACTTTGAACAGTTTGAGTGTTGCTATATTTTGTGACTTTTTATTTTGTGTGCTATGTTTTAAAATGCAGAACTTTGTCCAAGTTGAGATGCAGAAATAATTCAGTGTCAAACTTCTTCGGAAGCAAGATTCTAAGAAAAGAAACTCCAGTTTGGGACAATTTAAGTGAACAAAATTTGCCTTCAGACTCTAGGTTGCCTTTGCCTTTGTTAGTTTTGTTTAACATTTGGCACCTTCAAAGTTTTTTTTGTTGTGATTGATTTCATAGATCTTTTCACTGTGTAAAACGTCCACCTGAAAACAGGCGTTCCACCAGAGGACGGAGAGACACGTTGGACCGGCAAGAGAGGACGAGTCACTGGAGAGCCCGTCATGAAGCCGGAAGACGTGGCCACTCAGCAGACCTAAGCCAAGACTGGCCTGAGCTGGATTTCCTGCAGAGACTGCCACAGTTCCCCTTCCCCATCCCCTCCCTTGCAGAAGTTGGAAGTACTGGGCCTCATCGTGGCGCAAGGGTGAACACCCTGTTCAAACCACAAGACACATGTCCTGCTGAAACAGGAGCAGACTGTGTGGAGAGGTTTGAGCTGGGTGGCCAACACAGTACTACACTCACCAGTGTGAAGGATGAATGGAGAGTCTATAGGCAAGTGTGCAAAATGTGGGCTGTTGGATGTAGTTTGTTGGTGTATTGAATGAAAGTCCGAACTTGAACTTCTTGTGTTTTTTAACCCTTCCAGCCCCATGCGCGTATAATTTCAGCAGCACTTGCACCTCCCACGGTCCCGAGAGCATATATACTGTTTTGGGGGGTACCGAATTTGCGCATTTTCGGAAAGAGCGAACCTAATTAAACTTTAATTTTCATATTTGTACATTTACCATTAAAAATTGTTATATAATGTTATTATCTAAACCCTCATTACAAAGATACTACATCACTTTTTAGAATGCATGCCTTTTTTTCTGAAATACTGCTTAATTGGCTGGGACTGGGATAAGGGAGTGCACAAAAATGGCAGGGGCTGGAAGGGTTAATGTATGTATGTATTTCTTGTAAGTAAATTGTTAAATGTAAGTTTTGACTACTTCCACAACTAGTTTTATCTTTTATGTCATGTATATTGGGGCTGGAAGTGTAACACTACAGGTTTTTCATGCTGTCCTCTGTTTAATTCCCCTGACTGCCCAATAGCAAGGGAAATGACTCTTAACACAACTAGGTGAAGGACGATATCCTAATGAGTTATTTCCCTTTGTACACACTGATGAGATAGCTTGGGGTTGTTTTTTTTATGCAAGTATGTATTTCTTGTTAGTAAATCTTTTGATCTAAGTTTTTTTGACTTTGTATTCTAGGTGACACAGCCCTGTGCTCTGCTATCTTCAAACCTGGTCATAAATGAGACTTTCTTGTGATGCTAGAGACTATAAACCTGTACTAGAAAAAAATTAACAAAGTCAAATAATTGATTTTTGTTTAAAAAATTTTTATTTATGTATTATTTGTCTTATAAATACTTTTGTATTGGCTATTCCGTACCACAACTTGTGCATGAGTATCAAGGTACCAGACCTGCCAAGTGGTGTGATAAAATTGGCAATCTGCAACTGGCATAGATTCTTTGTTTATCCGTCCCCCGTCGTTTTATGAAAGAAAAATTCTGAAATTATGCAAACTGAGCCCAAAAATGTGTAATTAAGCGATTCTGTAAATTTTTTTTTACAAAGAATGATGAAGGAAAATAATCAGAAATTATGCAAAAAATGATGAAATTTTGCTAAATTATGCGGGGTGCATAAAACCACGGTTACAGGTTTATAACAGAGGCACAAATCTCTGCACAAAGTGACAAAGTCAGATACACAGCTGCCGGGTACACAGATAAAATTGGAGCCATCTGATTAGTTCTGTTGGTATCATTGTGGACAAAGTAGATGGCCCTGGTTCAAGTACCGGCTGGGCCTTCGTGAACTCCGGTGGTTTGGGGAGTTTTCAAAGCTCTCAACCCACATGTCTTTGTCCTGTCGAAGACGGACTTTAAAATTTAGGGGTTCCGCCACTTAAATAGCCTGATAGTGTTGGTATGGACTTTAAAAAAACCTATACAACGACATGATAAGGTACAGA
This sequence comes from Aplysia californica, assembly GCF_000002075.1. NCBI lineage: Eukaryota > Metazoa > Mollusca > Gastropoda > Aplysiida > Aplysiidae > Aplysia > Aplysia californica. Next base: position 1,281,711 of record NW_004797358.1, on the reverse strand, counting down.
TAAAAAACTGTCCTGACTGTCCTCCATGTCACTGACATCGACAACTTTGTTCACAGGGGAGAGGAAGGCGGAAACTTTCACCGCCAACGTCTACCCCCACCATCAACATGTCTGTCGACAAAGGCGTGTTGGCGTGGAGTGGCAGTCTCAAGTCTCAGCTACCCAGTGTACTGCCCAGACAAGCCAGGCAAGTTTGGTGTCAAGATATTTCCAGCTCTGTGACTTCAGCAATGCCCACTGCACACTTGCCAAGTACTCAGATAAAATTGGAGCCCTTCAATATATTTTTTTCATAATCTATTCTTGAACCCCAAGTGGATTTACCCAAATCAGTGTTTTTTTTGGAGATAAATTGAAGTCCATTCCCATCAGTTATGCGCAGCTTATTGTAACTGACAAAAAATTACGTTGGTTTATTTGCAATATTTGTCTGACTTACTATAAATGAAGTGAAAATGCACGTTTTTATCTGTGTGTATTTACTATACTATTCTATAATGGTTTATTTGCTACTTTCGGTATTTAATGTGATCTACCGCGGTTCTGGAGACTCCATTTTGTCCTTGTTTCCTTGACACATGACAACAATCCAGTAGACAGGGATCATCCAGCAACAAGCTTGCTTACACTTACAGATTTAACAACAAAGGACAATGCTGATGACAAGGAAAATGAAAATGATTCCTCGGACAGAGCGGAGTTGACTCAAGAAATGTTTTTTGTTTTAAAGTGCACTTCGTCTGTACCTGCAATAGAAATGTCGACTGTTGTGACCCCAGCACGTCACTGACTTGAGCACTTGACAGCCATGGAAGATGTAATGGGGATGAGCTGATGGACAACTTAACAGACAACGATTTTAAACTTCTATCAACAAAAGTGGCGACATCTATGAGGACAGGAGATAGCTGGGAGACGCGGGCCCGGGGACTCTCTTGAACTTATCGTCCAGCTCAGTACTGAGTACCATCTAGTTATGGGAACCCCTCTCCAACTCATACAGCTCACAGCTTCTACTGGGGTCCTATCAAGCCATCTAGTTGTGGAAACCTCTCTCCAACAAAGACAAAAAAACATTTTAATGGGCCTACGGCAGTCCTAAGCCTGCAAACCAACTCCAGTTGGGAACTCAGAAGGGAATGTTTTTTTAATAACCCACCCCCACCCCAAGAGTAAAAAAAAAAATCTGCCTGAGTGGTCGGTGGGTGCTCTGGTGTGGTTTGTGCCTTCTTTCCTGTTAAACTTCTATTGTCCTTATAATATCTCTCCTATTCTTTGTATGTTACCCTCCAGTACTTACTTTCACTTTTTCTGTCCTCTTATGCCACAAGGTGTGGAGGGGAGGTGAATTGTTGGATTTATGCTAGGTGTTTTGATCATCATGCTGTTCCTCTGGAGGGTCTCTTTGACTTCGTTGATCCATCTTTTTCTTGGCTTTCCTTTTGCCATGAAGTTGAAGCCATCGAATCACAGTGGGTGGTTGACGGGTGCCTTTGTGTGGTTTGTTTCTTCTTTCCTATCAAACATCTACCATCTTTATCTCTCCTCCTTCTTTTTTTGTGTGTTTGTTACTCTCTTGTAACACCTCTAATCTTCGGCACTTATGACCTTATTCTGTTGTAAGTGCCGTAACACACTTACTAAAACTAAAACTAATCTGTTTTGTCTTCTTTATCGCCAGCAATGGTACTGATACTGATACATGGTTTCTATTTGGTCACTTTTTTAGCACAAGGGGCCTGTCCCGAAAAATGCTGTTTTGAGAAAATCGAAGGTAAAGTTTTTGCCACTTGTTCAGTTTCTTGAAAAGACATGGAGAGTTTTCTCTATAAAAGGGGCCGTTCAAATATAATCTTACGCCTGAGGAGGGGGGGCGGGTCTTTGGTTCCTGTAAGAAAAGTGTAGGGGGGGGGGTCTTTAACCAATGTAATATTATACTTTTGTGAGGGGAAAAAAATATTTTCGACATAATGATGAACTCTGCATTTGTTGATGATAACTAATTTCACTTTTTTTTCACCATAAATGATCAGTAATAACATAGATACAGTGGAATCCTGATAAAGTCAACTTGCTTACAGTCAACACCTCACTGTAGTCCCGTTTCTTACCTTCTTTGTTTAAGTTGAAGTAATTGTGTTTCTGATTTTCTGATACAGTCTACCACTTGAGTATTAACCTTTCGTGATGTCAACAATTTGGGGCTAAATCCTGAGGTGAATTCATTCTAGAAGAGGTATTTCGCCTGAGCAAGTGGTGTACACACCACCAATTACATATATGTACTTTGTTCTTTCATTATCTCTTGTTTTGGTGACAACTTCAGAATTATACTCCCTGAAATTGAGATTACATCTTGTTTATTACGAGGTACTTTGTCATTTTGTAGCTGTCATCTTCAATTTTTAATGGCAGTAGTACAATGGATAAAGTCAACCTTGCTCAAAGTCATCCCCTTTTTTTCTGTCCGGGGTGTTGACTTTATCAGAATTCCACTGTAACTTGTTTTGTTTTTTAATTAAAGCGCTTTTGTCATACGTGAGTCTCAATTTTTTTCCTTTTTATTAGTAAAAAAGAGTGTATTAGGTACCAGAAACTAAATTTTCAAACTAGCTGTATGCCAAATTTATCTGTTTCATTTGAAAGGCCTATATCCACTGAGCATTTTGGTACCATTGTTTAACCTCTCCGTCAATTTTTAAGAAAATTGTAGTTGTTTAAAATTTGATCAAATTTGTTAAAGTCAGTCACTGGCTGCAACCCCATGTTTGACAGACAATAAAAATGTAACAAGTGCACTAAACATCTCCACATTAACAGAGTACAATCACTATAACAAATATATGGAGCATAATTTTTTTCAAGACTGTGAGATATTTACAAATCAGTAGCCTACTTTATCACCTCAAACACGATATCTGTCGTTATTTCGACAAAAACACCGAGCGTTGACCCGGCCGGCGTCGCACCGGCCCCCGCGGCGAGCGAGTCGGCTCTATACTGTAGTGTACCCCGCGTGCGGGGTCACATGCTTTATGAGTCTCGCGGAAGGATTGATGTAAAATAATTCCAATTTAATTACTTTATTCTAATAGGAAATAAACTGATCTTTTAATTAATACTTTTTATAAGCCGGTATTTTACATATTTTGTGTAAAAAGTGATCTTTAAACATTTTGACGGTATTTTTAAAAGCTTTCTATAAAGACGCCAAAGGCTAATCTTATATCACGGGAAAGCCCGTTTAAAGCTCTACAGTTCTCCGCCAATGAAAAGACGGTATTTAACACAGAATTCTACACTAATAGAACGGGAACTGTACCACGTGACCTGTGAGGAATTGAAGACCGAAAACAATGGCGTCTTGAGGGC
>NW_004797358.1:1273759-1278239 GCF_000002075.1 Aplysia californica | reverse complement strand
CCTTCAAAGTTTTTTTTGTTGTGATTGATTTCATAGATCTTTTCACTGTGTAAAACGTCCACCTGAAAACAGGCGTTCCACCAGAGGACGGAGAGACACGTTGGACCGGCAAGAGAGGACGAGTCACTGGAGAGCCCGTCATGAAGCCGGAAGACGTGGCCACTCAGCAGACCTAAGCCAAGACTGGCCTGAGCTGGATTTCCTGCAGAGACTGCCACAGTTCCCCTTCCCCATCCCCTCCCTTGCAGAAGTTGGAAGTACTGGGCCTCATCGTGGCGCAAGGGTGAACACCCTGTTCAAACCACAAGACACATGTCCTGCTGAAACAGGAGCAGACTGTGTGGAGAGGTTTGAGCTGGGTGGCCAACACAGTACTACACTCACCAGTGTGAAGGATGAATGGAGAGTCTATAGGCAAGTGTGCAAAATGTGGGCTGTTGGATGTAGTTTGTTGGTGTATTGAATGAAAGTCCGAACTTGAACTTCTTGTGTTTTTTAACCCTTCCAGCCCCATGCGCGTATAATTTCAGCAGCACTTGCACCTCCCACGGTCCCAAGAGCATATATACTGTTTTGGGGGGTACCGAATTTGCGCATTTTCGGAAAGAGCGAATCTAATTAAACTTTAATTTTCATATTTGTACATTTACCATTAAAAATTGTTATATAATGTTATTATCTAAACCCTCATTACAAAGATACTACATCACTTTTTAGAATGCATGCCTTTTTTTCTGAAATACTGCTTAATTGGCTGGGACTGGGATAAGGGAGTGCACAAAAATGGCTGGGGCTGGAAGGGTTAATGTATGTATGTATTTCTTGTAAGTAAATTGTTAAATGTAAGTTTTGACTACTTCCACAACTAGTTTTATCTTTTATGTCATGTATATTGGGGCTGGAAGTGTAACACTACAGGTTTTTCATGCTGTCCTCTGTTTAATTCCCCTGACTGCCCAATAGCAAGGGAAATGACTCTAACACAACTAGGTGAAGGACGATATCCTAATGAGTTATTTCCCTTTGTACACACTGATGAGATAGCTTGGGGTTGTTTTTTTTATGCAAGTATGTATTTCTTGTTAGTAAATCTTTTGATCTAAGTTTTTTTGACTTTGTATTCTAGGTGACACAGCACTGTGCTCTGCTATCTTCAAACCTGGTCATAAATGAGACTTTCTTGTGGTGCTAGAGACTATAAACCTGTACTAGAAAAAAATTAACAAAGTCAAATAATTGATTTTTGTTTAAAAATTTTTTATTTATCTATTATTTGTCTTATAAATACTTTTGTATTGGCTATTCCGTACCACAACTTGTGCATGAGTATCAAGGTACCAGACCTGCCAAGTGGTGTGATAAAATTGGCAATCTGCAACTGGCATAGATTCTTTGTTTATCCGTCCCCCGTCGTTTTATGAAAGAAAAATTCTGAAATTATGCAAACTGAGCCCAAAAATGTGAAATTAAGCGATTCTGTTAATTTTTTTACAAAGAATGATGAAGGAAAATAATCAGAAATTATGCAAAAAATGATGAAATTTTGCTAAATTATGCGGGGTGCATAAAACCACGGTTACAGGTTTATAACAGAGGCACAAATCTCTGCACAAAGTGACAAAGTCAGATACACAGCTGCCGGGTACACAGATAAAATTGGAGCCATCTGATTAGTTCTGTTGGTATCATTGTGGACAAAGTAGATGGCCCTGGTTCAAGTACCGGCTGGGCCTTCATGAACTCCTGTGGTTTGGGGAGTTTTCAAAGCTCTCAACCCACATGTCTTTGTCCTGTCGAAGACGGACTTTAAAATTTAGGGGTTCCGCCACTTAAATAGCCTGATAGTGTTGGTATGGACTTTAAAAAAACCTATACAACGACATGATAAGGTACAGATAAAAAACTGTCCTGACTGTCCTCCATGTCACTGACATCGACAACTTTGTTCACAGGGGAGAGGAAGGCGGAAACTTTCACCGCCAACGTCTACCCCCACCATCAACATGTCTGTCGACAAAGGCGTGTTGGCGTGGAGTGGCAGTCTCAAGTCTCAGCTACCCAGTGTACTGCCCAGACAAGCCAGGCAAGTTTGGTGTCAAGATAATTCCAGCTCTGTGACTTCAGCAATGCCCACTGCACACTTGCCAAGTACTCAGATAAAATTGGAGTCCTTCAATATATTTTTTTCATAATCTATTCTTGAACCCCAAGTGGATTTACCCAAATCAGTGTTTTTTTTGGAGATAAATTGAAGTCCATTCCCATCAGTTATGCGCAGCTTATTGTAACTGACAAAAAATTACGTTGGTTTATTTGCAATATTTGTCTGACTTACTATAAATGAAGTGAAAATGCACGTTTTTATCTGTGTGTATTTACTATACTATTCTATAATGGTTTATTTGCTACTTTCGGTATTTAATGTGATCTACCGCGGTTCTGGAGACTCCATTTTGTCCTTGTTTCCTTGACACATGACAACAATCCAGTAGACAGGGATCATCCAGCAACAAGCTTGCTTACACTTACAGATTTAACAACAAAGGACAATGCTGATGACAAGGAAAATGAAAATGATTCCTCGGACAGAGCGGAGTTGACTCAAGAAATGTTTTTTGTTTTAAAGTGCACTTCGTCTGTACCTGCAATAGAAATGTCGACTGTTGTGACCCCAGCACGTCACTGACTTGAGCACTTGACAGCCATGGAAGATGTAATGGTGATGAGCTGATGGACAACTTAACAGACAACGATTTTAAACTTCTATCAACAATAGTGGCGACATCTATGAGGACAGGAGATAGCTGGGAGACGCGGGCCCGGGGACTCTCTTGAACTTATCGTCCAGCTCAGTACTGAGTACCATCTAGTTATGGGAACCCCTCTCCAACTCATACAGCTCACAGCTTCTACTGGGGTCCTATCAAGCCATCTAGTTGTGGAAACCTCTCTCCAACAAAGACAAAAAAACATTTTAATGGGCCTACGGCAGTCCTAAGCCTGCAAACCAACTCCAGTTGGGAACTCAGAAGGGAATGTTTTTTTAATAACCCACCCCCACCCCAAGAGAAAAAAAACAACTCAGCCTGAGTGGTCGGTGGGTGCTCTGGTGTGGTTTGTGCCTTCTTTCCTGTTAAACTTCTATTGTCCTTATAATATCTCTCCTATTCTTTGTATGTTACCCTCCAGTACTTACTTTCACTTTTTCTGTCCTCTTATGCCACAAGGTGTGGAGGGGAGGTCAATTGTTGGATTTATGCTAGGTGTTTTGATCATCATGCTGTTCCTCTGAAGGGTCTCTTTGACTTCGTTGATCCATCTTTTTCTTGGCTTTCCTTTTGCCATGAAGTTGAAGCCATCGAATCACAGTGGGTGGTTGACGGGTGCCTTTGTGTGGTTTGCTTCTTCTTTCCTATCAAACATCTACCATCTTTATCTCTCCTCCTTCTTTTTTTGTGTGTTTGTTACTCTCTTGTAACACCTCTAATCTTCGGCACTTATGACCTTATTCTGTTGTAAGTGCCGTAACACACTTACTAAAACTAAAACTAATCTGTTTTGTCTTCTTTATCGCCAGCAATGGTACTGATACTGATACATGGTTTCTATTTGGTCACTTTTTTAGCACAAGGGGCCTGTCCCGAAAAATGCTGTTTTGAGAAAATCGAAGGTAAAGTTTTTGCCACTTGTTCAGTTTCTTTAAAAGACATGGAGAGTTTTCACTATAAAAGGGGCCGTTCAAATATAATCTTACGCCTGAGGAGGGGGGGGCGGGTCTTTGGTTCCTGTAAGAAAAGTGTAGGGGGGGGGGGTCTTTAACTAATGTAATATTATACTTTTGTGAGGGGAAAAAATATTTTCGACATAATGATGAACTCTGCATTTGTTGATGATAACTAATTTCACTTTTTTTTCACCATAAATGATCAGTAATAACATAGATACAGTGGAATCGTGATAAAGTCAACTTGCTTACAGTCAACACCTCACTGTAGTCCCGTTTCTTACCTTCTTTGTTTAAGTTGAAGTAATTGTGTTTCTGATTTTCTGATACAGTCTACCACTTGAGTATTAACCTTTCGTGAAGTCAACAATTTGGGGCTAAATCCTGAGTTGAATTCATTCTAGAAGAGATAATTCGCCTGAGCAAGTGGTGTACACACCACCAATTACATATATGTACTTTGTTCTTTCATTATCTCTTGTTTTGGTGACAACTTCAGAATTATACTCCCTGAAATTGAGATTACATCTTGTTTATTACGAGGTACTTTGTCATTTTGTAGCTGTCATCTTCAATTTTTAATGGCAGTAGTACAATGGATAAAGTCAACCTTGCTCAAAGTCATCCCCTTTTTTTCTGTCCGGGGTGTTGACTTTATCAGAATTCCACTGTAACTTGTTTTGTTTTTTAATTAAAGCGTTTTTGTCATACGTGAGTCTCAATTTTTTTCCTTTTAATAGTAAAAAAGAGTGTGTA